>NC_133463.1:28390378-28693409 GCF_048565385.1 Saimiri boliviensis
GTGCTCGAGCTCTGATGGACAGACTGCCACCTCAAGTGGCTCCCTGACCCCCATTTATCCTAAGAGACACCTCATACAGGAGAGCTCTGGCTGACATCTGGTGGGTACACTTCTGGAATGAAACTACCAGAGGAAGGAATAGGCAGCAATCCTTGCTATTCTGCAGCCCCTGCAGGTGATTCCCAGGCAGGCAGGGTCTGGAGTAGACCTCCAGCAAATTCCAGCAGACCTGCAGCAGAGGGGCCTGACTGTGAGAAGGAAAACTAACAGAAAGAAATAGCTTCAACATCAACAGAAAAGATGTCCACTCAAACACCCCATCCAAAAGTCACCAACTTCAAAGATCAAACTTAGATAAATCCACAAAGATAGGAAGAAACCAGCACAAAAAGGCTGAAATTACCAAACACCAGAACACGTCTCCTCCTCCAAGGGATCACAACCACTCAGCAGCAAGGGAACAAAACCTGAAGGTGACAGAGAGAATGAAACCAAGTTGGAAAACACTCTTCAGGATATTATCCAGAAGGATTTCCCAACCTAGCAAGGCAGGCCAACGTTCAAATTCATGAAACACAGAGAACACCACAAAGATACTCCTTGAGAAGAGCAAGCCCAAGGCAAATAATCGTCAGATTCACCAGAGTTGAAAAGAAGGAAAAAATGCTAAGGGCATCCAGAGAGGAAGGTCAGGTAACCCACAAAGGGAAGCCCATCAGACTCTCAGAAGATCTCTTGACAGAAACCCTACAAGCCAGAAAACTTATAGGGGCCAATATTCAATATCCTTAAAGAAAAAAATTTTCAACCTAGAGTTTCATATCCAGCCAAACTAAGCTTCAAAAGTGAAGGAGAAAGAAACTTCTTTATAGACAAGCAACCCATGAGAGATTTTGTCACCACCAGGCCTGCCTTGCAAGAGCTCCTGACAGAAGCTCTAAACATGGAAAGTAGTAACCAGTACCAGCCACTGCAAAAACATACCACATTGTAAAGACCATCAACACTATGAAGAAACTACATCAACTAATGGGCAAAACAACCAGCTAGCATCAAAATGGCAGGATTACATTCACACATAACAGTATTAACCTTAAATGTAAATGGGCTAAAGACACAGACTGGCAAATCGGATAGATTCAAGACCCATTGGTGTGCTGCATTCAGGAGACCCATCTCATGTGCAAATACACACATAGGCTCAAAATGAAGGGATGGAGAAAGATTCACCAAGCAAATGGAGAGCAAAAAAAAAAAACATAAGGGGTTGCAATCCTAGTCTCTGATAAAACAGACTTCAAACCAACAAAGATCAAAAAAGACAAAGAAGGGCATTACATAACAGCAAAGGGATCAATGCAACAATAAGAGCTAACGATCTTAAATATATATGCACCCAATACAGGAGCACCCAGATACATAAAGCAAGTCTTAACAATGTACAAAGAGACTTAGACTCCCACACAATAATAGTGGGAGACTTTAACACTCCACTGTCAATATTAGACAGATAAATGAGATGGAAAATTAACAAGGATATCCAGATTTGGACCAAGCAGACCTAATAGACATCTACAGAACTCTTCACCCCAAATCCACAGAATATATATTGTTCTCAGCACCACATTACACTCACTCTAAAATTGACCATGTAATTGAAAGTAAATCACTCCTCAGCAAATGCAAAAGAATGGATATCGTAATGAACAATCTTTCAGACCACAGTGCAATCAAATTAGAATTCAGGATTAAGAAACACATCCAAAACCACATGACTACACCAAAACTGAACGACCTGATACTGAATGACTACTGGATAAACAATGAAATGAAGGCAGAAATAAAGATGTTCTTTGAAACCAATGAGAACAATGACACAACATACCAGAATCTCTGGGACACATTTAAGCAGTCTCTAGAGGGAAATTTATAGCACTAAATGCCCACATAAGAAGCAAGGAAAGATCTAAAATTGACACCCTAATGTCACAATGAAAAGAACTAGAGGCGCAAGATCAAAGAAATTCAAAAGCCATTAGAAGACAAGAAATAACTAAGATCAGAGCAGAACTGAAGGAGGTAGAGACACAAAAAATTCCTTCAAAAATCAATAAATCCAGGAGCTGTTTTTTTGAAAAGATCAACAAAATAGAAAGACCACTAGCCATAATAATAAAGAAGAAAAGAGAGAAGAATCAAATAGATACAATAAAAATGAGAAAGAGGATATCACAACCGATTCCAAAGAAATACGAACTACTATCAGAGATTACTACAAACAATTTGATGCCCATAAACCAGTAAATCTAGAAGAAATGGATAAATTTCTGGAGACTTACACTGTCCCAGGACTAAACCAGGAAGAAGTTGACTCCCTGAAAGACCAATAACAAGATCTGAAGTGAGGCAGCAATTAATAGCCTACAAACCAAAAAAAGTTCAGGACCAGACGGTTCATAGCCAAATTCTACCAGAGGTACAAAGAGGACCTGGTATGATTCCTTCTGAAACTATTCCAAATAATACAAAAAGAGGGAATCATCCCTAACTCCTTTTATGAGACCAACATCATCCTGATACCGAAACCCAGCAGGGACTCAACTAAAAAAGAAAATTTCAGGCCAATATCCATGAGGAACACTGAAGTGAAAATCCTCAATAAAATACTGGCAAACTGAATCCAACTGCACATCAAAAAGCTTATCCCTGATGATCAAGTCAGTCTGCTTCATCCGTGGGATGCAAGGCTGGTGCAACATATGCAAATTCATAAATATAATCCATCACATAAACAGAACCAAAGACAAAAACCACATGATTATCTCAATAGATGCAGAGAAGGCCTCTGACAAAATTCAACAGTACTTTATGCTAAAAACTCTCAATAAACTAGGTATTGATGGAATGTATCTCAAAATAATAAAACCTATTTATGACAAACCCACAGCCAATGTTACACTGAAAGGGCAAAAACTGGAAGCATTCCCTTTGAAAGCAGGCACAAGACAAGGATGCCCTCTCTCACCACTCCTATTCTATATAGTATTGGAAGTTCTGGCCAGGGAAATCAGGCAAGAAAAAGAAATAAAGGCTATTAAATTAGGAAAAGAGGAAGTCAAATTGTCTCTATTTGCAGACCACATGATTGTATAGTTAGAAGACCCCACCATCTCAGCCCAAAATCTCCTCAAGCTGATAAGCAACTTCAGCAAAGTCTCAGGATACAAAATCAATGTGCAAAAATCACAAGCATTCCTATACACCAGTAACAGACAAACATAGAGCCAAAAGATGAGTGAACTCCCATTTACAATTGCTACAAAGAGAATAAAATACCTAGGAATACAACTAACAAGGAATGTGAAGGACCTCTTTAAGGAGAACTACAAACCACTGCTCAAGGAAGTGAGAGAGGACACAAATAGATGGAAAACATTCCATGCTCATAATTAGGAAGAATCAATATCATGAAAATGGCCATAGTGCTCAAAGTAATCTGTAGATTCAATGCTATCCCCATCAAGCTACCATTGACTTTTTTCACAGAATTGGAAAAAAAAACACCTTACACTTCACATGGAACAACAACAACAAAAAAAGTCTGCATAGCCAAGACAATCCTAAGCAAAAAAAAAAAAAAAAAAAAAAAAAAAAACCCAAAAAACAAAACCCCAAAACCGGAGGTATCATGCTACCTGACTTCAAACTACACTACAAGGCTACAGTAATCAAAACAGTATGGAACTGGTACCAAAACAGATATAGATCAATGGAGCAGAACACAGAAGTAACGTCACACATCTACAACCATCTGATCTTTGACAAACCTGACAGAAACAAGCAATGGGGCAAGGATTCCCTATTTAATAAATGGTGGTGGGAAAACTGGCTAGCTATATGCAGAAAGCTCAGACTGGATCCCTTCCTTACCCCTTATACAAAAATTAACTTCAGATGGATTAAGATTTAAACATAAGACCTAATACCATAAAAACCCTAGAAGAAAACCTAGGCAACACCATTCAAGACATGGGCAAGGACTTCATGGCTAAAACACCAAAAGCAATGGCAACAAAAGCCAAAATAGACAAATGGGATCTAATTAAACTAAAGAGCTTCTGCACAGCAAAAGAAACAAGCATTAGAGTGAACTGGCAACCAACAGAATGGGAAAAATTTTTTTCAGTCTTTCCATCTGACAAAGGGCTAATATCCAAGATCTACAAAAACTTAAATAAATTTACAAGGAAAAACAAACATCATCATCAAAAAGTGGGGGAAGGCTATGAACAGACGCTTTTCAAAAGAAGACATTTATGAAAGCAAACATGAAAATATGCTCATCATCACTGGTCATTAGAGAAATGCAAATCAAAACCACACTGAAATACCATCTCACGCCAATTAGAATGGTTACCATTAAAAAATCAGGAGACAACAGATGCTGGAGAGGATGTGGAGTAATAGGAATGCTTTAAAACTCTTGGTGGGAGTGTAAATTTGTTCAACCATTGTGGGAGACAGTGTGGCAATTCCTCAAGGATCTAGAAATAGAAATTCCATTTGACCCAGCAATCCCATTACTGGGTATATACCCAAAGGATTATAAATTATTCTATTATAAAGACATATGCACATGAATGTTTATTGCAGCACTGTTCACAATAGCAAAGACTTGAAACCAACCCAAATGCCCATCAATGATAGACTGAATAAAGAAAATGTGGCACACATACACCATGGATACTGTAGCCATAAAAATGGATGAGTTCATATTCTTTACAGGGACATGGATAAAGCTGGAAACCATCATTCTCAGCAAGAAGAGAAATCCAAACACTGCATGTTCTCACTCATAAGTGGGTGTTGAACAATGAGAACACATGGACACAGGGAGGGGAACATCACACATCGGGGCATGTCAGGGTGTTGGGGGCTAGGATAGGGATAGCAGGGGGTGAGGGGATTGGGGAGGGATAGCATTAGGAGAAATATCTAATGTAGATGATGGGGCAATAGATGCAGCAAACCACCATGGCATGTGTATACCTACCTATATAACAAACCTGCAAGTTCTGCACATGTACCCCAGAACTTAAAGTATCATTTTTAAAAAAATTTAAAAATTTCTTATTAAAAAATCTACCTCTGTATTTTTCCATTTTTACTATTCTATTTATAAGTCTCTTAATATTTTCAATAGAAAGAGAAGGCTATGAAAGAAAAAAAGATGAGAGCAAAGAAAAATAGTTTTTAGCATGATACAAATGACATTTTAACCAAAAATTACAAAGCTGTCATACCCCACGTTTCCTCAACAGAAAAGTGTGTCTATGCCATTTTATGAGACAGCACTAAGAATAAATGAGTTCAAAATTTTTCTGCTAGAAAATCCAATGCCTGCCTACATTTAAACCAAGAAACTAGTGGTCTTTTAAATTTTTATAGAATTTTCAAGATGAACTGTAATTAGTTAGGTGGAAGCTAAATACAACCTGATACTGAAGTGCTGAGACTTTAAATATTCCCTGATGTTCAGTGTATACCGAGCATGTTGCATAGGGTACTCCTGCACCTGCGCACTTTTCAGCCTTTCTACTTATTCTATGACATCTTTCTTTCCTGTTTAAAAAATATTCTTGGTAAAAACATTTGAATGAAAAGACATAATAGCACTTGGAACAGAAGTCTTTGATGTCAAGGAAAAACAAGGCATATGAAGGAATCAGAAATGTGGAATTGTTTCATAACTAATCAATCAATGTGCAAATTCATGAATTTCTTCTCTGTTGTCATTTCATAAAGTATATAGGAATTTATTGTAAAAGCACACCAGCTGATGCCATAAATCAGTTTGCATGCTTAGAATGTCATCTTTGAAAATCATAGGTGGTATTAGAGCCTGATAGTGATGAACAAATGAACTGACCCTGTAAAAGCTTTGGCAGTGCAAAAATCACAAGCATTCCTATACACCAATAACAGAGAGCCAGATCATGAGTGAATTCCCATTCACAGGTGCTTCAAAGAGAATAAAATACCTAGGAATACAACTTGCAAGGGACGTGAAGGACTGTGTCGAGGAGAACTACAAACCACTGCTCAAGGAAATAAGAGAAGAAACAAACAGATGGAAAAACATTCCATGCTCATGGTTATGAAGAATCAATATCGTGAAAATGGCCATACTGCCCAAAGTAATCTATAGATTCAGTGCTATCCCTAATGGTCAAGCTACCGTTTACTTTCTTCACAGAATTGGAAAAAATCAACTTAAATTTCATATGGAACCAAAAAAGAGCCCACATAGCCAAGACAATCCTAAGAAAAATATAATAAATAAATATCTAAAGCTGGAGGCATCCCATTGCCTGACTTTAAACTATACTACAAGGCTACAGTAATCAAAACAGTACGGTACTGGTACCAAAACATGTATGGAACAATGGAGCAGAACAGAGGCCTCAGAAGTAACGTCACACATCTACAACCATCTGATCTTTGACAAACCTGACAAAAATCAAGCAATGGGGAAAGGATCCCCTATTTAATAAATGGTGGTGGAAAAACTGGCTAGCCATATGCAGAAAGCTAAAACTGGATCCCTTCCTTACACCTTATACAAAAATTAACTTCAGATGGATTAAGATTTAAACATAAGACCTAACACCATAAAAACCCTAGAAGAAAATCTAGGCAATACCATTCAGAACATAGGCATGGGCAATGACTTCATGACTAAAACACCAAAAGCAATGGCAGCAAAAGCCAAAATAGATAAATGGGATCTAATTAAACTTAAGAGCTTCTGCACAGCAAAAGAAACCATCATCAGAGTGAACGGGCAACCACCAGAATGAGAAAAAATGTTTGCAATCTACCCATCTGACAAAGGGCTAATATCCAGAATCTACAAAGAACTTAAATTTACAAAAAAACAAACAATGCCATCAAAAAGTGGGCAAAGGATATGAACAGACACTTCTCAAAAGGAGACATTTATGCAGCCAACAAACATGAAAAAAAGCTCATAATCACTGGTCATTAGAGAAATGCGAATCAAAACCACATTGAGATACCATCTCATGCCAGTTAGAATGGCCATCATTAAAAAGTCAGGAGGCAACAGATGCTGGAGAGGATGTGGAGAAATAGGAACACTTTTACACTGTTGGTGGGAGTGTAAACTAGTTCAACCATTGTGGAAGACAGTGTGGCGATTCCTCAAGAATCTAGAAATAGAAATTCCATTTCACTCAGCAATCCCATTACTGGGTATATACCGAAAGAATTATAAATCATTCTATTACAAAGACACATGCACATGTATGTTTATTGCAGCACTTTTCACAATAGCAAAGACCTGGAACCAACCCAAATACCTATCAATAATATATTGGATAAAGAAAATGTGGCACATAAACATGACAGAATACTATGCAGCCATAAAAAAGGATGAGTTCCTGTCCTTTGCAGGGACATGGATAAAGCTAGAAACCATCATTCTCAGCAAACTTATACAAGAAGAGAAAACCAACACCTCATGTTCTCATTCATAAGTGGGAGTTGAATAATGAGAACACATGGTTACAAAGAGGTGACCATCATGCACTGTGGACTGTTGTGGGGTGAGGGGCTAGGAAAGGGATAGCATTAGGAGAAATACCTAATATAGATGACAGGGTGATGGATGCAGCCCACCACCATGGCACATGTATACCTATGTAACAAACCTGCGTATTCTGTACATGTACCCCAGAACTTAAAGTACAATTAGAAAAAAAAAAAAAAAGAAGAAGAAAGAAAAAAGAGAAAGAAAAAAAATTTCATCAAAGCTTTTCAATTCTGAGCGTAAATTAATTGCTTTAATAAGTAAGTAGTGATTTGGAGTACGATTTGAATTTAAATGTGTCAGGCAGTCATAAAAGTCCAAGCAGAATGTTTTTTAAAGTTCTTACTGTAAAATGATTTCAATTTCACAGTAATCTAATGTATTTTCAGCTTTTTCAATGAATCCTAGTGCCTTGCTCAGTTCCCTGACATTCATCCACAGCAATGATAGCAAACCTATATATAATATTATATACATTTATAAAATATATACAAATACATGCAACATAATATATTGTATTGCAATATATATACACACTATGTAGTAGGTATATAGTATGCATGTATTATATAGTATATATGCAATACAGTATATACAAATACATGCAACCTTTGTCTGCGATACCCATTTCTAACTTGACTGAGAGAAAACAACTTCTGGCAGAAAAGGCCTATCCTTACTCTGTCCAATTAGAAGCCAATTAATTCCTTAGTTCTTGAGGTTGTTATAAAAATATAGGAAAGTTTCTATCTTTTACAGATTGGAACTCCCCAAAGGTAGGTGTCTTCGAAGCTCTGCTGCCTAACTTACTGCATGGCCACGGGCGAGTTACTTAATCCTTTCTATAAGTCTCACCCTTTTTTTTAACCTTCTGTTTTACATTTGGGGTACACGTGCAGGGTTGTTATATAGGTAAATCCATATGTCATGGGGGTTTGTTGTACAGATTATTTCCTCATTCAGGTACTAAGCCTCGTACCTAACAGTTACTCTTCCTGCTCCTCTCCCTCTTCCCACCCTCCGCCCTCAAGTAGGACCCAGTGTGTGCTGTTCCCCTCTATTTGTCTGTGTGTTCTCATCATTCAGCTCCCCCTTATAAGTGAGAACTTGTGGTATCTGGTTTTCTGTTCCTGCATTAGTTTACTAAGGATAATGGCTTTCATCTCCATCCGTGACCCCACAAAGACATGATCTTATTTTTATGGCTACATAGTTTTCCATGGTGTATACATACGTACCCTGTTTTCTTTATCCAGTCTGTCATTGATGGGCATTTAGGTTGAATCCATGTCTTTGCTATTGTGAATGATGCAGCAATGAATATTTGTGTGCATGCATCTTTATGGTAGAACGATTTATATTCCTCTGCATATATACCCAGTGATGGGATTGCTGGGTGGAATGGTAGTTCTGTTTTTAGGTCTTTCCACAATGGTTGAACTAATTTACACTCCCACCAGCAGTATATAAGCACTCCCTTTTCTCCTCAACCTCGCCAGCAACTGTTTTTTTTTCAACTTTTTAGTAACAGCCATTCTGCTTGGTGTAAGATGGTATCTCATAGTGGTTTTGATTTGCATTTCTCTGATGATCAGAAGTCTTACCTTCTTCATCAAGCAGAGAAGACAATCTCAGAGGGTTATGAAAAGTAAATAAGACTTGCTTGGAAAGCCCTTCAAACATTACCTGGCACCCATGAGTTCCTGTGACTTGTACTTTCTTTACTCATCAACAAGCATCTATTAAGCACCAACCATGTGCCAGTGTCTGTGCTAAGTGTGAAATACAGAAATAAAGGGAGCTTGGTTCCTACCCAAGAGCTGGTGCTGATAGCCTGGTTCAGGGCATGGACATCTCAATATTTATTTACCCTGAAACCTTGGGATGCATTTATTTTGGCCTTGACCAAATAATTATCCAACTGAAAACAAAAATAAATAAGATTTCTTAACCATTTGCTTAGATCCAAAATGTAAATCACACTTATTTTACCTATGGTTCCTCCATCCTTCAACAAACATTTATTAAGCATTACTTTGTCAGGGCCTTCATGGCATCAAACTTCAGTTCAACAGCAAAACTCAATGATCCCTATTCTTAAACACGGGGGTCACTCCTGCAGGCCTGTCTTTTGTGATGTTTTTAATATTTACCGGCAGTTCACGCTTAATTTGGTAACTCATACATGCAAATGGTTCCCCAATTTCTGCCTTCGACCCAAACTTCTCCTTAAAACTCCGTATCTACGTTCTTAATGTCCCACACGTACCTCACCACCCATGGGTGGTCATTGCAATAAGAAAGATGTAAACAAAGCCCTATAGTCATAGGAATAGAGGAAGTCTTCGCTAAGGAGATATTTGAACTGAATCTTGAGGCTTGTAAGGCAGGAAAGGAAGAAAGGCCCATGGAGGCGGGCAAAGCATGTACAAAGGCAGAGAGAGGAGAAATAATGACTAGCATACATTTCGGCGTCAGAAAGTTCATTACGCAGTGAAAGCATTGAGGCTAGTTTGTCTCGCTTACTGTCTCTGTTCTGCAGTTGAGGAGAGGTCATAGAATCATGTGTTTTTCTTTTCCCAAATCACCGAATGCTTCCCAGATAAATTAACACCAGTTGGAGCTGGACTATTTTCTGGTGCCTTGAGATACTGGTCACGCTCAGCTGTACTCATTTCTACCGTGTAATGAATATCTAGAAACAGGGGTGTCTGCAGAGGCTTGCTGGGGTTAGGTGTTGGGGCAAAAGAGGTAGGTAGAGGGTTGGCAACAGCTCCTAAGAAGACAGACTTCAATTCAGCTCCTCTAGTCAGTTCACCAGCTGCGTGCTCTGAGTGAAGAGCTTATCTGCTTTTCGTCAGCAGTTTTCTTCTCAAGGCTAACAGCATTTTTTTTTTTTATGCCGGAGTTTTGCTCTTGTTACCCAGGCTGGAGTGCAATGGCGTGATCTCGGCTCACCGCAACCTCCGCCTCCTGGGTTCAGGCAATTCTCCTGCCTCAGCCTCCTGAGTAGCTGGGATTACAGGCACGCGCCACCATGCCCAGCTAAGTTTTTGTATTTTTAGTAGAGACGGGGTTTCACCATGTTGACCAGGATGGTCTCGATCTCTTGACCTCGTGATCCACCCGCCTCGGCCTCCCAAAGTGCTGGGATTACAGGCTTGAGCCACCGCGCCCGGCCTAGCATTTTCCATTTTTAATTAAGGTAATTTACAAAGAAGGATGCTTAAAACTTAAAGTAGCCTAAACCAAGAACAAGTGAGAAAAGATACGACAACAAGAAAACAAAAGTGGAGAAGCAGTCTGCAGCCATGAGTCATACTGACAAAAATTGCTCACTGTGAATTTGGTGTGCAGCTTACTAGAAGCCAAAGTGAAGATGGAAACTAGGCACTGTTTACACTGCCTGGCTCTGCTGCCCAGCACAGTAGCCACTAACGCTTGAAATGTGGCTAGGCCAAACTGAGATGTGCTGTGATATAAAAGACACATTGTATTTCATGGACTTAGCCAAAAAAGAGTAAAATATCTCAATAATCTTTTAAATTTATGACATTTTGAAATAATATTTTGGATATGTTTGGTGGAAAGATCTTACTAAAATTAATTTCATCTGTTTTACTTTTAGAAATGTGACTACTAGAAAATGTAAATTTATATACGTACCTCACATCTGTCATTTGCATGACATTTCTATTTGACAGTGACAGTCTATTAGCTAAACACATCCATCTGGTGATGAATGGATAAATTAAATGTGGTATATCTATTCTGGAGAATATGATTCAGCAATAAAAGGAATGTAGGGGACAGGATTTTGGGGGGAGGTGACAAAATTGTTCTAAAATTGATTATGTGATGGTTGCAGAACTCTGAGTATACTAAAAACCTTAGAACTGTAGGCTTTAAAAAAAATGAGGCCAGGCATGGTGGCTCACGCCCGTAATCCTACCACTGTGGAAGGCCAAAGTGGGTGGATCACGAGGTCAGGAGTTCGAGACCAGCCTGGCCAAGATGGTGAAACCTGTCTCTACTAAAAGTACAAAAATTAGCTGGATGCGGTGGCAGGTGCCTTTAATCCCAGCTACTCGGAAGGCTGAGGCAGGAGAATTGCTTGAATCTGGGAGGTGGAGGTTGCAGTGAGCCGAGACTGCACCACTGCGTTCCACCCTGGTGAGACAGCAAGACTCCATCTCAATAAAAAAAAAAATAAGGCCGGGCGCGGTGGCTCAAGCCTGTAATCCCAGCACTTTGGGAGGCCGAGGCGGGTGGATCACAAGGTCAAGAGATCGAGACCATCCCGGTCAACATGGTGAAACCCCGTCTCTACTAAAAAAAAAATACAAAAAATTAGCTGGGTATGGTGGCGCATGCCTGTAGTCCCAGCTACTCAGGAGGCTGAGGCAGGAGAATTGCTTGAACCCAGGAGGCGGAGGTTGCGGTGAGCCGAGATCGCGCCATTGCACTCCAGCCTGGGTAACAAGAGCGAAACTCCGTCTCAAAAAAAATAAATAAATAAATAAATAAAAATAAATAAAAATAAATAAAAAAAAGAATACGTTATATTTAGCTATATTACAATCATATAAGCAAAAGTTTTTGAAATTCAGAAAACAAAAGATGAGTATTCTCTGTTGCTTAGAAGAAACCCAGCTATTCTTAGTACCAAGATAAGAAGTCTCTCTCTAATGGCCCCCATGAGGAAGCATGCCATCAAACTTCAATTCAACAGCAAAACTCAATGATCTCTATTCTTAGAGTAAACACAGGGGTCACTCCTGCAGGCCTGTCTTTTGTGATGTTTTTAATATTTACCGGCAGCTCACGCTTCATTCAGTGACTCATAAATGCAAACGGTTCCCAAATTCCTGCCTTCGACCCAAACTTCTCCTTAAAACTCCGTATTTGCATTCTTAATGTCCCACACGTACCTCAAGTTCAACATGACCAAACGCCATCCCGTTGTATTTTCTGTCCAGTTGGTGCCACCGTCTTCCATCCAATCACCAAATGCTAGAAACCTGGGATTCCTCCTGGAATCTTCACTGCCTTTCACCCCTGCCATTCTACCTCTGCCAGTTCAGGCTTCCAAGCCATTCCTCTATTCTCCCTCCACCATCCTTCAGACCTCGTCGACTTCTGCTGGAATAACCCAGCAGCCCCTTAACTGGGCTCTGTTCCGTGCGTGCTCCTCCTCAATCGATCTTGCCCTGCGTCATCTGCCAGCACGTGAATCCAGGATGCAGTGAATTTCCATCACCTGCAGCATAAGGGTTGTTAAAGCCCCTCTGATCAGGGCCCCGCCTCTCTCTCCTTATCTCTTCACATTCCTTTAAATGACCTGCATCTGCCTATCCTCCTGAAATGGAGGTGACCAAGTCTTACTCATCCTTTCTGCTTAGCTCAGGGACACCTTCTTTCTATACCCAGGTAGAGATCACGGTCACCGCACTTTCCGTATGGCATGATGGCGTCTACTTATTCTTCTGTCTTCTCTGCTGACTGTAAGCTGCCCAAGGCCCAGGACACACTCACGTTTTCCTCATCTCTGTAGCACTAGCACAGGCCCTGACAAAGTAATGCTTAATAAATGTTTGTTGAAAGATGGATGGAGGAACCATAGGTAAAATAAGTGTGATTTACATTTTGGATCTAAGCAAATGGTTAAGAAATCTTATTTATTTATTAATTTAGAAACAGAGTCTCACTCTGTTGCCCAGGCTGGAGTGCAGTGGTCTGATTTCGGCTCACTGCAACCTCCGCCTCCCAGGTTCAAGTGATTCTCCTGCTTCAGCCACCTGAGTAGCTGGGATTACAGGTGCATGCCACCACGCCCAGCTGATTTTTGCATTTTTAGTAAAACAGTGTTTCACCATATTGCCCAGGCTGGTCTCAAACTCCTGACCTCAAGTGATCCGCCCACCTCGGCCTCCCAAAGTGTTGGGATTACAGGTGTGAGCCACCACACTCAGCCGATGGTTAAGAAGCCTTAGAAACCCCATTTTTAACTGCTAAATGCCTTTGCTTGCCTCCATGGGGACACAGATTGTGTCTATTTTGCTCATCACTATGCTGCCGCTGTCATTTGGTATCTGCTGGAAGGGTGGATGGGAAGACAAGCAATCATGTGGACACAGATACAGGCAGAGAAATGCATTGGAAGCAAACTGCCATTCACAAAATCATACCTGCTATCTCCCAAACCTGAGTGAGGTCACTCAACAGCCAGTACCCTGAAACCTTGGGGTGCATTTATTTTGGCCTTGAACAAATAATTACCCAATTGAAAACGAAAATTTGAGACAAATACTGCTGTATTTCCTGAATCCAACTACATTGTCAGGCCTGAAAGAATATACCCCAGTTTCTGAAGACAGAGACATGAGTTTATTGTTCTTATGAAGTGAAAATAGTCACATGTCTGGAGTTCTTTGGAAAGGCCGTGTAGACTGTTTAATTCACACAAAACAGATGGATGCATCACATCTGCTTTACAAAAATGGAAAAACAGAGTCCGGGTTTTTTGTTTTGTTTTGTTTCAGTTTTTTTTTTTTTTTTTTTTTTTTTTGCTTTAGCTAAGAGCCAGTTTAATTTTTATTTCTATAATTCTGTGGTCGTTGGTACAGAAATCTGTGTGAACATTAAGGGATTTCTATGTTTTTCAGAATAGTCTCAGGGCTTCCTGCACTATGAGGACCCAACCACAGTACTAAAACATGCTTTAAATACAATACTCGGCCAGGTGTGGTGGCTTATGCCTGTAATCCCAGCACTTTGGGAGGCCGAGGTGGGCAGATCACCTGAGGTCAGGCGTTCGAGACCAGCTTGGCCAACAAGGTGAAACCCCAGTCTCTACTAAATACAAAAAGTTGTCAGGCATAGTGGTGCACACCTGTAGTTCCAGCTACTTGGGAGGCTGAGGCAAGGGAATCACTTGAACCTCAGAGGTGGAGATTGTAGTGAGCCGAGATCACGCCACTGCACTCCAGCTTGGGTGACAGCGAGACTCTGTCTAAAAAAAAAAAAAAAAAAAAAAAAAAAAAAAAAAAAAAAAAAAACAATACTCAGTTCATGTGTTGAGAAAATAAAAACATACTTGCATGCTGCACAGCTAATGCAATAACGTATCTTTTCTGCTACTAGTTCTAGTTTTTTCTTTTGTACGTTTGTTACATGTGCAATTACTATCCAAAATTGAAGTATTAATGACAGACCAACAATCACCACACGGAGATAGCAGAAATGATATTATTTGTAATGCTCCTAAGCTGCAACATTGAGGAATGAGTTTAATAGTAAGAAATGTTCAGTCGACACACGCACTCACGCAGATGTAGGAGCAGACATCCTGCTCTGTCCTTATTCCCACACTTTGCCTAAAACCACGATGTAAAAGGTGAGGACCTGAAATAAAGCACCTTGGTGGTTTCATCTAGCATTTCTGGATGCTAACGTTTCTTCAACAAACATTCAGAGAAACTGTGTTCTAAACACTTATGTGCCAGAAATATTGAAATGATTGGAATGTGGCTCGTGCCTTGACCAGACATAGACCTACAAGTTCCGAGGGCTGAGATGATGACTAACAGGAGTGGATGGGTGCTTTGGGAGCTTGGAGAGTTGGAGAGTGGAAGGCTTTTGTCCCAGTTCAGGGTGAGGGGCTGGGGGCTTGAATTATGACAGGGCAGTGGCGTCGGAGAAGAGAGGGCAGATCCAAGAACTATTTTGGAAATCGAGCCCGTGGAGCTGGTTCACTAAATGGATTTGTGGGACAAAGAAGAGTGAGAGGACGAAGTTAGCCCTGCAGACCCAACGAGGGCCACCCCAAAGCAGGGATGCAGTTTACTGGAATAGGAGTGCATTTCAGGGGTGCGAGAATGAGTCCAGAATTGGACATGTTGAATTTTAGATGGCTACGAGATACCCAGGAGCAAGTATCCTTGGGGCAACTGAAAACACGAGTCTGGAGCTGGATGAGAGAGGGAGACCTGGAAATGAAGACTTAGCAATCGGGCAGAGGTAGGGATGGGAAGGACCAGGGGAACTGTGCCAAGTGAGGAAACAAAAAGGGAACAAAGATACCATTTAGGGGGACAGTGGAGCAAGAGGGATGGCCAGCAAGTAGGACAAGCCAGGAGGCATGAGGTAGAGCTGGAAGCCAAGAGGGGAGACACTTCAAGGTGGTGATTCTCCAACACTGGTTGTAGCACATAGTAATGCTCAATAAATAAGTGAGCATTGACTAAATAAATGCAGTCAGTAACTACTGAGTTTCCATCTGACTTGAAAACAGACTTTGTGTTTGTGCTGATTTATACTGTAGTGGTTCTGGCTGTTGGTTTTGGAGCCAGAAATGAGGGGGCTAGAACCCAGCTCATCTGTCACTTGCCTGTCAGATGGCCTTGGACGAGGTACTTAGGCCCAAATGAAGATATTACCCACCTCACTAATGGATCATCAGAGGGAGGTTGCTAAATAAACTTTGATATGACCACACTATACAATTAAGAAGAATGAGGTTGACTTTTATGAACTGATATGAAAAAATATCTATGAGTGATATTGAAAGGTTTCCAGAACAGAGCAAGCTGCAAAAGCATTTTTCAATTCTCCAGGTATAAAAATGTGTCTATTAATTCACAGAAAGGCCTGGAAGACATATGGTACATCAACACAGTAAGAACAGTTACTCTGGGGCAGGGACTGAGGTTACAGGGCGGTGGTCACGTGAGTTTTGAGTTCTCCCTATTAGGTTTGATTTGTTATGATGCATGAATTCAACTATTGTGGAATTGCAAATTAACACACTTTAAAGCTACATTTAAAACATCTACCTTCTAGTGTTGTGGTGGGGACTAAAATGCAATGACCCTAGACTCATTGCTGCACTAAGGATGCCCCCTACATAGACTGTAGAAATCGCACCTGGTAAGGACTCCTGAAAAAGGCAACGGGAACCCTCATTTCTGAGCCTGGGCCCTGGGCCTGGCACTTTCTTCATAGTGATCTTCTCTCTAAGGTAGAGGTTAAATGTGGCCTTGGGATACATCTCAGTGCTTCCAGTTCCTCATCTACCAATGGAAATTACACTAGCACCTATTTTATGGGGTTTTTGAGGAAAGAAAATGCATGGACATGTGCCTGGTGAATGTTAGCTATTAACGTCATCCTCCTCCTCCTTAGATTTTAGCTGAGAAGACAAATGTTCAGAAAGATGATGTTACTTAACCAAGTCTCACAGTAGTAAATGTCTGACCTAGAATTTTAATGAAGATTTATGTAAGTTTTTTGCACTGTACCACTGGGTGGTGACACACACACGTGTGCACACACACATGCACACACACACACATGAATGCACACACATACACATGCACACTGCTTATGTAATAAAGTTGAATAGAAAACTGAACCAGGGACAGGGGGAACAGGGAATGGGGAACTATAGTTTAATGGGCACAGAGTTTTCATTTTGCAGGATGAAAAGGGTTCTGGAGTTAGATGGTGGTGATGGTTGCATAATAATGTGCATGTACTTAATGCCACCAAACTGGACACTCAAAATATTAGTCAATTTTCTGCTATTTTATCACAATTAAAATTTAGAAAAATAGGCCAGGTGCGGTGGCTCACAGCAGTAATCCCAGCACTTTGGGAGGCCGAGGTGGGCAGATCACGAGGTCAAGAGATCGAGACCATCCTGGCCAACATGGTGAAACCTCATCTCTACTAAAAATACAAAAATTAGCTGGGTGTGGTGGCACGTGCCTGTAATCCCAGCTACTCGGGAGGCTGAGGCAGGAGAATCACTTGAACCTGGGAGGCAGAGGTTGCTATGAACCAAGATCTCACCACTGCACTCCAGCCTGGCGACAGAGCCAGACTCTGTCTCAAAAAAAAAAAAAAAAAAATTAGAAAAATACATTTTTAAAAATGGAAATGAGATAAATTAGCCTTAAGACTGCCAGCCGAGGAGTTGGAGCTGGAGCCGAAAGGCCCTGCCTGTGTCCGGGGCTCTCAAGGCCTCTGGCCACTCTCAGTCTGGATTCCTGCCATCTCCCAGCCCTCAGCCTTTTGTCCATCTGCGCCTCTCAGAAGGGCCCAGGAGCAGCCTCCCACCAACTCCTTTATCCTTCTGTTGCTAGCCTGGACCGCTGGAGCAGGTTTGATGCTGGAAGCAGCTGTTCCTGGTCCTGCCCCCAGGAATCGGAATGCTCATCCTCCCTCTGATGTCCCTCCTCCCCCTGCAAGTCCTAGCTCAGGTGTCGCTTCTTCCCTGAAGGCTACAGAGATGCCATGTTATGCCCAATAGCTCCCTGCTAGTGCATGGCAGATGACAAAGGCATACTGCAAGCTCTTCTTCCCACACCAGCCCATGCACTGCCAGCTTCATTTGAGACCCAGCCAGTGAACTGCAGGGCTGAATCGGTATGCAGACTCCATTGTGCTGAGCTGGCCACAGAGGATACATTTAAATGAAGGGCTCAGGTTTGGGTTTGGGGTTTGGGTTTTTGCTAAAGGATCAGCAATGAAACATTAATTAATGTTAAATCCTGTCTCTCTAAGTAGTCTGAAGTAATACCTGCCATCCCAACTGTGTGTGCATTTAGTGATCTCTGCTGTAATGCCTAATAGTGCGGGGGCTTTCCACTGAACCCTGCCCCAGAGGGGTAGGGGCCTAGATCGTGATTCCTTTTGACATCATTCACCTGCAAACTGGTTCATGCATTAGTCATTACCTGATGGGAATATCTGGCAAGCTTTCCTCATTTCTGGAGCTCATTCAGAAATGTGCCTCTCAGGGAAGCTGTCTCTTCCAATCTCATGGTTGGCAGCATTGCCCAGCCAGCATGTCACAGGTCTCCAGCCTGGGAGGCTTTGCTAAGGATGTTGCTGCCCTGAAACTCCTGACCCTTGGTGCAGCTATGTAGCAGGTCAAATGGACTCCGCAGGGACCCACAGTTTATCCAGAAGGGCAATGACAGGGCCCTTCTGCCCTCGTTTCATTTATTATTTGTCAGCATTTGTTCTGTGCCAGGCACCGTGTTGGGCACTGGAGATAAAATATTCCTGTGTCCATGTGCTCCTAGACGAGCGGGGGTGACAGACATCACCCAGTAAATAAAAATGACAAATTACCACAACAGCTAAGAAGGAAAAGCATTGGATGCAGGGAGATAACACCAGGGAGAGACATTGGCGGGCAGAAAGCAGAATTTAAATTGGAAGGAGTGCAGAGAAAGCCTCTCTGTGGAAGCGATGTCTACCAAGAGCCCTGGAGAGCAGCTGTTTGCATCCCCTTCTCCCCAGGGGTAAGGCTGTCCCCTTCCACTCCACCCCCACGTTCACAGACACACACACACAGAGGCCCAGACCCACCCACATGCATATACTCAGACACATGGACACACACAGAGATTCACATGCAGACACACACATGCACACACAGATACAAGGTTCATAGGCATGCATATGGCCACACAGAAACACACAAACATCCAGGCACACAGACATAATGGACACACACACACAGACACAGAGACCCACGTGCACACACATAGACACACACATGCACACAGGCACACAGCCACACCCACACACATATGCATCTCTCAGTGACGTGTCGGACCTGCTCCTGAGGGGCTGTCTGAGGGGACCATTTCACCTGAGGGCACCCAAAGGCACACAGGAAAGTATGCGGGTGGCGCTGAGGGCCAGGGCAGCCAGCACAGGGCGTGGCAAATGGCTTTGCCCTCAGCGAAACAATGGCTCGTGGTTGACGAGGCTCCACTCCCGGTTCCTCTCCCAGCATTGCTTGCTGAGGCCAGCACTCCAGTCTCTGAATATGTAACATCTGCACGTTGCAGTTTCCAGGCATCAAGCTCTTCCCTGAAATATCAGAACGAGTGAGTCCTCAGCTTCGGGAGCGCTAAAGCTCTGACACGCATCTACACATTCTCACGGGGGCTCAAGTACAGCGGGAAGGTCGGGAGGATATCTCCGTTTGACTGAAAAGGCTTTAAACACACGCGCAAACACACACAGGCGGGCTTTGTGAAAAATGGGGAAGCTACTGAATAATCAGTGATCTCATGTTTTAAAATTGGAAAATTACATAGCAATATATTTAAACTGTGCATAAAACCTCACCATCCTCCTTCTGAGTCTCAAATAGCTGGCTCCCCGGGTCCCAGTGTAGAGGAAAGACCAGAGTGGGTTTGTCTCTGGGCCTCTGTCAGCTCCCACCAGCCCCTCTTTCCAAAAGCAGCCCTCGGTCTCCAGCCCAGGAGACGCATGAAGAGAGCGGCCTGGCTCCTCTCCAGCGGGCCGCGGGGAAGCCCGGGGACACCCTTGGTTTTGTGCACTGTGGGTTCCCTCCTCTCCTCCCACGTTTCCCACAAAGAGAAATCCAGAATCCGATCCTGGGACGGTGGCCTTTGTAATGACCGACCCTCGGCGCAGCCGGTCACCATTCAGCCGCCCCCAGTGGAGTCAGCCCCGGGACAGACCTACGAAGTTTGCCAGAAAAATCGATACGAAGCTGACAGATCAAAAGTGAGTCATGCCAGCTCTCCTCTTAGGAAACAGTTCGATGGGTGTCTGACTGCTAGCACCTCAGTTCTTTTCATAGTAGGTCTGAAAATAGCTCAGAAGTCTTTAAATGTCTGGAGACGTAGGCGACAAAAAGAGTTTTAAGTGGAAAAAACCTCCCCGAGAACCCCAATTCTGTTCCTGCCACATACCCCCAGTCCACCCACTCATACCGTGTAGGCTGCGTTCCTGGGCGCCCGGGGACTGCCGGGCAGATGTGCCGGCTGCTGTGGGAGGCTAATAGTCTTGAGCACAGGCTCGGTCATCCGTGGATGGATGATGAGCCTGGTTCCCCAACCTTCAGAGCCCCAGGCCCTTTGTGCTGCCAACTCTGTGTGTCCCTTGTTACAAAGCTCTAATGTCTCTTCTGCCTGTGCCTGGTTGCCTGTTGAAAAGCATATCCTTCCTAAATGGGCCCTCTTCTGTGTTTTAGATAGAGCCTTACTGGGCCCATGCAGATTTTCTGCTTCCCCAGCTGTGGCCCTTGGCATCTGCGGTTGTATTCAACAGAAGCACCAATGGTGGCCGAGAAGTCACCAGTAGGTCTAAGACACTGGAAGGAGAAAGATGAGCATGCTGTGTGTGTGAGGGGAGTGGACAGATTGCAGGAAAGGATGGGTGGTTGGGGGAGAGCCCAGGCTTGAGTCTGCTGGGAATGAACACAAGTTAACACGGGTGGAAACGGGGTGAGAGCCTTAGAATGGATACAAGGGGACCTACGTGCATGATACCAAGGAAAGTGTGGGTGACACGTGGTGGGGTGGGTACAGGTGAGGAGACAGAGCGGGCTGCAAGGGGCACCCCTGAAGTAGTGTTTCCCAGTGAGTGGTCTGAAAGCCACCTGCACCCAAGTCACCTGGGAGCCTTTAACTGCAGATTCCTCATTTCACCTCAAGAGGCTGAATTTGTAGATGGGATGGTGCCCAGAAATCTACATTGTGAAGAGCTCCCCAGAGGATTCTGCTGCGCAGTAAAGTGTCTCTCAAGTCTGCACTGCTTATGACAGTGCGCAGTGCCCTTCAGATTTATTTCCCTTGCATCTAACATGGCACTTGGCAATTGCTCAGCTGCCAGTAAATAATCACTATGGTGACTAAAGGGATACATAAATTGGGAGGATTCAAAGATGACCGAAATTTCAACCTGAGAGGCCAAGAGCACTGCAGTTCCATTGAGAGAAATGAGGAAGAGTCAGGAGGAAGAGCGAGTTTGGAGTGAAGGTGGGAAGTTCCATTTTAGAGGGTGAGTGTGAATGCACAGGGGTGACGCGGGTGTGGGGCTCGGGAGTGAGGGCGTCGGGCAGGAGACACGGGGATCCTTTGCATGTGGGTTGAGGCTGCAGTTGGATAAAGGGTGTAGCAGACTCCTAGGGACAGTGAAGCTGTGAACGGAACTGTGGGGGAAACAGAAGAGGGAGGGGTCGGAGGGGAAGAACCATGGGGTGATGGGAGGGAGGTCAGAGCCCGCAGCACACAGGGTCCCAAAATCACAAAGGAGGGAGTGCACGGAACTTAGAGGCTGATCTGTGTGGCCAAAGAATTCGGGAGAGTTCAAGAGTGGAGGACAGGCCAGAGTTTGGCTATTAGGAGAGCACTGGTGACCATCAAGACAGTTTCAAAAGGGTGGTGGGAACAGAGGCCAGTCACAGAGAAAACATAAAGAAGTGGCTGGAGAGGAAAGCTGAGGTCATCAGTAGAGGTCACCCCCAGGATTTCTCAGGGGAAAGGAGAGAAATAGGTTGGCTGATAAGGGGTCAGCTGAGAAAAGCAAGGCCATGGCCTCACTCATCCCCAAGGGCTGCCTCCCATGCCAGTCTCCCTCGGGGGTGCCACCTGGCCTCTCCATGGTCTCCACTTCCATCTTTAAGCTGAGGACTCCAACCCCAGGCCTCCCTCTGCCCACAGCACACCCCCTCCGTGTGTCCCAGGCACTCAGGAAATAGGGCTCTGCATAGTCCCTGTCTCTCCAGGTGACATCACCATCCACCCAGCCACCAACCCAGCCAGAAACCCAGAAGCCATCCTCCCCTCCCTCTCGCTCACCCCACATCCAGTCACCGATGGAGTCCTGCAGAGCCGCCCCCCTGCCCCCGCTGTCCTGCGCTGCCCCTCCTTCCCACGCTGCTCCCTCTGTATCTGGTCTATACTGTGACTGCAACCGCAAATCAGCCAGCTGTCCACTCTCACACTTCCAAAGGGCTGCTAGAGTCACATTCTAACAACATTTGTCTGGTCAGAAAATGACAAAAGAATGTGACAAGAGAATGAAGTTCAGGCTCCTCAGATGGCTCAGCTCTGCCCACACCTGCACTTCTCTCTAGACACACCGACTTCGACGTTCTGCACACATGCTGGGGCTTTGGCCTCCTTCTGCAGGTCCCTGCTCCCGGAGGAAGCGGTTTCTTCCCTCTCCCTTCCCTCCGCCTGTCCAGCCCGGACTCCCAGCCCCACACCCCGTCTGGCTGGCTCCTGGAGTCCCTCTTTCTCTTTGCAGCCCGGAAGTTCTGTTTTCACAGAGGAAACACTTATTCCTTCTTTCCTTGTGCCCCCACTGCCCTTTTCGTCCCAAAATGCTTCCAGTGGGCTCCTGAGTTCTCTATCCTACCAGATTATGGAGCCCTCCGGCGAGTGCAGATGGGGGACCAGTCCAGGTAGAGCTCGGTGGGAGCAGCCCCAGTGACGGTTCCCTCCAGGAGGCCCTGCTGGGCTCGGAGCACCCGATGCTGACTGGAAATAAACTCAACGGAAGGCCTAAAATAATGTCACTAGACATTGCCTCTTTTTTACTCTCTGCTCTTTTTCCTTCTTTCCTCTCTGCCTTTTCCTTTATTCACTCTCTCCTGCTCCCTCTTTTTTTCCCTCTCTGTCTTTCCCTCTGTTTTCTGATTTCTTCCTATCCCCTGTTCCTTCTGTAGGACCTTACACAACTCCAAGGCCTGCCTGCCCTCTTCTCCCCGTCTCTTGTATCTCTTTCCCCTCCCTCTCTTGTATCTCTTTCCCCTCCCTCTCTTTCTCCTCCCCGGGTCTCTAAGGCCTTGTTTGCGTCTCTTCTGAATGCATCAGCTGCCAGCTGCAGACGCAGTCATTTGCTTGGGAGAATTTATCCAGAAGGATGATGCTATTGACAAGTGAGGTCCCAGAAGGAGGAAAATGTTGCAGACTTTCCGACCTGCAGCATCAACCAGATGGAACACCCATGTAAGGTCCTCGGGTGGAAAAGTGAGTTAAACGTTCTCCTAAAGAGGAGATGACAACTGTGTACTTGCAGTATATAAGTTCTTCCCTCAAGACGAGGTGTTTGTTTTTCCTTTTAAGATGTAAGGCATCCTGGCCCTAAAACACCCCTAAACATCCATTTACATATCCCTTGCTGCAGGGATGGGGGGTAAAGTGGAGGAGCTGAGCTACACACCACCTGATGGGATGCAAATACCGTGGCGAGGTTGGAGAGCAGTGCTCTGCGTCCTTCCTCAGCCTCAACGAGTGTGGGGCAAGGGTAGCACAGATTTCTACACCCTTCTGCCATGTACACAAACAAGGCCCTCTGCAGATGCCACCACTGCTCGGTGTGAGTTGAATGCTGGATGGGAGAGCCATCTGCTCCATGCACATCAGAGCTCCTCGTGAGGCCCAATAACCTCATGGGAACAGGCAGGGGATCTCCCAGCCTTCACCAAGGCGACAAACCAAAACGAGCAAAGCGTTAGCCCCGAAGTCAGGTGGGATCTTGGTGATTTTCCTCTGTCTAATGATTCTTAGTAGCAGGAATCTGGATTCAGTGGAAATAGGTGGAAATAGTAGAGAGCCCAAGGAGACGCTCGCTGATGATTTTAAAACCTCATTCACTTGGATCAGACACTAGCCCAAGCATTTCCCTGATTGCATTGTCCCTGCAACTGTCATCTATCATGGCTGACTGCTGAAGAGGAAATGAAACCAAATAGAAGGCTGTTTGTAAGCAATCTCTCTGCTCTTCTTAAAAATAAATTAGGGATATCGGGATCGGCTCACGGCTAGGATGACATTGCGAGACATGCAGAAATTCTGTTTTTCTATTGAGGTGAAGAAGTGGGTAGGGATTTAAGGATTATCTAATCCAACCTTCTCATTTTGCAGCAGTGGAAACTGAGGCTTGGAGAGGACATGCGATGTGTCTGCAATCACAGAGCTGAAGGCAAAACCCAACAGAACCAAGTCACCAACTGGCCTTCCTACTGATTCATACTCTCGCTCTAGGTTAAGTGGTGCCAGGAAGTGGCTCCATGTATCCCCCAGCAGCATTGATGCCCAACCAGGCAGGACACTCAGGGTTACCCAGAACCCAATTTACTATTAGGGAGCTACTTTGGCGGCAGGAAGAGTGGCACTTCAGGACAGGGTGGGGCTGGCAGGGTAGGCTGATAGAGGTGCTGAGCAGGAAAGGGTGTGAGAAGAAGATCCTGCAGGGGCGTCTGTTTCACAAGGGTTCTAAGAATACATGACCATATCTTCTATAAAGGAGGCTAGTGGTTCAAGATCCTGGAAAACCAGGACCCCACCTTTACAAAGAATAAACAACAGCTTCTCCTTCCCCAAAATTGCTAAAAAAAGAAAAACAAAAACAAAAACAAAACAGCCTTCTCAAGGAAATCCAGACCCCGACTTTGAATGCCCTCCTTGTGCGCTCTTAGAATAAGAGGTACAAATCATTTTTGTCTATTTAATCTGCACACTTTTTGAGGCTGGCATCCTGAGTGCATTAGTGTTACTGCGCACTCCCAAATCAAGGCACGGAGATGAGAGTGCAGCAATCAGACATCACGGTTCAGTGCAGCCTGCATCAGCGCTTGCACAGTAGTGTGTTAATGAGTGTTAAAACTTAAAATTGGCATCTCAGATACGGTGTTCTCAATTTTAAAAATCACAACTCTAACAAGTCATGCTGTTAAGACATACAAGAAACACCAGTTAAGCCTTCAAGTAGCTAACACACAGCCTGTACAGATCACCACTCTCTCAAAGTGCATAACAACTTATTTCCTTTGAAATGAGGCAAGAATTAGCAGGTAGTTCAATTATTTGAGTGCTAAGACAAGTAGAAATAATAAATCCAGATGTTAAATACCAATTACTGCCCTATGAGCTACAAATCACCTCAGCATTACAACATAGCCTTCCTCACCTGCAAACCCAAGAAATGTGGGGGTTTGGCAGAAAACACAAACCTATAACCCATATGCATTTGTGCAACAGACACGAGCCACTTCCCAACCCAGCACTTCCAAAATGCACATCACAGATATTAAAGCCTGGCCCATGTATTTGTCCCAATGGCATTGAAAGCAACAACCTTCAAATGTTCGGAGTGACACTTCTCTCAAGCTCACAGCTAGAAACAAGTCATCTCCAGTTTCTACTCTGTCCCCCTAAAGGCGGTGTACAGGTCAGTCTGACAGCCTGGTTGCCAACGATGTCACCACATACTTTTAGCCTTTGCTCCAAGAGCAATGCAGAAAATTAACCTGACCCTCCCCCCTTAGCTTCAGGGACGAAAAGAAAGTGCTGGTTAGATGTTATTTAGCAAGGCCAATCAAAGACCCAATGGAGAGCACTTGTAAACTTCACACCTTGGTGGGACTTTAGGGGAAAGGAAGATTATTCAGTCAACATCCCTTGTGGGAATTAGCTCCAGGGTTCAAGCCAGCCGAGTTGTTCTCTCTCCCACTTATCTGAAGCCACCACTTGAAAAACTCAATGCTAATGGGACATTCTCATGCTCAGAAGTGACTAAAGGTCCAGGTGGGCAAGATAATATTTTATACAAGTATATATATATGCGAGAGATATTAAAAAGATAGTCTCTAAAGTACTTTGGGATTCCTCTAATGAAAGGCACCAGATAAATGCAAGTCATTACCAAAAAGAAAAGTCAAGTTTTCCAGCTTTCACATCTCAAAGGGTAACCGCTAGGGTACCTCTTTAGCTACTCTTTAGTTAGACTGAGATACTCTGCCTCCTTTCTCGTTTGCACTATGCACAAGCTTCCTGGTCAGCAACCATGGATACCAGGCTCAGTGACCCAATACCATCAGCCTCGGCAAGCTGAACGGTCCTCACAAGTCTGTACCACCACCTGCCTTCAGTGCAGCTGGGGATGGTTCTGTAAATGTTAGGCCTTCCAGGGCTGGAAGTATCAGCCAAAGCTAAGTGTTCCATGTGCAAATTCCGAAAAATAACCCTGCTCCTCTGATTCAGTGCCCCATTGCCTCTAAGACATCTCTTTTTTTCTGGATGCTTCAGAGACACAGATGTAGACACTTAGGAAACAGCCCCCTCCCAACCTCCCACGAGCCTCCAGTCTGATGGAAAGATTTGAACTGGGGGCTCCAGGGTGTAAGTGGCCAGTGAATTCATTCAATAAATCACTCACACTGTAGTAGCCATGGCAACTACAAGTATACAAAGCCTTCTGAGAAGATTCTTGCCACACCTCCATGAGGTATGTATCATCTTCAATCAACTGAAACACAAAAAAATCTGTTAAGCAGAGGCCCAACCTTTGGATGAAAAGCCTGGATAACTCCACGCTCAGATCCCTGGGTTCTACTGCCTTTTCAAAGATGAAAGCAACCTGGAAAACCAACAGATTACCTTGAAGATGATGGAGAATTATATTACAGAGGAACACAGGTTCCCCATCACGATGTTATGTGCTGGTTAACCAAACAAGAGGAGCAGGAGCATTTTGGAGGAGGAAACAGTCATCTCCCTTCATTACAAGTTCAGAAGCTCAAAGGTCTTTTGAATAACATAGAATAAAGCTTTTCAAGTTTACAATTTTTTATGATATTTTATGCAGTAGCAGTGTTTTGTTTTACAACTCTTTCTTTCTCCTGGTCTCTACCCACTCTCTCCCCAAAAAAGGCAGTTGGAATGCACATAAGAACTGCAGCATTTCCATCCTGGGTAAGCCACACTGCCTTCATGCACATCTGTATTTTGAGTACATACTTCTATACCACTAGGTTTCCATGCCATGGCAGGAACTTGAGGGCAATCACAGCATCATCTGCAACATACTATATATCCTAGAAGCAAAATGATCTGAGTAAATTCTGCTTGGAAATAAAAGGGCTCTCATTTGATGAGCTTTCAGAGCAGGCAACAAAAGTATTTAAGCTACTGCCCTTGCTACCAACCCAACCATGTTCACCTCAGGGAGACGATACAACAGTGAACTTCTTTTTACTTGAGGAAGACAACACGACCTTACTCCTAAACATCTTAAAAAATAAATATTTCAAAAACATGCTAGTATCTTAGACACAGCAAAGTGTGGTCAAATGGCCTACTTCAGCAATCTCAACCAGAAATACATGTCTCTGCAGTCACCCTAGGAAACACAGAGGCTTGACCATCCACCAGGCGGCTCAGCCTGCACTGGCTGGGCCTTAACCACACTGGGGTTTGGACTATTTAGCTGAAGCCCGTCTCCCTAATGCATCTGTTCTTGGGAAAAAATTTCCATCTTCACTACATGTCTAACTAAGTAACATTCTCTAAAGAGTGATATTTATGAGATGAACATCGGTGTACATTGTTCTAAAGATGATGGGTGCACCCATGCAAGCCATGGAACTACAGATCATTTATAAAAACAACTTACAGACTTGCATTGGTCAAGTGTGCTTAACTTTGCATTCTCTTTGTTTTGGTATTTTAAAACTAAATGAAAGCAATGGATAAAGAGCTGAGATTTTGTTTTCACGTGACTGTGAGCAAAATCTCGTGATATCCTTGCTGATCTCATAGATGCATTTCCGCTGGACAGACTTGTGGGGGCTTTTTGTACAGAACTCACAACGACAACCTCAGAAACAGGATCACGACAACTCACAGACAGTACTGGGCCACAAGCACTACAATAGTGTACACGATGAACAGGAAAATTAGCATTCTGGGTGTACTCATCTGGCAAAAAGGTGAACATTTTATGCCCACAATGCAAAGACCAGTGAGTATCATTTCATGGAAAGGTGCAAAGGCATGGTGTCAGACACACCACCCTCTAAAAACGATTCTAAATACTGTAAAAGAAACCTGGGTGCACATCCCATGCATCTCTCCCCTCTGGGGCTGCGCATACGCCTTACACCATAACCATAAGGTGCCTGGGCTGTGCCAGAGGCACAAGAGGCAGCTCAACAATGTGGGGTGGAGGGTGACAAGTCCCCCTGGCTAATGTAGGGAATCATTTAAACTGAGTTCACTTGGTGAGCTCCCACTCATGTTCGTCAGGCTTGCCATGAGGGATTTAACTTTATGGGCATAATAGTCCCTTAAATTGACCGAAGGGACCTCCTTCATTCCATCTCCAAAGTCACAGCTGCGCATGGCACTCTCAAGTTGCTTTTGGCGCCGGTAAAAGTGGGAGAACTTATTGAAGATCAAGGTGATGGGCAGGACCACCACGAGGATGCCTGCCAAGATGCAGGCAGAGGCAGTCAGCTTCCCTGCCGTGGTCCCGGGGACCACATCACCATACCCCACTGTGGTCATACTGACAGTAGCCCACCACCAGCAGGCAGGGATGGTGGCCAGGCCCTCGTTCTCCTCCTTTTCAATGGTGTAGGCCACCACAGAGAAGATGGAAATCCCCACGGAGAGGTAGAGCAAGAGCAGCCCTACTTCTTTGTAACTGTATTTCAAAGTGGCCCCCAGGGAGCGAAGGCCGGTGGAGTGCCTGGCCAGCTTTAAGATGCGGAAGATCCGCATCAGTCTCAGGACCTGGGCCACCCTGCCCAAGTTGGCTAAGGTAGGTGTGCTCTCCACCACGAGGTTCACCACCAGAGTGATGTAAAAGGGGACAATGGACATGAGGTCGATAAGGTTTAGGGCATTCCTGAAGAACTTGAGGAAATCAGGGGCCACAGCGAACCTGGCTACCAGCTCAAACGTGAACCAGGCAATGCCAAAGTGCTCCACGATTTCGAACCTAGGGTCTTCGCCAGGGTTGCCCTGGCTGTCAGGGATTTGGAAGTCGGGCAGGCTATTGAGGCACATGGTGATGATGGACCCCATCACCACCAGGATGGACAGGATGCTGAAGACCCTGCTCAGCACTGAGTAGCCAGGGTTGTCCAGCGCCAGCCACAGTTGCCTGCGGAAGTTGCCAAGGGGCTGCCCATCGAACTTGGAGGCGTCGTTGTAGAAGGCAAGGATCTCATCGAAGGAAGAGGTGGTGCTCTCCTGGTCACTCTGCTCGTCCCACTTCTCCTGCTCGGGCTCCACTTTGCGGCCATGGTAGCTGTAGCTGCAGCAAGAGTCAATGAAGAACTCGTTGATGCCCCAGTACTCAATCTCCTGGCTGAAGGAGAAGACGCACAACTCGGCCATGACGTGAAGCTTGCCGGTGTGATAGAAATGGAGCACGTAGGGGAAGAGCTCGGGGTTGCGGTCGAAGTAGAACTCCCGCTGGACGTCGTCGTAGTCATCGCAGAGCTCCAGAATGGCCTCGCGCGAGTGGCAGAGCAGCAGACGGCCCAGGCGCGTCTCGGGGAAGCGCAGCAGTGTGTGCGAGCGCAGCCTCCTCTTGAAGCCGCCCACGTTGATGCGGATCTCCCCGTCCTCGACGTTGGCCTCAGACACGTCCCACAGGCTCTGGCCGGTCATGCTGGAGGCGCCAGCCGCCTGCGCCGCGCGGGGGCGCTACACCTGGAAGCAGAGGGAACAGCGTCGGCGAGAGCGCCGTGCGCCCTGGCCCAGCGCCCCCTCTCCTCACCAATTTTTGGCAGGCCCAGGCCTCCTAGGTGGGTCTTGGGTGCTGAAGGACAACGGGCTGGGGCAAGAGTTTGAGATGTCTGGCCCCCTCCCAGGAAAGGCTGGGGGCGGGTATGTTTCTTTTAGCACGGCTCCACCCCTGGGTCTCAGTGGGCGATTTGCGCGTGCGGGGTCGCACCTCCACAGCTCTAAGCGCCCAGGGGCTGCATGCTGACCTTGTCCATGGGCAGGCTCGGGAGACGCCCCCGCCCGCTCGCCGCAAACAGGCTGGACCGGAGCTGAAATACGCACGGGCAGGGCCGGGCCAACACTGGGGGCGCCTGGCTTTGGGGAGGGGGCTGGGGAGATACGGAGTCTGGAAACCCGGGGCGGGAGAATGGGGGTCGTCCCGGCTTCCGCTGCGCCCAGCTCCCATGCCTGCAGCCCCCGCGTCCCCGGCCCGGGTCTCCCCGCCCGCCTGGCGCTGTGCCCCGGGGCCGCGTGCGCTGCGCCTCACCCAGCCGGGCAGCCGGGGCTCGCCCTGCACGTTCTGGAAGCGCTTACCTGAGAGCACGGGCGCCCGCGGCCGAGGCCGGCGGGAAACTTCCCCGACCCACGGGCGAGCATCGCGGCGGTGGGGTGGCCGCTGCCTGCTGGCGGTGCGTGCGCGGGTGCGAGTGTGTGCGCCCCTGTGTGCGCCCGGTGGGCTGGCGGGCGGGGGCCGCCGAGCGTCTCCTCCTGTCTCGGGCCGGGCACGCTGCCGCCGCCGCCCGCAGCTGCGGAAGGCTCACAGGTGGCCGCGTGGTCCCGCCGCTCGCGGAGCCCCCTCTCCGGATCCGCTCGCCCCTCACCCGCCGAGAGAGGCCGGAGACCGTGCCGCAGGAGCACGGGGAGCTGGGGCGGGAGCAGAGCGGGTGTGCCCTGGAGCCGGCCCTGTGCCGGGCGCCGCGCGGTGGTGCTGAACGGACAGCTCCGCGCGCCACGGCCGCCGCCCCGGGCTCGGAAGACGCAGCCGCTACCGCTGCTGCTTCTCTGCGCTTCCCTGGCGCGTCACCGCGACCACCTTGCGCCCCCGGCTCGGCGCGGGGCCGACACCTCTCTCTACCCCCCGCCCATCCCTCGGTGACAGCTGTTACTATCACCACCCCCAGGGCGCAGGCAGGGGGCTGCCTACGGTGACCTTTCCCGGCTGGGTCTGGCGGGAGTAGGGCTGGGAAATAAAGGGCTGCTTGCGCGTGTCCGGGGACAGGGCGGGACGGAGGAACTCCAGGTTTCCCCTTTTAGGGACCTGAAGAAAAGTTTACCGAAGCCCGGGGGTGGGGTTGTTGGGGAACAAGAGCTGGAGGGGAAAAGAGGGGGTCGGGAAGCCCAAGGTGGAGCTCCGCTTAGTACGCGGGGGGGCGGGAGCGCAGGCCGCACGGCGGGGGCTGGAGTCGCTGAGTTCTGGTCTGGAGCTCAATGTGGGCACCGTGTGTGTCCAGGCCGGTGTGATGTGCGGGCTGCGCGGGACTGCAGGGCGCTGTGTGTGTGTGTGTGTGTGTGTGTGTGTGTGTAGGCTGAGGACAGCAGGACTTTCCAGTGTCTGTATGTACTGTGTTCATTAAAATGAGTAATCTGTCGGATGGGAAGATATGTACGGTGCGTCTGCACAGGGGGACCCTGGGACGTGTGTCAGCGTAGTGTGTTGAATGCGGACCTGTGTGCTGTGTGTACAGTGTGCTGTGTACAGTGTAGTATTCATTGAGACTGTGACGGGCTCATGTGTGTGGAATATGTTGAGAGCGGTGTGCGTGCCGGCAGTGGGGATTGGGAGTGTGAACTGGGGTGGGGTGCCCAGGATCTGTGTCCCCATTCCCAAGAAGATTCATGGCCCAAATCTGAGCTCTTCGTCTCTTAGGATTGTCCTTAAGGCCCTGCCTACTGGACTGAGCTGAGAAATGGACCCAGTCCCTGTGGTGCACCCTTCCTTTGGTCTTTCTCTGTGGTGTCCATTTGTAGACTGTCGCCGTGGGTGTGTGAGCTTCGCAGGGAGCTATCACCTACATGTCTCTGCCAGAAGTCCTGGGAAAGCCCTTGTAGGTGGCTCTGGACTCATGGTGCAGCCACCACCACCACAGTGGGAAGCACATTCTTTCAGCAATCCTGGCAGTGCCACCCCTGCTGGACAGGTGCTCTGTGTAGCTCTGGAAGGCTTGAGGGTTCTTTGGAGGACCCTGGAGAGGACCCTTAATCTGGCTTTGTATGGGGTCTCCTGCATCTAAGCCTGACCCATCGCTTTCCCAGGCGCTGGCCTCTGGACATGTGTGTGTCTGTGTGTGTGTGTGTAGGTGTTGCCTGCTAAGAGGGCTTCACACCCATTCCCCTGCAGGCCTCTGCAAGTGTGGGGGATTCCAGGGAGGCAGCCACATGGGGGAGGGACAGTAGGGTAGTGAGGGCCACACACGCTTCCTCTTTTGTGTGTTTGACCTTTCCCCAGGCTTTGGGAAGCTTTTCTTCAGGTCCCTAAAAGAAGAAACCAGTCCTCTGTTATGCCCTACCACAGACACATACAAGCCACCCTTTATTTCTCTCTCTCTCTCTCTCGTGTGTGTGTGTGTGTGTGTGTGTGTGTGTGTGTGTGTGTGTCTTTGTGTCTGAGGGAGAGAGTGAGAAAAATCCGATCTTGGTTATCCTTGTCTTCATCTCCCTTTCTTTCAGGGTCTGTGTGTGGAAAGTAGCCTCTATCTAGGTCTGCTGGGTCCATCACTGGGGGTCTGTGGCTCCCGGGAACCTGGCTGCAGTCTGGGGGTCCCTGGATCTCCTTCCTCTCCATGGAAGAGCTGTGGAGAGAGTGCTGCACTTGCTGAGGGGTATGTGCTTCAGTGCATGTATAATTCCCGTGTTGCTGCCTCTTTCACCCTTTTCCCATTCCACCTCCCACATCTTGGGGGTGATGGTGGCTGCAAGGTGTCCCTGCTGCAGGGGTCTGGGCAGCAGCACCTGGGGGACAGCCTTCATGGGCCCTGTGGCTCTCTCTAGCTCTTACCCCCATCCTTGCACTACGAGCTGCCTGTGCTGACTCCTCCAGAGCTCACAGCTCCCTTCTGCTTCACCACTACATGTCTGTGTGTGGCTTCTGCCGCATGCCACCATTCCCAGCCACTCCCATTCCCTTGTCCTTGGCTCCTGGCTCATCTGGTTTAGCTCAGTGCATAAATCACCTTTTCCTGCTGTATTTGGAGGGTCCTTCCTTCTACACATACTTGAGTTTGAGTCTTCCGGGGCTTTCCTCCCTCCCCTGCTTCATGTATCTCCCCGCCTCCTTCTGTTCCTGTGTGTTGTTTTTTTTCTCCTTCTTCCTCTGTGGTCGTGGGAGATTTCACCCAGAGAGAGAGCCCTCTGCCTTCTGTTTCTCTTTGTTTCTCCCACACCCACGGCCACCCCGCCTGCAGACCAGGCTCTGCCCAGGCCCCTGGGGCTCTCATCCTCCCATCTCTCTCATAGGGGCCAGTCCTTGCCCCTCTCAGCTCTGCCCCTGTTCCTGCCAACCACCCAAACTCCTACCTTCCTCCCTTTTTCCCTCCCCCTCATCCACTTCCCCAGCTGAGAGAGCTGTGCCAACATGCTTCCAGCTACACTGGGGTCCTTTGTCTAAACCTGGCCTTTGATAGCTCTTCCTATGAGGCTGGGGTCAGGGACAAGCCCCCATGCTCGCCTTTCCTCGAATGGCAAAGTGAACTTGGAGCCTTCAGGGAGAAGCCCAATGTGGGGCACATCAGTTATTTCTTGGAAAGGCTGAGGCAGCTCTGTGGGGCTGACAGATGCCTTTGCAGAGGGTAAATGTATGTGGCAGGCAGAGCCACTTGTTTATTTCCCAGTCACTGTGCTGAAAAGAAATGGAGCTGTCTCCCTCCTATACCGGGGAAGCTGGCTTTGTTTATAGTTTATTTAGAGGTCTGAGCCCTGATCTTAAAATACAGCCACCTGCTCCAGGCACAGGTTGAAGCCTGCCTCTGGGCTGGCCTGGCCTGCTGGGAAGATGCTGAGAGGTGGCAGGGGTGCAGGGAGAGGCACCCTGGGAAAAGGGATGAAGAGACCTTAGGCGGTGGCCCAGATCCTTGCACCTGGTAGGCTGTTATCTCTGCCTTCACTGCCAATGCTGATCTCTCAGCTGAGCACACACATTTCAGAAAAGCACTCAGCTTTTCTCCCCCTGACAGGCGAGGGGGTTGCACTGGCAGCTTGGCTGAGGGAGCTGCCTGACCTACATTCCCCATTTGCAAGGAACAGCTGGGTCCTTGACCTTCCCCCTGGGGCCTCAGCACAGGAGTGCCTTCTGCCCTGATGGACTAGACAGTTCACCTGTGGCTATCCTGCTCCCCGCCAGCCACCCTGCCCCCACTGCAGCCAGAGTATCTTTTAAAAACACAAACCAGGTCCTTTCATTCCCTCCTGAAAACCTTCCAGGGACTTCCCATTGCACTGAGAATGAAAACTACCTCCTAACCACAGCTCCAAGGCCCCCTACAATACACCCTGCCCACCTCCCAGACTTCGGCTCACTGCGCTCTTCTCCACCAGCTGTGCCCCTGCGTTCCCTGTGCAGGGCCTCTGCACTACCATGCTCCCCGCTTGGCTTGGCAGTTTACAGGGTAGGCTCCTTCTCGCCACTCAGGGGATTTAAATATCACCTCTTCAGAGAGGCCTGACTCTAAACTGGAGCCCTTGGTCAGTTTCTCTCATTGCCTTCACAACACGTATATTAAATAGTTATTGAATACATGATTGGATGATGAATGAATGAGGCCCCAACTGCTCTCTTAAGTTATTCTGTGCCAGCCAGAGTCTTGGCCCCAACGCTTTCCCCCTGATGGATCAAGAGGGAACTGGATAGGGAGGGGATCGCTGTGCCTGGAGCTGTGGTCTGGAGCCCCAGGCTCTGGGGTGCTCTCCCGAGCAACTGATCAGCTTGGTAGATCTCAGCCCTAGCTGCACATTTGAATCAATTAGGGAGCTTTTAAATTAGCCAGTGCTCCTAGATGCCTTGGGCATCACATCAGGCCAATTAGATCAGAGTCTCTGGTGCAGGGAAAATCAGTGTTTGTTAAGCTCCCTATGTAATTCCAGTGTGGAGCCAAGGTTGAGCCCTTGAGCAGCCTGACTTCAGGGGTGTGGACTGAGAGCGGTGTGTCCATGAGTCTGCAGTCCGACGGTCAGCCTCGGGGCGGGGGCTGCATCTCACTCAGTTTGGCAGACACTGCCCTATCTCTTAGGGCAGGGCCTGCCTGCAGTGGGAGTGCTGTGAGGGCTGAGTGCCTTTGTCGTCACCTCCCTCCATGCCAGGCTCCCAGAGGGTTCCCTGTGCCTGCTCCTCCCAGAATTCCTTACCTCGGAGACAATTTGTGATTAGGAACAGTCACAGTTTCTTCTCCTCCCTGGAAGGGGATCCCCTCCTGAACCGTGTCGATGTTGATGGTGGAAACGGGGACAGAAGACAAGGGAGCTAGCCGGCCTGTCTGGGTGACTTTACGGTAGCAAGGGCGCAGAGGCGCCGCTGGGGATGGAGGCAGGCCTGGAGAGTAGGAGGCTGGAGTGGGAACCTGGAATGGGGGAAGCTGGATCTGGGCCGCAGGGAAGTTAGAGAGGTGGAGGGGAGGAACTTCCTTTGTACGGGTCGTGGGGTGGGATTGAGAGGAAGGTTGCAGAACAAAGGATTTGAGAAGCTTTGCTGCACATTACAAACGCAATTCCTCATGAAGTGTTTTCTCAGGAGGCAACGGTAAATGTTTAGATGGCTTTTGCATTGTGTCTGATGCTGGACTGACTTTATTTTACAGGCGAGTCCTTGCCTGGGACATTTGGCTTTATCCCGAGGCCCCTTCCCTGTTTGACTACAGCCTCTCCATCCCTATGTGCTCCCTGGAGGTTGACAAGGGAGAGAAGGGAGATGTTGTGTCTGAAGGGCTCCTCTAGGAGTCCTTCAATGAAAGGGGGCCAGATCCTCCATGTCTGGCCTGCATAGGGCCTGCACCTGAGGGGTTGGAGCCCTCAAGGTGCCTCCTCTGGCTCCGCCTGCTCCAAGTCCCTTCTCCTAGGAGGGATCTTCACTGGCCCCACTAGGCACTGCTCCCTTGGGGGCCCTTCACTGAATTCCTCAGAACATTCTAGGAAAAGACTGGAATATTTTTTTATTTTGTTTTATTTTTGAGAAAAAGTCTCACTCTGTCACCCAGGCTGGAGCGTAGTGGCACAATGTCAGCTCACTGCAACCTCTGCCTCTGGGTTCAAGCAATTCTCCCATCTCAGCCTCCCAAGTAGCTGTGACCATAGGCACCTGCCACTGCACCTGGCTAATTTTTTTATTTTTCGTAGAGACGGAGTTTTACCATGTTAGCCAGGCTGATCTTGAACTCCTGACCTTAAAAGCGATCCACCTACCTCGGCCTCCCAAAGCTCTGGGATTACAGGCATGAGCCACTGCTCCTGGCCCAAAAGCTGGAATAATTAAGAGAAGTTTGATTAAACTTAAGATCAGAATCACCACAAGGGAAATGAACAAGAGGACAACACGGCTGGAAAGGTGGGCAAGCACCTCCCTCCACAGCCCCTTGCAGCCTCGGGGGTCTGGCCATATTTCCCCTCTTACCCCAGGTCCTCCTGAAGCCCACCGTGCAGAGGTTGAAGCCCAGTGACCAGAAGCTCTGTCTCCCTCTGCCTCAGGCACGCCCTCTGCCGTCTGCTGTCTCTCCTCTCCTGAACATTCCCTGGGAGGCTGACAGGGGAACTGAAGCCTCCAGCCCCTCCCACAGGCCCTACCCTCTAGACCAGGCGTCCCCAGACATTTTACACAGGGGGCCAGTTCACTGTCCCTCAGACCATTGGAGAGCTGCCACATACTGTGCTCCTCTCACTGACCACCAATGAAAGAGGTGCCCCTTCCTGAAGTGCGGCGGGGGGCCGGATAAATGGCCTCAGGGGGCCGCAGTTTGGGGACGCCTGCTCTAGACCCAGCGGGATGCCTGGATCAGAGCGATTCACCCTGAGGCCCTCCACTGCATTCAGGGAGTGGAGGAGCCTCAACCACCACCTACCACAGCAGGTGACTGAGGCAGATGAAGATGGCACAGAAAAAGAGCCAACCCCACACCCTGAAGCCAGCTGTCCCAGTCCTGCCCTTAGCCATGAATCCCTGGGTGAAACATTTACTCTCTCTATGCCTCATTTTCCTCATCTTTAAATCTGAGAGAGTCCCTTACTCATAAGATCACTGTGAGAATTAAAAGAGGCATTAAGGAGCTTATACCAAGGCCTGACACATAGCAAGCACTTAAAACGTTAGCATGGCAAGCGCCAGTTACTTATGATGTGTCAGCCCTGTGCTAAGCTCACTGCTGGCCTCGTGCCCTCACTTGGGTACTATTATTACTTCATTTAATGATGCCCATTAAGTGGGGTGTTTGCACTCACACATGTCTCTCTGGTATCCAAATCTGCCCTCTTAACTATCTTAAGTAGGTTCAGGACCAATTAGGGTAGGCTAATTGCTGCAACAAACAACCCCCAAATCCCAAGGAGTTAACGTAATACAGCAGCCCCCTTACCTGCAGGGATACGTTCCAAGTCCCCCAATGGGTGCCTGAAACTGCAGGTAGTACCAATCCTAGACATTGTTTTCTATGCATACATACCTATGATAAAATTTTTATAAATTAGGCACAGTAAGAGATGAACAATAACTAATAATAGAACAAGTGTGACAATATGTCAGTGTCACCACTCTTGTGCTTTAGGGCCATTATTACAATAAGGGTGACTCGGACATCACTGTGACCCTGAGACCGCTGATCTGGTAACCAGTGCGGCTGCTAAGTGACTGAGGGTGGGGAGCACCTGCAGTGCGGACCCGCCGGGCAAAGGGAGCACGGCTGTCCTGGATGGGGCAGCGAGAGATGTCATCATGCTACTCAGAAAAGCACACACCTTACAACTTGTGAATTACTGCCATAAATTTCATCAAATACTCTCAGACTTCAGGTGAATGAGACCAAAGAAAGTGGAACCTTGGCTAAGGGCGGACGACTAGAAAATCGTGATTTCTTGCTTGTGTTACTGTCCAGTTGGGTGTTTGGAAACCGTCTTCCCCACGTGGTGATTTCAGGACTGGGATCCCTCCATCTAGAGCTCTGCCAGCTCCCAGGGCCTCAGAATCCTTTCCCAGCATCCCCTGTATTAACTTGAGACATGAGGGAAGACACAGAGTGGACAATGTCACAAAGACGCTTTCGAGGCCAGGTCTGAAAGCAGAAGACTTCACCTCTGCACATTGCCTGGCCAGAACGCAATCACACGGCTCCGTAAAACCACAGAGTGTCGAGGTTATAGGAAGAAGCAGATCACAGAAACTGGGGTCCCTAGCATTCTCTGCTGCTGATGGATGAGCAGAAGCTGGTAGATATCTGGCATCCATTTCTCCCAAGGTGGGGACAGGGGGCACAGGAAAGTCCCCATTGCTATCCTTGGCTAGAAGGACCCCACTCCAAATCCAGGATGCAGCCCAGAGTGCCCAGGCTCCCTAGGAGTGCTGGCTGGCACTGAGAAAAGTTCTCTCAGCCTGCAATAGGACACTGTTTTCCTTTTCTCAGAACAACATCTTCCACTCCTAACTTACCTGCACTGCACGTTAGAAGAAGGATGTCATTCCAGGTTCCCACTGAAGCTAGAGGGATTTGGGCAGAAGAATGTAGTGAGGGATATTAATTAGATAGATCACAGACTTTTTCTTTTGAGACAGAGTCTCACTTTTTTGCCCAGGCTGGAGTGCAGTGGTGCAATCTTGGCTCACTGCAACCTCTACCTCCTGGGTTCAAGTGATCCTCCTGCCTCAGCCTCCTGAGTACCTGGGATTACAGGTCCCCACCACCACACCTGGCTAATTTTTGTATTTTTAGTAGAGACAGGGTTTCATCATGTTGGCCAGGCTGGCCTTGAACTCCTGACCTCAGGTGATCCACCCTCCTCAGCCTCCCAAAGTGCTGGGATTTCAGGTGTGAGCTGCCATGCCTGATCATAGACTCTTGAGTCCAGAAGCCAGACTTGGAAGCTACGGAGCCAGGACATACATGCAGTTGGTGCCAAGATGATGCCATAGTCCCAGCACAGTGCAGGGGAACAACACCACGCAGACACCAATGTGGTGGGAGGTGCTTGGCAGCTCCTGCTCTAAATGCACTGACTGCATGTATGTGTCTGCAGGTTCAGGCAGAGTAGAGCACAGAGGGCTTGGAAAAGCCTGGCTGGTGTAGATGGGAGGGAGAGGGTGGGGGGAGCCATAACAATTAAGAGTCTAGGTGGGGCAGAATTCACCTAGACGTGGAGTGGAAACTCAAGGACCCTGCTCCAAAAACCCACCCCACTCCTCCTCCCTTGGCCTCTACTCCTTCCCTAGGCTGGTTAAGTTGGGAGAAAGCTCTCAGGGCAAGATCCCTTTCTATCCTGGTCTGTTTGTCCTTTATCATGCCCAGCTGTCCACCCTGGGACACATTCCAAGCTCCCAAACATCCCTCAGCTCAGAGGTGCTCACAGCTGCTGCCCCAGCCCTCACCCTTCTGCCGTGAAAGTGACACCTCCCCACCCACCTACCCATCCACCGCCCATCGATCCATCCATCCATCCATCCATCCATCCATCCACCCACATACCTATCCCACACCCTGGATGCCTCTGTGGGCTCCTGTTTCCATGGTTACTTCCAGGGCCTGAGTCGGCTCTGGGTTTGCTAAATGATTCTCCAGCTCTAGGCTGTTCCCCATGACAGCTTTGTTGCTGGACCCAAACCCTGGATAGCTTCTGGGATACCACACTGTTTGTAGTTCTTGCTACCCACAGATCAGTCATTGCCTACAGATTGGTCCATCAAAGTGATAAGCTTTCTGGACAAAAATAAAATCAAGGCTGAATGTGGCGGCTCATACCTATAATCCCAGCACTCTGGGAGGCCAAGATGGGAAAATCACTTGAGAACAGGAGTTTAAGACCAGCCTGGGCAATATAATGAGACCCCATCTCTACAAAAAGAAAGGTTTTTAATTACCTGGGCATGGTGGCATACACCTGTAGTCCCAGCTATTGGAGAGGCTGAGGCAGAAGGATGGCTTAAGCCCAGGAGTTCAAGGCTACAGTGAGTTATAATCACACCACTGCACTCCAGCCTGGGGAACAGAGTGAGACCCTGTCTCTAAAATAAATTAATTAAATTAAAAGCTCTCCACTACTTTGAACAGCAAGGCATTCTGGAATGAGAATGTCTGGGGGGCGGGGGGGCTGCCACGGGAAAGCAAGTGGAAGTTTCCAGAGATAGGGAGGTGCTTAGCTGGAAGGGCCTTTTTGTAATGATAGCAAAAGCTAGCAATTGGGCACTTACTATAAGCCAGGCATTGTTAAAAGGATTAATGTCTAGAAACAAGGTAATCATCAAAACACCACGGTGGGGCACATGCTAGGATGATCTGTGGGGAAACAGGCACAGAAAGGCTGAGTACCATGTTCAAAGTTACAGAACTCACCAGCAGCAGAGCCAGGATCAAGGCAAAACAGACTGGCTCCAGAAACTCTTTTTTTTTTTTTTTTTTTTTTTTTTGAGAGGGAGTCTCACTCTGTCTCCCAGGCTGCAGTGCAGTAGCGTGATCTCAGCTCACTGCAACCCCCACCTCGCAGGTTCAAGCAATTCTCCTGCCTCAGCCTTCCAAGTCACTGGGATTACAGGCACCTGCCACAGCACCTGGCTAATTTTTGTATTTTTAGTAGAGATGGGGTTTCACCATACTGGCCAGGCTGGTCTTGAACACCTGATCTCGTGATCTGCCCGTCTCAGCCTCCCAAAGTGCTGGGACTACAGGCGTGAGCCACTGCGACCGACCGAAACTGTGTTCTTAAACATTGCATTCACTGCTTCTCTACAGCCATCCACTCCCCACCCCTGGGATTCTGGAAGTTTCCCTGAGTCATTTTTTCAAGACAGGAGGTTCCTGAACACCTCCCCAGCACTCAGCTCTGCTCTGAGCCCACATGTGAGAAGCCCCCTTTCTATTCTAGGCTCACTTGGGAGCAGCTGTCAGTTGCTCAGAAGCCTGCAAGGGTCACAGCTGTCCTCAGGAGGAGTCCCCTGGCGCCTGCCATCTGGCTGGTCTGTCTGTGGGCTCTGGAGGATTCCCCAGGTCAGAGCCAAGCTGCAGCTTGTCCTTAGAGACCTTCAGGAGGGTGGGAAGAAGCAATCCCATCAGAGAAACCCAGCTGAGGGAAGACACAAGATGTTCCCCACGAGTGACAAAAAGCCAATTCACACTCTTCCCTGCAGCCAAAAAATTAAGCTAATTTTTCATTTCTCTGCTTACGTGTGACTCAACTAAACATAGGCATCTAGGAATGCAAACAATGACTAGATTTTCTAATTTAGGGCAGTTTAATTAAATCTTGCTAAAATGACAGAGGCTCTAGGTATTTTTATCATGTAGAAAGCTATGTGATTTGGAAAAAGTAGAGGTGGGGAACACAATGCTAGAAGCACCTCCTCTCTCGGCCTCTCCCACCTGCACTGGCCTCCCAGGCCTGCCCGGCTGAGTGTATCTCCCGAGAGAAGGAGTGGTCCTCTCTTAGGACTCTAATTTCCCTTGCACTTGTTTATATTAAGGGAATTTGTTTCCTTACATTGCATTCTAATTAGCTGGGGCTCGAAAGAAAAAGTCCAAATCACTTAGCAAAAAAAAAAAAAAAAAAAAAAAAAGTCTCAGACACAGGATTGTTTTTGAGAAAATTTGGACTTCCCAGAAGTTCAAGGTATAAATATTAAGAAACCAAAATAAAAGATGTCAAAGGTAGAGTCTTCTAGTGCATCTTGGTTGCTTGGATCCAGTATTCAGTCCCCTCTGGGTATATGGAAGGGTGACATTTCCCTGGACCCTCTAGGTTTGGAGGGACCATGTGACTTGCTCTGGGCAGTGAGCTGTGACCCTAGGTGACAAGTTGCCTATGGGCCAGAGCGTTTAGTGGCTCAGCTCGTGTGAAAGCCTCCGGTGTTTTCTCCCTCTGCTGTGGAATTACATGTTGACATGATGGTGCCCCGTATTCGAAGCAGCCTGGATCACTGAGTTACCCAATGGAGTCTCTGGGACCTGAAGCAGACTTGTGCATTTGGCTGGGTCACATCACTGAGATTTGAGGGGGACTTTGGTTGTCTCCTATGGCAGAGCCTCTCTTACCCTGATGAACAAATAATGCTTTTGTAATAATCATTGTACAAATAATACCATATTATTTTAATTAGATTAGATTACTTTGGAATTTCAAAACTCATCTGTCCAGTTTAGCCTGGAATAGGATGAAGTTTACTTTTACTGGGTCTGGAGAAAATTGTTGGAGAACACGTTTAACCTACTAAAGCAAACCTTATGTGCTCACAGGAAGGCTTTAAAATTTACTCAGACTTCAGCGTAAGGATAACGGCAGCCTCTCAGAAGAAGAGGGGTCAGAACGAGTGTGGGATTACGTTTCTCAGAGAATTGCAGTTACGGGCACATCCATGAGTGGAAAGCAGACTTTTAGGAGGGGATAGTGATGGAGTGATTGGGAAAGGGATGAGAAGACATATGAAGAATTTTAGAAGGCCTTCTGAGTGATGTGCTGCTGCATCAGGAAAGCATTCATTATGAGGCCTTAGATAAAGTAACGCTGACTGCTATCATAAACAAAAGTATCATGGCTCAGATGTGATAGAATTTCACTTCTTACTCACATAGTGTCTGTCTTAGTTGATTTGTGCTGCTATAACAAGATACCTGAGACTGGGTAATTTATAAAGATCAGAAATTCCTCACCATACTGGAAGCTGGGAGGTCCCAGATCAAGGTTCTGGCAGGACTGGTGTGTGGCGAGGCTGTTTCCAAGACGGTGCCTTGTCGCTGCAGCCTCCAGAAGGGGGGACGCTGTGTCCTCACATGGTGAGAGAGTGGAAGGGAGTGAGCCTACTCTATCAAGCCCTTTTATAAACGCCTAATCCCATTCATGCAGGTTCGACCCTCATGATCTAATCACCTCCTAAAGACCCCACCTCTTAATACTATCACATTGGTCATTAAGTTTCAACATGGAATTTTGGGGGACACATTCAGACCATAGTAGAGTACAAAATATTTGCTCTAAATTAGTGGGCATCTCTCCTACAAGTGATGATTCAGGGACTGGGCTCCTCGCCATCTTCAACACATCCTTCCGATAGAGCAGAGCTCACCTACATCATGCCCGGGGAAGGAGAAAGCAAGTGGAGAGGGATACAGGATGCTTTTATAGTCTGGGATCAGAAGTGACCCACATCATACCCACGGGCATGTCATTGGTCCAAGCACAGTCACATAAGCACTCCTAGTTGCAAGGGAGGCTGGGAAATGTTATCCAGCTGTGTGGCCAGGAGGAGGAGGAGGAGGAATCAGGTTGGGTGAAGAGCTAGCCAGTTGTTTATGTCACAAAAGGTCCCCACTGTGTCAAAGATGGATTTGAGTATGCTTTAGCTTGCATACTCTTGTGGAAAGAGCTACAAATGGACCCAGCTTTGTGTAGGTTCTATTTGGGAGGGGGGGGGGGGGCGGAGGCATGAGTGGAATTTTGCCTAGGGCACAATCTTCTCTTTCTTAGATTAAAATAATAATCATGACCTGACTGGTAGAGACACCTTCTGGGAATGCCAAGTTGTTGGAATTGTGATACAAACAAGTGTAGTAGGTGAGTCAGTTATAAGACCGAATAGCATGAAAAGCCTGAGAGGAAATGGTAGGCCCTACTCTGATGTCAAAATTACTCTTTTATTTTATTTTATTATTTTGAGATGGAGTCTTGCTCTGTCGCCTAGGCTGGAGTGCAGTGGTGCAATTTTGGTTCACTGCAACCTCCGCCTCCCAGGTCCAAGCGATTCTCCTGCCACAGCCTCCTGAGTAGCTGGGATTACAGGCATGTGCCACCATACCTGGCTAATTTTTGTATTTTTAGTAGAGATGGGGTTTCACCATGTTATCAGGTTAGTCTTAAACTTCTGACCTCATGATCTGCCCACCTTGGCCTCCCAAAATGCTGGGCTTATAGGCGTGAGCCACTGTACCCGGCCTATTATTAATTTTTCTGAGATAGAATCTCTCTGTCACCCAGGCTGAAGTGCAGTGGTGAGATCTTGGCTCACTGCAACCTCCACCTCCCAGGTTCAAGCAATGCTCCCACCTCCGCCTCCTGAGTAGTTAAGACTACAGGCATGCACCACCATACCTGGCTAATTTTATAGTTTTTGGTAGAGAAGAGGTTTCACCATGTTGGCCAGGCTGGTCTGGAACTCCTGGCCTCAAGTGATCTACCTGCCTGGGCCTCCCAAAGTGTGGGGATTACAGGCATGAGCCACCATGCTCAGCTTTTAGAGAAGAATATGGTTTTCAGGTCTCAGAGAATCAAATAAATATGGGGCCCTGTGAGACAGGTAAATGGAGGGTACGTACCAAACTCCCTCTTGACACACCATTACTGGCTTGGGTGGGCCCCATCTGGGACGGATTTGTAGGCGAACCCTGGGGCCCCCACCCACCGAGAAGATGGATGAGGATGGGCTTCCTCTCATGGAGTAAGGCACAGACCTGACCAAGGCGCCAACTATTCAACAGAAAAGAATGGTGGCTTCTCTAAACCAATTTGTGGTGCACATGGTACAGTTTCTCATCTGCTTTTCTATGGCTTGTGAGCAGAAACTGAGGGACCTTTCTCTTTGTATCTAACAAATTGAAACAACTCTCAACATTTTAGACACAAAGTCATCATCTACCCCGGACCTAGATAATGTCACAGTTGAGGTATCTCCTTTAAGTGTCACTAGTGTCACAAATGGACTTTGGTACATTCTAAAGTCACTTCAGAGCAGTTACAGAACGGTACACGACTCTGGACCCCAGGAAAGTGAAGGATCAGCAGTAAACAGCTTAACCGTAGCCAGAGATCTCAAAATGGTTCAAGTGGGCAGTGGTGGCCATCAGAAGCAAAATTAGGCCAGGCATGGTGGCTCATGCCTGTAATCCCAGTACTTTGGGAAGCTGAGGATGGATCACTTGAGTTCAAGAGTCCAAGACCAGCCTGGCCAACCTGGTGAAAACTGTCTCTATCAAAAAATACAAAAAATAACCGGGCATGGTGGTGCGCACCTGTAATCCCAGCTACTCGGGAGGTTGAGGCAGGAGAATCACTTGAACCTGGGAGGTGGAGGTTGCAGTGAGCCAAGATCTCACCACTGCACTTCAGCCTGGGTGACAGAGAGATTCTATCTCAGAAAATTTAATAATAGCCGGGTACAGTGGCTCACGCCTATAAGCCCAGCATTTTGGGAGGCCAAGGTGGGCGGATCATGTGGAGGGGTTGCAGTGGGCTGAGATCACGCCACTGCACTCCAGCCTGGGCAACAGAATGAGAACCAGTCTCAAAACAAAAACAAAACAAAAAACAAAATTATATCAGAGGGACTAGACCCAGATCTCCCTGACAGGTCAGATGCTCTAATGCCTGATGGTGAAAGTGAAAAATTGTAGAGGAAAGTTCAAATAGCAAATCTTCATCAAGTGACTAAACTTAATTTTGATAAGAATTACATGTGCAGGTGTAGGGATACATTTATATTCTATAAGAGAGAGGGCCTGAACTCTTTTAGTCCTAAACACATCAAATGGCCACATACATGTCCGCCACCGAGTTTCTTCTATGTTAAAAAAGCAAAGCATTTATAACCTGAAAAACAAAACCCCTCTCTCTTGAGATTGCAAATTGAACATTAGCACATCCAATCCTGATAGATATGCAAATTCTTTAAGAAACAGGAGTTTTGTGCAAGGAATCAGGAGGTCGGTGATAAGGTTAGCTGGACTCATTCACATTGTTGCCCTGCTCTAGCTGGGACCAGCTCCCTGGGAGCACAACCGCTACTGTAAGGTTGGCAATCAAGTTGGCTTTGAAACTGTTTATACAAGCCGATTGCTACTAGAAACATAAGAAATTCATGGGAAGTTCCATGCAAGGAACCAGAGAAAAGGGCTTTGAGTTGTGTTAGCGGCTCCATTTGAAGGTTTCAGGAACGTATTTAGCAACGGCAGAGCAAAGACGTTGTTCGATGAGGACACGCACAGTGGGGACTGTTTGCTACTCTAATGCCACCAGGTGTCTAATCTAGTGGCCAACCACCTCACTGCCTAGAGACGGTAGAGGGTAAAGAGGAGGTTAGCTAGGATCTGTGAATTTAATTCCTAAGGAGGAATGTGTTACTGGCACAAATGTTTTCCTGTGTTGTGGTAGGAGGAGCTACTATCGCAGACAGTACCTCGGGAGTAATCGAAGCTAGCTTGGATAATGAGAAGCACTTGGATCGATCCTTGCGGGAGACAGATCAGCAACTTTTGGCAAAGAGTGGCTGTGCAATCTGAGAGCTGATTTTAAGCTGGAAGGGCCTTTTGAATTCCCTCTGTTGATGTGGCTAATCAAGCCTGAGGAACAAAAAGAGGCAAAATGGCAGCTTCTGCAAGTGAGATGGAATAATTGAGTTTAAACTAGGGCAGTGGGGTGGTTTGGGGGGGCTGCTGTGTCTAAAGCTGAGAAACAAGCTGAATGGGAGAGCAGCTCCCCTGATCCCACTGAGGGGACACCTCAGATCCAGCCCGGGATGTAGTACCCCGACTTGTCCCTTGAGGAGTGATGTTGGTCACATAGAAGGCATTTATCAGGCCTCAGCATAAGTGAGACAGTGTCCCCCCACCCCTGGCTACATTGAATTTTGGAGTAACTTGTGTTTTACTTGTGGCAAGAAACAACATTTTAGCTTGTAACCTGAAGGAAATGGGGGTCTGTGGATATATCGCCAAGGGGCAGAGTCTTCTGTTGGAGAGTCTGGATGTTGGGCTTAGATGGCAGGGGTGGGGCAGAGGCACAGCAGGCTGCAGAGGCACCAGGCCCCACTGCCTTAAGTCTCCAAGGCTCCATGCTCTGTAGGGGAAGAACAAAGGAGAAGCTGGGGTGAATGAGGAGATGTGTTGAGTGTCAGAAGGGGACACATTGGCCTTAAGTGAACATGTTTTGCTGCTCCTGCGTACTTCTGAAAGGGACTTGTGCAGCCTAGTTGTTGGCTCTGGAAGAGTTGTAAGGTGACAGATTTTGTTGCATTGAATTCAAAGCAAAGGTCAGTGGCTTCTCGTGAGGAGAACAGTTAGAGCAATGCAAAATCCTCGCGCCACATCATCTGAAAAGCCATCTCCAAATCCTCATTTTTCCTCAAGGATTAAGAGGTGAATGTTTAGTTCTTTTGGCTATGCAAGAGCTGAAAGAAAGGGCCACGAGGACACTCAAATTTATGTGGGTTACACTTAATAGGTGCATACAAATGGGCATGGCTGGCTGAAAATAAGCCTCGTCTAAGTCTTGAAACCAATTGGTCAGACTTTCTAGGGGGTGGTGACGGATGCCTTGCTAGGACATAATTCATTGCAATAACGACATGTTGTTGTCAAGTATACGCTGCTAGAAATCGTATTTCCAGTCTTAGGACCTTGAGCTGTACCAAAACTCCTATTGATCTGAAGGTAAACTGTTAAGCAAAAGGGAGCACTTAGAATCAATTCTTCCCCTTTCTTCTCTCTCTTAGCACCTGTACCATCTGTAGATGATTTTAGTAGACACGCAAATGTCTGTGTGTCTGTGGAGGGGACACTTTCAGGAGGTTAGGAACCATGTAAGGGGGATGACAGAAAAGAGCAGGGAGGGTCATATCATAGACACACTTAATACTGTCAATTTAATCACACATTGTCAACGAGAGAGATGGTGTCAGTGTTCTATCAACCATATCACTCAGTGAGTGCCAATTTCATTATTCATCTATCTCTTTATATATCCACCCATTCGTATATGTGTATCTAACTCTCCAAAAGAGCATTTGAGTCCGCTGAAATGTATTTTATCCCATTCCTCTTTCCTTCATTTATTCAACAAATATCCATTAAGGCCTTACCATGTGCTCGTGAAAATATGGATTTGAGCAAGGCATATAGATAAAGGGTAACAGATGGGGCCACAGGTTAGGGATGCCTGGGGTCCCCAATCCAAAGAGCAGCTCCCATCGCTCTAGTTCATTATTTCCAGAAGCAGATGAAGGCGAGAGGGTGGCGTTCACATGAGTCCACATGTGTTTTCACTAGGGACGGAGTGCATGTACTGTTTCAGCTGCTCCTTGGCCTGCGGACTCTCCCAATTTTGATCTGCACAGTGTTTGAGTCAGAGATTGCCTTCTAAGATCTTCCAAACCTACTTTAGCCAGCTGGTTTTTAATGCAGTAACCACCAAGATATTCCATTATCTCTAGATCAGTGGTTTTTAATTTCTCCCCTAACAGCCCAAATTAGAAATAATGTGGAAAAACTTAGGAAACACAAGTGCAGAGAAAATAAATAAGCCCAATTCAACGGCCTTATATCTTAAACAAAACTTGATTGTTGGGCCTCGGACTGGGGTCAACTTTTTCCTCCTGGGCACACGGCGCTCTCTGGCTGAGAAAGAGCAATGAGGGTGTTTGAGAGACACAGGTCTTACCTCCAGCACCCAACTTGGCCAGAAGGCATCTGGCAGGGAAGGTGTAGGAGCCTGCCCTGTGCTCTAAGACAGCTGGGCATGAGTCAGAAGGAACTTAAGGGCAGTGCAAGCCCCCAGAGCCACGTTGACCATATTTTTCAAGCCTTAAAATGGAAACACATGGTTTGACACATAAGTTACAACAGGACAGAGAATCTGGAATTAGAAAATTCACATTGCAAGGTGCGGTAGCTGCTTCCAAAGTGGGATTCAGAGAGATATGAGGTTTGCTTTTGATTGAACAGATAGCCCATCCATGGAACTCTGAGCTCCTGTCTACAGGCAGTGGCATGCACTGGGCCTTTGCTGGCCAGAGAGTATGGAAGGCGTCGATGGTAGAGTTGCCTTAGGAAGGAAGAGAAGTTGAGACTGAAAGACGGAGGGTATGGCAGAGGGTCAGTCCTTCATGGGTTCCTCATGCAGACAGAGGGCTTAGAAGGAAAGCCAGAGGGGCTGCTGTCATGAGGAGGTTAAGGACACTGGTATAAGCAGAGCTGCTTTGAGGCTCATGGACTAAACGTGGGAGACACCCTTCTTCTATCTCTGTATGGAGCCCAGCACTGCTCTTGCATCTCATGGGCTGGTGACTTTAGATCAGGCGTCCCCAAACTACGGCCCGCGGGCCGCCTGCGGCCCCCTGAGGCCATTTATCCGGCCCCCCGCCGCACTTCAGGAAGGGGCACCTCTTTCATTGGTGGTCAGTGAGAGGAGCACAGTATGTGGCAGCCCTCCAACGGTCTGAGGGACAGTGAACTGGCCCCCTGTGTAAAAAGTTGGGGGATGCCTGCTTTAGATGCTCCACCATGTGGTACCTCTCCTCACCCAAAATCATCAGCATTCTCCAAGGGGCATCATCAGCAATGGATTCCGAGAAAGCTCCAACTGAGTGGACCGAGGCATAGGGCTGAGGAGACAATTTCGGGATGAGAGATCCTGTGTGAGAAGAGAGAGGAGAGTGGAGGAGTGCGAGCTCAGGGCGTTCGTGAGGTTTAAACAAGGCAAGCTGAATTACAGAAACAGTAGGAGACCGCATAGCAACAGGGGATGCTTCCTTTCCAACTCAGAAGTGGGTGACGTGGTAGGAGACACAGCTGGATTATAGGATAGAGTATCTGAATTCAGGACTGCTCCAGAAAAATGGCCAAAGCTGTGTCAGATTAATTTAACGGAAGGGTTCATTTGATTAGTTTCTCACGCCCTGGCTATGCATGCTCATTTATCTAGCCTATTGTCTAGGCAGAACGGGAACCCACAGTCAACTTGATAGAACAGCAGGAGCACTGCCAGCGAGCCTCTGGCTTTGAATTCTTTTTTCTGATCTAACATTTTAAGGAGAATGTGTCAGGAAGGCCTATTTAGAATACAAACGATTGCTTAAACTTTCTTAAAGGCTTTTAGAGTATATTTTAATCATTGAGTCTTCCCTTTAAGCCTGGCAGAGTATTCGAAAATAAACTGTTGTGCCTTTGAGTCAACCAAAACTGGGTAGACTTGCTGAATTTATGAGCCTTTCTCTTCTCCTGGTCTTTCTCATGGCTGTGGCAATGTGTACTTCCACTGGCTTGCGAAATGCAGATGAAGTAGAATCTTCCCCAAATTGATCTGTTTTACGTCACTGAATCTTAGCTATTGCATGTTTATGCCAGAATCACACTTAGCTTATTATTATTGTTGTTGTGGAAAATAATTATAATCCTGTCATTGTCATGACACTTCACAATTTTTTTAAGAATTCACAAATGTGATTTAATTCTATCCTCACTATAACACTTGAGGACCAAGAAGAAACCTGCGACTCCAAACTGCCTCCTTTTTTCAGATGGCAAATTGAGGTTCTTAAAGGCTGAGTGACTTATACACAGCCACACAGATCTAAGTTGTGCAAGCAGGAAATGGGAAAGCTCAGGGGAGCGGCCCTGCCAGTGGTTTGTTCTGGTCTCATCAGGTGCTCTCTGCAAAGTCAATGAAGTGGGTTTGGTCATCTACCTTGCAGACTCACTGTGAGTGCAATGGACATGCAAGTGCCGCACAATGTCTGACCCACGGCAAGGCCTTAGCTGCTCTCTTTCTTTCCCCATATTCAAGTGATCGCAGGTTCCATTTAGAGATTCTGAAGCCCATGGGTGCTGAGACGTGACAGCATAAAGCCTTCCCCTCAACCAGCGTGGAGGCTAAGGGGCCAGTAGTCATACTATGCACACACACACACACACACACACATATGTGCATACACCCACACACACATGCATGCACATGCACACATCTGAGTGGGCTAGCTCCTCCTAGAATTTCAAGTCTACAGGAGGTTAAGAAGAAGACAGGTCTTCCCCATCAGTTACTGTTCTGGTCTCTAGAATCAGCTTCATAAATATCCCCACCCTCTCTCCATCACACTCACATCATGGCGGTCGACTCTTCAGCTCTAAACTTTACAGCTCTCTAAGTCTTTGGCTTTCAAGTCAAGCTGGTTCTTACCTGCCTGCTGACCGCTCATGGCGTCTGGGCTCCTCCAGTCCCAGTGACTCTGCTGGGTGTGTCCTCTCTCCCTCCCTCTGCAGCGTTCCCTTTGCTTGCAGGTTAGTGAAGAACATAGGAATAGCCCGGAACACTCTCTATTTGGACCCTGCACTCTCTTAGCAAGTTCAGCTTGAGTCAGAAAGGGTGTCACCACCATGGCCGCCTCTTCCAGGCTGGACTCCATGGTGAGAATCTTTGCCGTCACCTGGTCCAACTTCCTTTTTCTACAGAAGGGAAATTCCATGCTTAATTCTAAACTTAAACTACCTGAGCAAGATGTTTTCATTCATTTGTGGCAGGATAAGTGAATAAACATGTCTTATTTACCCCTCCTCAGGCTCCTCTGGAAAGAGAGGTACCCCACCTGGTTTCAGTGAGGAATTAAATTCAGAAGACTTAATAGGAGCCCTTTTAACCAAGAGCCTGCAGGCAGATGTCTGGAGGCACTGGTTCATGACTCAGGGACACCAAGGCTGGTTCAAGGGTGACTGTCTCAGTCTTTTCCCCACACTGTCACCTCATGTTTTCAAGGGGGCTGTTGTACCCCCAGGCATGTGTCTGTATGTCACATAGGAAGAAGGAAAGAGTGAGGACATTGCCGGCAAATGTCTTACATCGCTTCAGCAGCCTATACTGTGCCTCCTGACCACTCCTGACTACAAGGGATGCTGGGGAAAAAAGAGCACTGTAGCTTCTTCAGCCTCAATAATAGATGTGGATAGGGGATTAGAATTGGGTGTTAGTGAATCAGTGTATCAGTTCTCAGTCAGACATGGGAGGGCTAGAGCCAGATTTAACTAGGTTTAGAAAGAAAAAAGTACATTTCTTTCACCTGGATGTAATGAAGGAAATCTATGCCCTTCATACACTTAATAAACCTGCAAGTCTCTACCATGGGCAGGTACTGTACTAGCTAGACATTACAACGTGTGGGAGCAGGCACAAAGATGAGAACAGTAGACCCTGGGGACTCCTAGAGTGGGGAGGTTGGGAGTGGGGGAAGGGTTGAAAAACTACTGGGTACTATTCTCACTGCCTGTGTGATGGGATCATTTGTACACAGACACCAGCAACACACAATTTACCCATGCGACACACCAGCATATGTACCCCTGAACCTAAAATGAAGGCGGAACTAAATGAAAGAAAATGCTTGGGGGGATGATAAGTAAGCCTATATTTAGTTAGCAGACACTGACTGGATGTTTATTGTGCATCAGGCAGTGGAGGTATGGAGAATGAAGATGCATCCTTGGTTGCCCATAGCACCCAGGCTACTTTGGAGCAAGAGTAGTGTGCAATGGGAACATAGAGGAGAATGCCAAATTCAGATGGAAAAGGAGGCCTCCTGGTGGAGGTGACACTGACCTGGGTCACCTTATGATATGGTTTCACTGTAACCCCCACCAAAATCTCACATTGAATTCCCACATGTTGTGGAAGGGACCCGGTGAGAGGTAATTGAGTCATGGGGCCAAGTCTTTTCCGTGCTGTTCCTGTCATAGTGAATAAGTCCCATGTGATCTGTTGGTTTTAAAAATAGGAATTCCCCCACACAGGCTCTCTCTCTGCCTGCTGCCATCCACGTAAGACGTGACTTGCTCCTCCTTGCCTTCTGCCATCATTGTGAGGACTCCCCAGCCATGTGGAAATGTAAGTCCATTAAAACTCTTTCTTTTGTAAATTGCCCAGTCTTGGATATGTCTTTATTAGCAGCATGAACATGGACTAATACACCTTAGTATCACCATTCCAGGGGAGGCATCTGTATTTCCTGACCCACTGCTAATTAGGCTCTGATTCTACGCCATGACGGAGGACATCTTTCAAATTAAGTTACATTCCATACACAGTGATTGAGTTCCTACTCTATGCTTATGACATTTACAACTAAGAAGAGAATAGAATAATAATAATAACAACAATATTACCACCACCACCATTTATTAAGGACTTACTATATGCCTATATGTAAGACAAGTCCTAAGCACATTCTATGTATTAACTTATTTAATCCTCAGAAAAATCTGGAAATGTGGCATCTCCCCACTCATCCAAAATTGTTACCCTTCTCCTAGGGGCACCATCAGAAGTGGATTCTCAGAAAATTTTAGCTGAGTGAGAGAGGGTGGGATAAGGTTATGGGGATTAGTAGACTTTCTGGGGATGAGGTCATGTATAAGAACACTGGGGCAGGAACAGAAACTGTTGGAATACTGATATCTCTGGGGTCAAATAGGCAGGATTCATTACAGAAATAATAAAAGGCCACATAGCTACAAGGGCATTTTCCCCCCAAACTGAAAGTTAAGTCATGTGGTTGGAGACATGATTGGACAATGAGACAGGTTATCTGTATTCAGGACTGGTCCTTAACGAGATTGTGGGTTTTATTTGATTGACTGTCTCAACCCTAGTTATTGTGTGCTGATTCATTCAGCTTCTTGTTAAGCAGAATGGGAATCTATAGTCACCTTTTATTTTATTGATTTATTTTTGAGACAGGGTCTCACACTCGCCCGGCCTGGAGTTCAGTGGTGCGATCATGGCTCATTGCAGCCTTGACCTCCCAGACTCAAGCAATCCTCCCACTTCAGCTTTCCAAGTACATGCAAGCGCCACCACACCCAGCCAATCTTTTTTTGTTTGTAGAGATAAAGTCTTGCTTTGTTGTCCAAGCTAGTCGCAAACTCACAGCCTCAAGCTATTCTCCCGCCTCAGCCTCCCAAAGTGCCGAGATTACAGGCAGGAAGCACTGCACCTGCCCCACCATCAACTTTTAAAAAGCCAGCAGGTGCATGTGCCATGGAGAGAAGATAAAACTCTTAGAAACACCATATAGATTTTCCAGCAAAAGACAAGAGTTTGAGGAAACTATATTCACTGTAAATGGAGACGATATGGTTGAAAGGACTGATAAAGAGAGGATAAGCACTAAATTCCGTGCACAAACTCTGCCCCAATCTGGGGCTGACCTCTGAATTTTGCGAGGATTTGAGCTGCCACCCAGCAGACAGAACATGCAGTGTGAGTTCAACCAAGGCAGCCGCCTGCTGAAACAAATCAAATAAAACACAATCTGCATATATCCCCACAGCCATCCTAAGCAGCCAGTGCCATTTCTCTTGTTTTAGAGGTGGCAATGGCAGAGGCTGAGGGTGCCCCACCATATTCCCTTGGCACTCAACATAGCACTGAAGGGCACTGGAGGTTTGAGAATGAAGACGTGTCCTCAGTTGCCCATAGCACCCAGTCTACTTTGTAACAAGGGTCGTGTGCAAGAGTAGCGTGTGACTCTGCCTGAGGCTGTCTCTGGTGGTTGGAGCCTGCTCTACCTGTGCATAGGGCAGACCAGAGGGACACAGGTATGATCCCTGACCGCCTCCCCGGGGGCAGCCCCCTAACAGTGATCAGTGGGAATTAGTGGCTCAATATGCCAGCTCCTTTACCCTGGGGTTAGGGAGATGGCGGATAATCCCAGGGCATGTATTCTACACTGCCTCAAAGAGTTAGTTCCCCAGCAGGATTAAGCTTTCGTTTTGTCACTGGCTTGACAATGCTCTTTCATTGTCTTACTTCCCTTCCTTATCTGCTCCCCTGCTGGGGCTTCCTGGGACCACCTCCCAATTCAAACACCAGCACCAGAACCCCTAGCTTAGGGGCTACTTCTACAGGGAAAACAAAACTAAGATGATGGGGAAGCCCAGGCTCAGAAATGTTAAGCAAATTATCCTGGGTTCAAGCCAATAAGCGGCAGCCAGAACTCAAGTCTGCGGCTTATGGATTCACAGCCTAACTTTTGAACACCCACCCTGAGCTGGGGGTGTCTGAGCCTCTGGAGTCAAAGGGGATCTCCTGCAAAGCAGGCCCACCTTCAAGTGGACGGCTGCGAGTGTGGCTGTGTGGTGGGGAGGAACCGCTGCCCTCGGCCTCCCTCAAATGTCAGCAGCTGCGGGAACAGCTGGGAACAGATTGATAACTCAGTTTTTACTTCTTCACAATGAGCTCAAGGCCCAAGAAAGTCATCAAAGGAAAGGTCAGGCCCTCCCTGGAGGCTGCTCCTCCTCTTCTGGGGCTGCAGCGCCCCAGCGTGGGGTCTCCTCCCTCAGCGTGTAACCCGGGGTTTCTCTGGAAGAGGTCAGAGCAGATGCTAGTCCCCTGGGGCTCTGCTTGGAAAATGTGCTCATCAGTAAAGGTTGACAGAGAACATACTGCATGCTCCTCCCCAGGGAAGGGCAAGTACCACCTGGCAGAGTCTCTTCTAGGGCTAACGGAACAAGCACAGACTGTTCCCAAGGCATGTCCTCCTCGCCTGGCTGGCCCTGCACAGATGAGGCCCTAGGACTCGGGACAAACCCTCCCTGCGAGAAGGAGGCAGATGGCTCATGCCAGACTCACCGCAGACCACCCCAGACTCCCAGGACAGCAGGGCCCCCTCTGTCCCACAGACACAGAGGCAAAGGAGGGCTCCTATCTGGATTTGCTCTGCTATACTGAGGACACAGAACCGTCTCTGTTTCTCTTGTGGGGCCCAGATTTTCCATTCCTTTCAAAAACTCAGCCTCACCAAGAATGAGCCAACCACAGACTCCATGGAGCTCTGATCTCCTGGACTCTCCGAAAGAGGACACAAGAATGTGTTCGGATGCCAGACCTGGTTCAGGACGTGCAGGCCAGGATGGTCTCTCCACAGGGGTATGCAGGTCTGGGGGAAAGATTCAGCTATGGCTGAGTGGTTTAGTGGCAAGTGTGCAGCCTTATGGTGGGGTGAGTCTGGGTTCAGGCCCCTGTTCCGACTCTCCCCAAGATCCCTTAGGAAGAAGAAGATAATAAAGCTATTATTAATACTAATGATACCTGGGGAACTATAGAACAGCAAGGACAGTATAATCTTATGTATGTAAAATTGTATACTGACAGGATGTTTACCAAACATTAATAGTAGTTATCTCTGGGTAGTGGGATTTGGGGGTAATTTTTACTTTCTTCTTTTATTTTTCTAGGTGTTCCTTGAATTTTTTTACATGCACACAAGAATAATTGCTTGTCTATAACCTCAGTTGGCTCCAGTAAAGCTGGATTCTTGACATGATTGAATGTGGACGTTTGGGATTAGGCGCTTGGAGGAGCCTGAATTACTCTTCACAGCAGAGGGAGAAGAATGTGGGTTCCCAGAGCAACCTGAGAGGAGAGGAGACTGGGATGAGGTGGGGAGAAGAGCAGCAAGTTGACAAAGTTCCATGTGGTCAGCAATGCAACCTTAAATTTCCCACGTGGTCTATTACCTACTCAGATGCTTGATGTGAGTGATCATTGTTGTGGGACGTGAAATTGGAGCCAAATTTCATATGTTGTGTGGGGTAGGACAGAGACAGCATCTGAACACATATAACCCACAAATGAACAATTCATCTGTTCTTCCAGGAATCAGCAGAAGCCTTGGAAAGCCTTATGAGTTTCACAGGACACAGAACTGCTTGAGCTTGAGCCAAATTGTCCCTGTTATCCATTGCTACATTAAAAAAAAATATTCAAACTTGTTGGCATCAAACGATAATCATTCATTATATCTCACCAGGTTCTGGGGGTTGGTTGGGCTCTGCTGGGTGGCTCTTGCGTGGGGTCTCTCCTGCGGTTGCAGCTGGAGTCCCAGCAAAGCCTTCCCAATCCACATGTCTGGGGTCTGGGCTAGAGAGGCTGAGGCAGGTGGAGCTGGAAAAGCTGGGGCTTCTTGCAATTTCTCTCCATCTCTGTGTGGTCTCTGCATGGTGCTGGCAGCGGGGCATCTTTCGGGGCTGGACTTCTTACATGGCTGTCCATGGCTCCTAAGGTGTGTGTCCTGAGAGAGAGAGCCAGGTGGAAGCTGTGTGGCCTTCCTGACTCAGCTTTTTGGAAGTCACACAGAGTCACTTCTATCAGTTGAAGCCATCAAAAGGCCCACCCAGATTCAAGGGGTGATGACACAGCCCCCGTCTCTCAATGGAGGAGTTGCAAAGTTCTGGAATGAGCATATGGGATTGAAAATAATGTTGTGGCATTATTTGGAAAATACAGTCTGCCACAAGACATTTCACAGATGTTGAGGGGCAGGGCGGTCCCCAGCTGATATCTGAGTTACAATCAGGAAAAAACAACAAAACTATTTTTTTTAAAAGGCAAAATAATTAACTGAAGTAGACTTCAAATCAAATCTAAGATTATTTAGAAGAACATAGATGATGAATAGGGACTTTTATTGCAGCAGATTTACTGGAATTGGCTGTGAAAATCATAATGAAAATGAACAAGCCAGAAAGAAAAATGTTACTCTTTTGTTCAAAACTTTCTGGATGTAGCTAGCAGTGCTGGAAATGGAACAGGGAGAACCTGGAAGGGGGCCCGAGAGTCAGAAGGGTCAGACCTTGGCTGTTGGCAGGGAAGGCCGGGATCCACATGAGAGAGATTGCTGAGACGAAATGTTCAGGGCAGAGCCTGGGATGGGTGCAGGGAGAGACGAACCTCAGCATGGCAGATACCTGCTGTGTCTACATGTCACCTGCCTCTGCCACACGTGTGTTCCCTCGTGGTGACATCAGGGGGCATAGCCTTGGAGCCTGGGACTCTCTTGCCTTGCTCTGGGCTTCAGTAAATGAGTCAAGGGCTCACGGCCTTGGTCTTCCTTTCATTATGGAATCCTTAGACTTGGACTTCAGCAACCATCTCCTGTAAACAATGGCCCTTCACTTCAGGGAGCTGGCGCCCTCTCCTGGGGCTTTGACTTGTCACTGACTGCATTCTGGAGTCTCTATGGTCAGACCTGGAATCCCTGAGCCTGAGCCTGGAGGGACCCTGAGCATCTTTTGGGTTGGAGAGCAGCTCTCGCTCACCACCAGGATCTGATGGGTGGGTAGTAGCTTCTATCAAGAAGGATCATCAGTTGCATTTGGACTCAGAGGGGGAAAGGGTCTCTATCAATGGGCAATGGAAGATGGAGTGGCAATACAAGTTTGTAAACACTGTTGAACGCTGTTTTAGCTCTGGGCAGCAATTGAGGGTGACCCTCTCGAAGCCTGTGGCCATCTCTCATCTCCTCCCAGACCTCAGAGCTGGCATTCCATGGCCTTCTGCAAGCCACATTCCATCTCTACCGCTCTCTGTTGGTGTTATCGTGACCAGTTCTTGCTCTGGCTTCCTTTTGGCAATGGAGTGAACTATATCAGCAATTCATGATTTCTCTTTAAATGAAATCACCCCCTTGACCTTCTTGAAAAGACCTGAGATGGTCTAATTTTACCCCTTATTTTGCAAATGAGGAAACTGAGGCTAAAAGAGATTTAAAAAAAGATTTGCCTGCCAGTGTTGTCTTCAGCATCTCAAAGAGAGCTTGCCAAGGGGCCTGCTTGGGGCACGGCAGAAAACCACCTTCCCACTGCCAATATCCCCCCTCCAGCCTCCTTGGCTGCCATGGCCAGGCCATGTGGAAGCTCAGGCCAAAGAGTGTCAACCAGGAACGTGTCTTCTTTCTTGAAATACACTGTGGATCAGCAGGCAGCCCCCTCAAGACCCCAGCAATGAAGCTCACTCAAAGTCCAGCACACAGTAACCCAGAAACATATGTGGTGAGCAATAACAGTCATAAATTTTATGAGATTATGTGTTCCTAATGTGAGATTTCAGGCTGATCTGTTTGTTGAGTTATGCCAAACTTCAGCATGATTCAATCAAGTTGTGCTTAATCTTCCCTTATTTACTCTGGGTGGGGGTGAGTCACAGAGTGTGTCTCTAGTCCAGTCTGCTGAACTAATTTACCCCAAGGATTTTGATGGACTGGTGATTTGTTTTCTCTGAATGTTCAGAGTTTATTTACTTAGAGCATTAGATGAGGTCTGGATTACATGCAGCGAACGTCTGTGGCCATGCTGGGGACTAGGACCTCTTTGGAGAGTCCATTAGGGACAAAGCACCTTGAAGGTTTCAGTTTCTTTTCAGTCAAGGCCAAGTCATATTTTGTTACCTGTTGATGAACTCATGGGGTTTAATGCGATGGCCTCTTTATCACAGAGAAAGGCATTTTGACCAGCTCCCTGCATCTCTGACCATAGGCAGTGCAGAGCTGGAAGAAAGGGGGAATATTGCCATCTCATCCAAAGATGTAAAAGCCTGGAAAATTTGCCCGAGGCTGGGAGTGACTCCAGCTGCCAAGCATCTCCATCTTCCAGTGTCCAATTTTTGGCAGCCTCTGGGGAGATGGGAGCATGCAGATGGAATGTGAGGTCTGTGTCCTCAATGCCTCATCTCAGTGCCCTAAGGAGATGTCAACTCCCCTAGGACTAAGAGTGGCGAAGCGCAGTCTCTCATCTGATGGTGAGGGTTTGGGATCTCCCGGCTTCCACGAGATGGGAGAATTGGAGGATTTGGCTTTCAGATTTGAGGCTAGAGTGGAAAAGGTTTTCCTTGATCTCTTCTTTGATCATGATGTCCACTGTTCCAGTTTTCCTGGGATTGAAGGGGAGTCTCAGGATGTGAGGCGTTCACAGCTAAAAAGGGGGAAGTTGTGGGAAACTAAGTGAAGCTGGTCAGTGTAACTTTGATGTTCCATGACGTTGGCAAATCATGCCCTAAGATGTAGGCAGAGCTTTGGGTAGAAATGGGAGGGTCACTCTTTCCTTTCCCAAGTAGCTGCTTGCTACATGGCCTCTGGCCTGGGAACAAAGATTCCTCCTCCACCCCAATCATTGTAAGGGTGAAAGTTTTCCTGCTCCGTTTCCAGGCACGCGATGCCCTTCTCTCTCTGCTGAGGGGTGGCAGCAGGCTCTCCTGCCAGTGTGGGGCACTGACACACTCTTAGCCCAAGCTGAGATAAGGAAGCCCACAACCTGCTTAGCAGACTGTATTAGTCCATTCTCACACAGCTATAAAGAACTACCTGAGACTGGGTCATTTATGAAGAAAAGAGGTTCAATTGACTCACAGTTCCACAGGCTGTGCAGGAAGCATGGTTAGGAGGCCTCAGGAAATTTATAATTGTGGTAGAAGATGGAGGGGAAGCTGGCACATCTTACCATGGTGGAGCAGGAGGGACAGAGAATGAGGGGCCACAGCTACACAAGTTTAAACCATCAGATCTTGTGAGAACTCACTCACTATCATGAGAACAGCATGGGAGAACCATTCCCATGATCCAATCACCTTCCTCCAGATCCCTCCTTCAACACATGGGGATTACAATTCAACATGAGATTTGGGTGGGGACACAGAGCCAAACCGTATCAGAGACAAATGAGCAAAGGCAGATTCTGAGGTTGGACATCAGCATTTCTGAAACCTTGATAGTCTGAAGAAGTCCTGCCCTTCCCTTCCATTCCCTTCTTTTCCCTCCCCTCCCTTCTCTTTTTACTCTGAGATAGGGTCCCACTCTGTTGCCCAGACTGGCATGCAGTGTTGAAATCATGGCTCACTGCAGCCTTGACCTCCTGGGCTCAAGTGATCCTCCCACCTCAGCCTTTCAAGTAGCTGGGACCACAAGCACGTGTCCACCACCACCCCCGCCCCAGCTAATTTTTATTTTTGTATTTTTTGTAGACAGGCTGGTTTTGAACTCCTAGACTCAAGTGATCCTCACACCTCAGCCTCCCAAAGTGCTGGGATTACAAACATGAGCCACCACACTTGGTCCAGAAGCAGTTTTAAGCTAATTGTAAGCTGGTAGCAGGTTTTTAATTTATCTGGGGAACTGTGTGTGTGTGTGTGTGTGTGTGTGTGTGTGTGTATGTGTGTCTTTCTAGGAGTGAAACGCAGGTCACTATCATGAACCATTTGGTTATAAGGGTAACATTCAGATTCTGTTGCACTCTGGTTAAGAGTGTGAACTCTGGAGCCAGACTCTGTAATTAATTTGACCTTAGGTAATTAGTGTAATCTCTTTGAGCCTTAGTTTTCTAATCGATAAAATGGGCACAATAGTGAGGTGGCTTCAAGGATTAAATTAATTAATATTCACAACGAACTTAGAATAGAGTCTGGTACATAGTAACTACTCAAAAAATCTTATCTATGGCACTAGAATGAAGTAGCAGAGTGAAACATGTTAAATTACTTTGTACTGTCACGTAGGAAGTTGCCTCAGTTGCCATCAGAACTGCACACCAGCAGGAAGCATGGCTGCTTGTCACTTCGGCCAGATGTGCTCTCTGTATCTCTCATTCTGTCTTGCTGCCCTGTCACTGCTTCCCAGGTGGTGGGACTTTGAGTCTGGACCTAAGTAGAGGCTGCGGAGTTTGACAAAGTTTTATCGACGGCCTGGGTTGACAGATGTCCATTTAGAAAAGATCACTGGCCACTGGCCATCAGACATGAAACTTCGGGGAGCTCAATGACAGAGGCCCTTTGCCAGGGACCACTCCTGGTTGGTCTCCTGCCTACCATGCCACAAGGCAGGCTGCCTTCCCCCAAGCCATGGCTTCAACCACCCCACTTTTTTTTTTTTTTGAGACAAAGTCTCACTCTGTCACCCAGGCTGGAATGCAATGGCACAATCTCTACTTGCTGCAACCTCTGCCTCCAGGATTCAAGCAATTCTCCTGCCTCAGCCTCCCACGAAGCTGAGATTAGAGGCACCTGCCAAAATGCCTGACTAATTTTTTTAATTTTTAGTAGAGACAAGGTTTCACCATGTTGGCCAGGCTGGTCTTGAACTCCTGACCTCAGGTGATCCACCCACCTTGGCCTCCCAAAGTACTGGCATTACAGGCGTGAGCCACTGCACCCAGCCCACCCCTCTTAAGATGAGTCTACACACCAACAACCTTCCTTCTTTCAACAAAAAGAAAGCCTCCACTCTCACCCCATCTCCCAGTCAACACAATAAGCCTCTGCAGATACACAATTCTTTGGATGCTTCTTAGGGGAATATGTTGAATATCAGCTCCCATATTATTTTGGGTATACATAGCATTAATTTTACTTAAAACATCTTCCCATGAGTCCTGAGCAAATAAACTTAACAGTGGATGTTTTTGAAAGCTTACTTTTGGCTTGAATTTTATAATCCTTGTCTTTATTAATATACCAAAATTTTCTAAAGAAGAATTGGATAGAGACTCTAATTGAGTTTTTAGTGACATAATGGCATAAACTCAATTCTCCCATCATGCATTTCACAGTTTTTCAAATTTATGTTTGGTAAATATGTTTTTAATACACAACATTTCACTGAAGCTGAAAGGCACTTGCACAGATCTGGATGGTACAAAAAAAATTCAATGGTGTCAGAAGAGATTTTTCTTTGCACCATTCACTATTCAGATTAAAATATCTAGTCAAGGAAGACAAAATGCCCTAGAATCAATCATTTCTTAAAGTTGCCTGTTTCATTCTGTCCTGTGTTCCATGCATATTTGCAACAGTGTGATATTCAAGGCGCTTCACATTATTTTATTCTTGATTGGTTTTGTAAGTGGTTTACTAACACTGTTTATAATCCTTCTCCAGTTGTAACTTTTGCTAGAGAAAAAATCTGCAATATGTTTACATATAGAAATAGTTGCATTTTGAGAATCCACAAATCCAACAACAACAAAAACTGTTATTTGTTCTGTATCTGTCAGGGGTTATGTCTCAAACACATCAAGATTGTAGCCAAAATCATGAATAATACTTCACTCTTTTTACCTTATTCAGACTATTTCACTCACTGCATCTGCTACACTTTTAATTAGTTTGTATTTCATTCTCTAAATAGGTGCAATATTATTTAGTGTCAACATTTATATTATGCAGGAACATTCTGCCATAATATTATCAAATTTGGCTGTGGCTTCTGCCAAATGGATAAAATTTCCATTATCATGTGCACGCTCACAAAGTTTTTTGGATGCTCCTCCGAACACTAGCTCTTGCTTGCCAAAAATTAAACCATGTAAAATCTGTGTTGAACAGCAGCACAACAATTTTTCCTCATTTTTGTAATGTATTTGCAAAATTGATAGTTTTTAAAAATCACGTATCAGCTTTTCAATACTGTATTAGTCAGACAAGGTCAGAGAATGCTTCAGTAACAAGCAATGCCAACACCTCAGTGGTCCGACACAATTGAAGTTGATTTCATATTTGTGCAATGCCTGCTGCAGCCCTGGGTAACTTCTAAGGCAGCAACACTTCATTGCCTAGCTCAGTGATCCAGGCAGACAGAGACACCTCCACCCTGTGACTTTGCCATCTGGAACACACAGCCTCTTCAGTCCATGTGGCAGGCGAGAATGGTGGAGGGTTCTATACAAACATTGAAATGCTTCAGCTCAGAAATGACAGGATCCCTGCTGTTCACTGTCAAACTGGCTGCGCTAGTTCTGTTTCTTCTCCCTATGGGAAGGGGAGTGAGCAGAGATGTGTAATCTTCACACTTGCCTGGAAGGAGAAGAGAACCCAATATAAGTGAGCACCAGACTTCTTTCTTCGCCACAAAAACAGTATTTGTTGGTGTGCTCTTCACTTCTTCATGTGTACAATGAATATGTGATAAATGCTGCTAGTCTTTACATTTCTCAGTTTTTATTCTTCTTATCCCCAAAGAATTGGCAATAAAGAATCCTTTGAGGATGAATAAATACAACCTACTGATTTTTTTCACTATTTGGAAGAATTCATGTATAACAAATTTGTTAAAACTTTATATTTCTATTTTATTTCATTCTAGATATAGGGTCTTGCTATGTTGCCCAAGCTGATCTCGAACTCCTGGCCTTAAGGGATCCTCCTGCCTTGGCCTCCAAAAGTGCTGGGATGACAGGTGTGAGCCACTGTGTCTGGCTGAAAACTTCCTATTTCTAATGTCTTTTGGAAAGTTACAATCTCTCATTTGGGGTTTAAAAAAAAAAAGAAATTCAATCAGAGTATCCTCAGATGTAATATTAAAATTAAAGAGTCTTTCTGGCTCCAACCACATTGTCTCCATGAGACCTCTAGCCCTTGGTCTTCTGAAGTTTTTTGGAAGTCCCTGTGATGGTTGTTAGAGCATCTCTAGCTGCTCCTCTGGGCTCCTGTTTACTACATTCTCTTCCTTCTTTGGCTCCTCCTGCTACTTGAGAGTACTGAGACAGCAGCAACGTCTCCCAAGACACAACCTTAACCAGCTGCTCACTCCACTCCCGCCCCTTCCTGTCTCCACCCATCAACTGACTGGTACCACTAAAGCCTTGTACTCCAATACCCCAGGAAATGGTAGACAAATAGTTGTCTTCGTGTTCAGCCTCTGCAGTGGCTAGTTAGTGCTACATACCAAATGACTCCAAAATTCGGTGGCTTAAATCAATAAGCATTTAATTTGCTTATGATTCTGTAGGTTGACAATTCAGGCTGGAATTAGATGGGCTTCCTCTTGTATCTGCAGCCAGCCATGGGTCAAATTTGCTGACCTTGACTGGATTCTTTCACCTGCCTGGGGTCTCTGTTGGGAGGTACCTGGGATAACCGGCTCTGGCTGCCCAATCAACTGGAGGATAAGAGGATATAGAGGTCTCTTATCCTCCAGTAGCCTGGGGAGCCAGAGCTGGTAAGAAGAGTCCTCTTCTCGTCTAGTAGACTAGCTCAGACTTGCTCAGGTGAATGGGGCAGGAATCCCAATCAAAGGGCAGAAGTGTGTGAGCCTCTTAAGGCATGGGCTCAGAACTGTCAAATATCACTTGTATTAGATTCTATTGGTCTTATTACACTGAAAGTTAAGAGGATCAGCCTAAAATCAAGGAGATGGGAAGGAGTCCATCTCTTGATTGGAGGAGCTATAAAATCACATTGCAAAGCACATGGGCATAAGGAGGAGTGAAGGACCATTGCCATATCTGTACATCTGTACCCTCCACAGCCTTTCCTTGGAACTGAGGTGGCGGTCCGTGGGGATTGGGCTGAGGATATTGGAATGACAGGCCCAGGCTCACTCAGAGTCATCCCTGCCTCTGGTACTTGTCTGTAGACCTTGACCATGTTCAGACTTGCCAGGACCCAGGGCAATGAGCTTAGTACAAGTTCAACTGAGTCCCAGGAGTGTGCAACTGCTAAAGTTGACCTTGGAAACGGGGAAGGAACCTTTCAAGAAGCCTCCTGAGTGCTCTCTACTTCCTAGCCTCCTGTGTATTAGTGTGACTTCCTAGAACTGTCAGAGGCAAGTGAGTTGCTCCTGGGTGGGCTCCCCCTCTGCGGGAAATGGCTGCAATCTTTGTCTCCCGAGTGTCACTAAGTGAGGGAGGGAGGAAAGAATAGAAGCCTACCTGAGTGCTAGGTTCTGCTTCCCTGTCTGAATTGAAGGGGGGATCCAGGATACAGCTGAATAACAGGCAAGGGTCATAGTGATGTTCTTTCATGTGCCAGCTGAAGTGGTCTCTGTGCCTACCTCTCAGTGCCAACCCATGAAGAGGTACCTGGCTTCATGGACAGGAGTGGGAGTGGAGAGCACCGCTCGAGTGGACAAGATGACCCTGCTCAGGAGATGAGTCCCAATTCCAAGTCAGATTGGAAGGAGTAGACACCAGTATCATGTTCCCTCACATAGCATCAAGCCTCCAGTTTCTCTAGGGATCCCTGGATCCCAAGGGCATGCATAAGCCACTGATGGGGCTGTCTGAGAAGAGAGGACTTGCTGGGATGTCCTAGGCTTGGATTTCCTAGGGCATGGGGCCCCAGAGGACACTGAAACTCACAAAACTTCTTTTAGTCCTAGTATAACATTCAAGAGAAGATAAAAATGTAGAATAATATATCTCCGTTTTGGCAGGAGGGGTGTCCAGAGGATACCCAAGCCAGCACTGCCTGGGCTGGGCTTTTCTGAAGAGGAGCCTTATGCGACCTTTCTCCCTCACTCAAACAGGGTATTGTTCAGGATGAAATTCAGGCACAGGAGTAGAAGCAGTTTTAGAAATATGAAGCATTCCATGAATGCAGCATTTTTGCTATCTATCGGTTCATTTATGCCTTGACTACTTCCAAACAGAATTTGAGGCAGCATAAAATATTAATAGAATGAAAATAAGTCCCCAAACAACTATCATAACTGCAAGGGAAAGTCAAGTAATAAAAGACGTGGGGAAGAGTCAAATCACACATTTTTAAAAAACAGACTCAGAAAGGTTTCTTTGATTGAGTATAACATTTAGCTCTTGGGGAATGAGAGGATAGATAGACAGGTATAGAGATGACTAATGTTTACGAAGCATTTGCACTTCCTATGTGCCAGGCACTACAATTGGATTGTGTGAACTAAATTATGTTTTCTGAGTTTTTCAGTAAAGAGGGTAAAGAAGGGGAACTATCAGTTCCATAAAATAAATCTGTAAACTACCTTTGCCTGACTTTGAGGTCTAAGATGAGTCTTTAGGCACATCCTCAGAAGCACATATTGAAGAGGCACGTGTTGAAGAATGTCCTCTAAAGCCATTCTACTGTGTTCAGGTTCTAGTTTAGAAGGAGTAAACACACATTACCATGTCTCTCCCAGTGAAATGCAGCTATAAAACCTGGAGAGACTGCATGAAATGCTATGCAAGGACTCTGAAACGCAAATAGTAATAGACAGGTTGGGGGAAAAGACACAAATTCTGTGTACCATTAAACTGGTGGTGAGTTTAGACTTTTTCCCTCCAGGTTGGACTTGAAGGTGGGTATAGTTGTGGGAGGTGCACAGCAGAGAAGGGTGATCAAAGCTCAGCTTTCTGACCAGGGAGCTGCAAAGGGAAGCCCCAAGGAGTGGACAAGTGACAGAGAGATCGTAGAGAAGGAGATTCATGGGAAGTGACCACATAAAGGTGTTTATAAACTGCAGGTCTCATCCCTGAGCTGCACATATGTGGATCTAATCTTCAACAGCAGACAAACACCAATACATAGACCATTGCCCAGGTCCCAGACTAGCCACTAGGGGAAGTGCAGAGGTGCAGAACTGAATAGCACTGCAAAGACTTTTGAATTTGAAAAGTGAATTGACACGGAAACCTCAGCCCACAGAAAGTAAGTTGGAAAGTGAGGCCTGAGCTTAACCAGGTTCATTGCCTGCTAAGACAAAAATAGCAACATTCTTCATAGAATTTAAGCAATAGTCAAAGTCTCATAATGTAATAATCAAAATGTCCAGGACACAATTCAAAATTACTTGGCACATAAAAAAAAACAGACAAACCTCAACTTGCATGGGAAAAGGCAGTCAACAGATGCTAATGCTTAGATGACACAGAGTTAGAATTATCTGATGAAGAGTTCAGAGCAGCTATTATAAAAATGATCCAAAAGTAAGGGCAAATTTGCTTCACATGAATGGAAAGATAGAAGGACTTAGAAATAAAAAATATAAATAGAACAAAATGGAAATATTAGAATGTAGAAATGTAATTATAATCAAAATAAAAACACATGGGATGGACCCACTGAGCAAAACTGAGTGACAGAGGAAAGAGTCAATGAACTTAAGGATAGATAAATAACCATGACCTAATCTAGAAAACAGAGAAAAAAATAGTAAATAGAGATTTAGAGACCTATCACACAGCACCAAAAAGTCTGGCATTTAAGTCACTGGAGACCCAGAAGGAAAGGAGACAAAGTGCATTGCTGGAAAAAAAAAAAACAACCTTGAAGAAATAGTGCCTGAAAAATTATCAAATTTGGTGGAAGACATAAACCTACAGGTTCAAAAAGTGGAATGAATCCCAAACAGAATCAACCCAAAGAAATCCATATCTGGCCACTTTATGATCAAACTGCTAAAAACTAAAGACGGAGAAAATCTTGAAGGCAATAAGAGGAAAACAACATACTGCTTATAGTGGTACAATTCTAATGCTTGAGCGCTTCTCATCAGAAACACTGGAGGTGAAAAAAAAAGTGGCACAACATTTTTCAAGTGCTGAAAGAAAACAACTGTCAATCCAGAATTCCATATCCAATGAAAATATGCTTCAGGAATGAAGGTTAAAATAAAAACATTCTGTGAATCAGAATAAAGAAAACCAAGAGAATTTGTTGCTAGTGGACTTGCTCTAAAAGAATTGCTAACGAAGTTCTTCAGACAGATGAAAAATGATACTAGATAAAAACTTGGAACATCAAGAATGGGGGAAGAGCAACAGAATTGGTAAAGGACAGGAAACAGTTTATTGAAAATGCAAAAGTATTCTGATTTTGGCTAATTTTACAACAGCCCTGAGGGTACTCCAAGGGTATATATTAAACGCAGTTCTAAAACTCAATGCTGTGGGGAAAGGGGGATCATGAAGAATGTGAGATCATATCAAATCCTGTCCCTCCTTCATTCAGTGGTATCCCATCTCGTGGACACTTCATAGTTTAGCTGTCCAGCTCTTCTTCTCCTTCTGGTGGCATTTGGCTCATCTGGGGAGGCAAGCATTTCTCTTCCCATCTCTAACATATGATCCAAATAGGAGCTTCATCTCACTTCCTGGCTTTGATGCTTGGTCTGAGAGTGGGCACTAGATCAAGCCAGACCAATCAAAGTTCTCTAGGACTCTTGAATGGGAACTAAGCAGGCAGGAAGCTGTCCACAGGTATGCTTGCTGTCACATGGAAAGGGTTGTCTGTTGACAGCAAGTCCTGCACCCCAATCCCTGATAGCAGTCATCCTTCAGGACTAGCACCACCCATGCCCTTCCTGTAATTTGACTATGTGAACCAGTTAATTTATCTTCATTCAAGTTACACTGAGTTGTGTTTTCGTAACTGTTAAAAGAGTTCTGAATAATTTTTTCATTGAAGCTTTAGCTCTCATCACCAACAAACACATTCTTGTAATTAAACATTGTGCTAGACTCTGGTGGAGGGGAGAATAGATAAAGAACAGAGAATCTCTGTTGTCCAGAGTCCTTCAGTTTAGTTGGGAAGAGAATTTACCCAGAAATATCATTTCAGAGAGCCAAGTGAACATTACAGAATATATGGGCTATGAAAAAAGGAAAAACATTGCTGTGGGCTGAAGTGATTCAAAATGTTTTCATGGAGAAGGTTAAACAGGTTGGAGGTAGAAGGAAAGATGAGACATCCATAAGATGATAAGAGAGGAGAATATTTTGAGTAAGGGGAAATTACTGGAACAAAGGCATACAATTGGCCATGCTTGAGAGAATCACGGAGATCAGTCATGGGAGATGGCTTATATGGTTTATAAAGTGCTCTCATATTAATCATCTCATATTTTCACAATGACTCAAAAAGATGTTATATTATGATGGTTCTGAGCCATTCAGCGACTTTCTCAGGAACACTAGTAAGTGGCAGATCTAGAACTTAAACCAAATCTTTTGTTCAAGTGAAAGATATTGAATATCAGGTCAGAAAGTAAATTTTTCATTATAATGGCAAAGGACATCAGCTAATATTTGCCAACAATTTTTTAATATTATCAACTAGTCAATCAGCAAATTAGTCTTTTTAAATTTTTTGATATGTTTGAATCAAGATCCAAACAAGGTTTACAAACTGAATTTAGTTGGTAAATCCTGCAAGTTTCTTTTAAAATCTCTAGATTCTCTTCCCTTTTTTTCTTGCAATTTATTAGAAATACTCTGGATTTTACAGACTTCATCCCAATAGTGTCAATTAACATATTCTTTTATTTGTATTTCCTGGAAATCATGGTTAGATCTTGGGGCTTGATTAGATTCAGGTTCATATTTAGAAGAATACTTCATAATTGGTGGTGTGTGCTGCCAAATGCATCACATCGGGGGACATGCAATGTTTCTTCTCTCTTTGTCATCTTAACATTGATCATTAGGTTCAAGAATTGTCAGCTTGATCCATTCATTATCAAGTCTCCCAGCAGTTCTTCACCTAAGGGTTTTAGCAGCCATCGATGCCATTATAACAGTGGAGGCTACAATATGATGACAGTCTAATTCTATCCTTCTTTCTTCATTTATAGACTAGAATTCTCCCATAAAAACCCATGTGAACATTAACTATTTGGATACCTGAAAAGGTAAAATAGATGCTTAATTCTTTCTCTTTATTTCTAAGTTTTCAGAATAATGAAGTAGTTATCTAGCATTTTTGATATGTTTCAATGCATTGCAATTGCTGTTCATTTCAGTGCTCAGATTGTCCCACTGTGGTCAAGTTGGCTCCTGGGTCCTTTTGGTACGATTGCCATAGTCTTTGCTATCTTTCTTGGTTTCCAGGCTTATTTGGAATATTCCTGCTCCATATCTGACCAAAAAATAAAAATAAAAAGGGCCATTTTTCAAAGATCTTTGACTCCTTTTTCTGGGAAGAGGTATTTAGAGACAACAGACAGCCCTGGGGTGTTCACTGTTACTAGGTAGGTCGTTGTGTCCAGGTCTTTTCATCAGAGAAGGGCAATAAATACTTTGGACTCATGCTTAGGTTTCCAAATCAAATTTAAAATGACGTGGCTTTGTGGCTTTTACTTAATTTACTTCTGTGACTTTATATTTTCTCTTATTCTGAAAATCCTGGGTCTTAAAGTGAATTACTTATTTGCTTTATTCTACTATATATGTATATATACATACATATACACACACACATTAGAATAACAATCAACATTATTGTTAACAACATAACTGAAAAATCAGTTTTATGTGTCTATGAAATTTTTTTAAATCCTTATATCTTACTAGGGTCATATAACCAAATTACTGTGTTTTAAAGTCATTTGAAATAATCATTCCCTATGTAAGTAAGTCACCAAATTGATACACAGTTAGGCTTAGTTGTTTTATTTACTTTTGATTTTTAATAATTTCATTTTTCTAATTAATTTTTGTTTTATAATTATGTAAAGGATTTACATGGGTTTTGTTTGTTTTTGAGACAGAGTCTCACCCTGCTCCCCAGGCTGGAGTGCAGTGCTGCAATCTAGGCTCACAGCAACCTCCTCTCCCGGGTTCAACCAATTCTTCTGTCTCAGCCTCCCATGCTGCCACACCTGGTTAATTTTTGAATTTTTAATAGAGATGGGGTTTTGCCATGTTTGCCAGGCTGGTTTCAAACTCCTGACCTCAGGTGATCCACCCACTGCAGCCTTCCAAAGTACTGGGATTACAGACGTGAGCCACCATGCCCACCTGCGTTTACATAGTTTTAAGGTAAAAGTCTATAAAACAAGGTATATTGAGAGAAATCTTTCTTGCATCTCTGGCTTTTCTGTTTTATTTCTTCCTTCCTTTCTACATAACCACTATTAGCTTTTGTTATCTTGCATTTAAAAAAATATATAACTGATATGTATATATAATCCAATAATCTCCCCTTTCTCCCATAAAATACTTTTCTATAAACAGTATTCTGTGCCTTTCCCCCCATTTAATAGTATGTTCTTAAAAATCACTCTATAGTAGTATATGGAAATACTTCTCATTCCTTTTTATAGCTGCATGGTAATTTAATATGTATTTTTATAATAGTAAACTCCATAATTTACTCAACCAGTTTCCTACTGATAGGCATTTGAGTTGCTTTCAAATCTTTGCTATTATAACTAGTGCTGCAATTAAGTCTTGTGTACATATCGCTTCATACTTTTGTCAATATTTCTGTGGTATAGATTCTTGCGAGTAAGATGGACTTATTCAAATGGCAAATACATGTCATTTTAGTAGATATCAATAAATTTCTTTCCATAGGGCTTGTACTATTTTCCACTTCCAATTGCAATATATTGAGCGCCTGTTTCCCTGCTGCCTACCTAACAGAATATATTGTCAAACTTTCAGAGCTTTGCTTGAAAAATGACATTGCAGTGTAATGCTATTTTGCGTCTTTCTAATTATTCTCAATTTAAAGTTTTAATCCCCGAACACAGCTCTTGGCTCATTGGAACTGTTCAATAATTATTCTTTGAACCCATGAAAGCGTGAAGTGGCATTTGAGAAAGATTAATCCCGCCACAAAAGACAGAATCATTTGGAATACGGAGAGAACAGAGGCAAGGAGCACTTGGTGAATTTCAGGACCCAAACTCGGGCCATGAAAGCAGTGACTTGATTTTTCTACAACAACTCCTAAATATTTTTTCTTTTTCAGGGTGGTTGGGGCCCAAATTTAATCTCTGTCTGTTCCGATTTTGCCGGCATCTCCACCGCCCCCTCGCCCACTGAAGTTGTGTCTGAATTCCAGGCTCTTGGAGCAGGGCTACAATGATGGGCCCGGGCAGTGTGAAGGTGAGTCAAGTTCCTGGTTATCATTTGCCCATCCAGACACAGCTGAGACACCCTCCTTCCTGGAGGTCCTCAGTCATTGAGGCAAGGAGGTCACAGCTGTATGTGGCCTCTACTTTCATCTGTGGTCTTTCTTCAGTTGGCCCTTAGTTCTTTCAGGCCTTTCTCGAGAACCTAAATGCGGAGAACCAGCTCAGCTGGGAGACTCTCACCCAGGCAGGCTGAAGGTACTGAGAGGCAGACACCCAGATAATATAACAGAGAGGGTCTATCTGGGAACCAACAGCCCGAGAGCCTGCGGGGCTGACAGCTCGCCAGGACTGAAGGCCCCGAGAAGAGATTCATCCACGCATTTATTTGCTCTTTGACAGGTGATTCTTAATACACAGGTGTGCTACATATACACATAACTCAGGACTCTGCCAGGTAGGCAGCTGTTACCGGCCTATGACTAATTACAAACTAAAGGTAACTTCCACAAGGGAGCCATGGGGGCAGGGTAAACTTAATGTTTCTCAACACCTAAGGACATCTGGCTGTTCTCTCACCACTTAGAGACCACAGGAGAGTCTGGGAGGACATTTATAGCCTAATTTTCTGGACACCCCATGTAGCCATTTCTACTGCTCAGCTCTTGGGTTGTGCTGAGTTCCTTCACAGAAAATGAGATATATTCCCTTTGCTTTGAAATGCGTGACCTCCCCACCCTCACTCAAACCTGTCTGCCACCCACCTGCCAAATCTATTTAGGGCTCAGCCCAGGTGTGGGAAGAAGGCACAATAGGGTTTCTTCTAGGGGACCCATCAAACCTTTTACACCTCCCCCAATACCCAGCTTGGGAAATATTTCTCTCCTGGAGAAAGGGGTAAGGGAGGAAACTGATGACTGGCTTTTGAAATTCAAAAACCAAGAACTTGACTGTCTTTAGCAATCCTCCCTTAAAGCCTGCTTGGGGGTTGGGGGGCGGGGGGCGGTGCACAAGGTGAAAGAAATGTGCAGGAGGGACTCAGCTAATATTTCCCAATATTATCCCAGTTACGTCAGTTAAGAACACATAGCAATGCCTCAGGTATGGCACGAGAGGTGGAATGAGATATTGGCTAGGGTTTGGGGCTGTTGAATAAAGAAGGAAAGGAGAAAAGATTCAAATATGCTGCTGGGATCTGGAGCTGCCCGAGCAGAAGAATGACAGTGCAAGTGACAGAAATGGGGCCAACTGGAGAGTGGGCACCCTGATTCTGGGAGGAAGATTGAGAACTTGGCTTTAGGCTTGGGTGAGGTGTAGAGGTGACTGTTAAATCCACGAAAGGGCCCGAGATCCCTTCTTTCTGGAAGAAAAGACAGAATTGCTGAAGTTCCAGGGCTAAGTCTTGGGATGCTTCCCCTTGTAAGAGGTAGGAAGACAGAGGATGGTTCACAAGGGCCAAGTCTTTCTGTTACTGGAGGGAAGTTCTTGACTGCGAGTTGTCCAGGTTCTTAGTTTGTTAAAGAGTTGAACAAATAATTGACTAAAATGCACAAACAAATCAACAAAAGAATGAAGCAGTGAAAGACAAAGCAACAAGAGAACGGAGTAAGAAGGCACATTCCATAAAGAGCGAGCAGGCTGGGGCAAACAGCTCAAGAGCCCCTATCACGATGGTCTTTAGGGTTTTTATTAGGCTAAAAGATTTGGTAACACCCCTAAGTGCCCTTTAGAAGCCTCCAATTGGTTATATCTTATGAAGGATTGGCTTGTGACCAATCAGAGGCTGCAGTGGACACTTGGCCCACAGCCAATCAGAGGCTGAAGAGGACACATCTTGTTACCAAAGGAGTGAGGGTGTGGCCTGTGTGCTGCCTAATCTTGCCTAGAACTGAGTGCACCTGCTGTTCTTTTGCTTACGCCTTAACCCTTGGTTACCCTAATTCACTATTTTCCTGCTTCATTTGCTGGGCCAAGCAATGTGTGAACGTGCCTTTCTTCTAAGGATGTGGTCTCCCCTGGATATGTGGGAGGAGAATCCATTTCACAGCTTCTCATAAATACGCTAGCCTGGTCTATATGGGCATTTGATAGCGATCTACTGCCCTGGAAGGCAACACCTGCACTAATCACTCAAAACTCTGCATCTTTGGGAATATCTGAGATTCTACTTTTTTCCTCCGATAGATACAGATGTTCCTAGAAGTAGGGTTGGTTTTATTCTAAAGGAAAAAACATTCACTACACACCTAATATGCGCAGAGCACAAGGGTACAATTACATGGTAGAGAATTTTTAAACTGCTAGCTTATGGGCTATATCTGATCCAATGACTTCTGTTGTTTAGCCCACGTGGTGTTTGTTTAGTTTTGCTTTGCTTTGCTTTTATTTTTAACTAGTTATCCAAATTTTAAAATCAGGACGTTTCACCTAAAAATGTGGATCTCAAGCTATTCTTGAAAAATCAATTTGGCCACGATGAGCCAGTATTCCCAAGTGGCAAAATCAGCTCGAAGGTTGGAGCAGCTGCTCCCTCGGACAGGCATACACCTGCTATTCTATAACAGATCCTGCCTGTGCTGTGTCTCTCATTTATACTTCTAGTCTGACACCTGTGGGCCCTGATGTCCGAAACGCCTGGCTTGGGGATTCGGCGCATGGCCTTTCATAAAACACAGGCCCAGATCTTGACTTGGCCACCTACTGGCATCTTTGGGCAAGTTATTTGACCTCTTGAAGCTTGTCTCCCTATCGGTAGAATGATAATGAAAAGAGTTGCCTATATTCCAGGGCAAGGAGTGCAGAAGACAGGTAGAAATTGCTCAGCAAATGGCAGTTATTGCTGTTAAGAATGAAGGAGACAAACTCCCTGCCGACAAGATTCTAACCCTTCGAAGCAAGTAAGAGCACAGGCACCTGTGAGCCAAGGCAGAGTGGGCTCCGTTAGGCTGGGAGCCGGCAGAGCCCTCACGCTATGGCACAGAGAAGGTTCCCAGAGCGAGGAGGGGACCTTGAGGCCTGGATTTCTTTCCTCTTCTGTGGGAGGCAGGCGTCCCAGCTGGGGCCTGCTTGGACTTTGAAACCCTGCCATGCAGGACGGAGCCCAAGCCCTGGGAAGGCTGGTCTCCACCCCTGCCGGCCGCCTCTCAGCTGGGATTCCAGGAACCGGGCCCTATCAGTTGGGCCCAGTTTCAGGAATCGGGTTTCTTGCAGTTTCCCCTCAGTCATGTGGCCGCTGGAGCGGACGGTGCAGGCGGGAATGTGATGAGCTGTCAGGCCACTTTCCAGGCAGGGGAGTGGGAGTATCTCAGATGGGGAATCTGGTTAGAATGTGGGGAGACCAGGCACGCTTCACCTCATGGAGCACCCTGGGCAGGTCTCTCGGGTCTGACAGCTGAAAAGCAGGCTCCCTGCATCCGATCTTAGAACACAGACCACCCCTGGCAAGGCTCATTTCTGGGCCGGAAGAGACAGCCTGAGAGAACAAGGAAGGCTTTTTCTCTCGCCACCCTGGGGCTGGGAATGTCTCCTCTGACCTCCTCTGCCTTCTGGGACCCTGGGCTGGGAAGGAAGTGTGCCTTTTAAACAAAATGTTATGTACAGTGCGATAAGAACGCTGCTCATCAGCAAGCGTCAAAATCATGTGCATTTGTGTGAAGACCTTTCTTCTAAAGAACTCCAAAAATGGGCAAATGGAGCACCAGGTTGACTTTCCAGGCCTGCTTCTCAGGCAGGAAGAAGCATCTCCGCTGCTGATAAACCAAGAGGCGCAGAAGGCCCAGCCTGCTGCACAGAGCCACGCAGGGTCACTGTGGCAGCACGTCTCTGCCCAGGGCATCTGTGTGAGTCACCTCATTCACCTCCAATGGCCCCAGGTCTGCTGCAAGCACCCTCCCTAGAGCCTGTGCAGAGTTCAGGGGGGCACCAGCTCCTATTCTGCTGCTTACCAGCTGGTTGACTTTAAGTTAAGTGACTGAAACTTTTTGAGCCTCCACGTTCTCATCGGTAAAATGGGGATAGTAACACCTACCTCAAAAGGTGTAAGAAATTAAGTGACAAGCAGTAGACAAAAAGCCTGGCACAGACCCGTAGCCATTCCCTAAGAACTGACTCCCAACCCTGCAGTTTCCCACTGAGCTTTTTCTCCCAAACCTCACAGGAGACACTGTGGACTAGAATTAATCTGATCTAGCTCCTAACCCAAGTGGCTGCACCTGGCAAATGAGTCACATATGTTTGTTGAATGCCCAGATTAAGAGGAAATTGATCCAGAGCTATCAATTAAATTATTGGTGAAGTGAATCTACAGTTAAGATAGAAAAAAGTGGTAGGAGCCCCATCACAGGCTGGAAATGTGGATCTTAGGGACCCTGGAGTAAAATGTGGGTCAACAAAATGGTAAAATTAAAATACACACAACAGACCAGGTGTGGTGGCTCATGCCTGTAATCCCAGGACTTTGGGAGGCCGAGGTGGGTGGATCACCTGAGATCAGGAGTTTGAGACCAGCTTAGCCAACATGGTCAAACTCCGTCTCTACTAAAAATACAAAAATTAGCTGGGTGTGGTGGTAGGTGCCTGTAGTCCCAGCTATTCGGGAGGCTGAGGCAGTAGAATCACTTGAACCTGGTAGGTGGAGGTTGCAGTGAGCCGAGATTGCACCACTGCACTCCAGCCTGGGAAACAGGAATGTAACTCTGTCTCAAAAAAAAAAAAAAAAAAAAAAGTTAATAATTACTTCAAATAAAATACACAGAACAATCTGAGGGAAGTATTAGGAACTTATATGATAGAAAAAAATTCATTTTCTTATTGTGTTATACCTCCATAATCTACAAGAAAAAGATAAAGAATACCCATTGAGAATGTGAACAACATAAGTAAACAGGTATTTTACAAATGAAGAAATGCAAAAGACCCCAAATTCCATAAAACATGCTCAACTTTACTAATAATCAAAGAAATGTACATTTTTCATGGATCAAACTACTACCTTTTAAAAAAGTTAACAATTTCCAGTACTAGTGACGGTCTGAGGAAACAGGTAATCCCATACATTGCTGAAAGAAGAGTAAATAGGATTTTTCTAGAGGCCAACTTGAATAACAAACACGCAAATTTGTGAAGCGTTCCATAAAAAAAAAAAAAAAAAGTGCAGATTCTGACTCAGAAATGGCATTCCTCGAAATAACGTCTTTCTATTCTAAGGTAATAATAGATGTGAGCAAAAATGTTAATTTCAACAAAGAATTACTTAACAGGACATTGAATACCACTTGAGTGTCCTACATTAGAGGATTTTTTAAAAGTTTATAGAATGATAAATAGATGACATCAAAGTATTATTGGTGATTATCTCTGGGTAATAAGATTGTGGGTTGTATGTTCTATTTTTTGCTTTTTTAAAAAATTTATTTTATCCTGGTAAGAACACTTAACATGATATCTACCCTCATAATAAATTTTTAAGTGTATAATATATTATTGTTGACTGTGGGTACAGAGGATCTTAGAGTTTATTCACTTTGCTTAACTAAAAATTTGCACCTGTTGATTAGTAACACCCCATCTGCACCAACACCCAACCTTACTCAGCCTCCATTTTTTGACTCTATGAATTTGACTATTTTAGATACCTCATATAAGTGGAATCACACAGTATGTCTCATTCTGTGACTGGTCTGTTTCTCTTAGCTTAATATCCTCAAGATTCATCCGTGTTGTCCCATATTATGAAATTTCCTCTTTTATTAAGGCTGAACAATAGTCCATTGTGTGTAATCACCACATTGTCTTTATCTATTCTTCCATTTATGGATGTCTGGGTTGTTTCTTATCTTGGCTATTGTGGATAGTACTGCAAAGAACGTGGGAGTTCTAGCATGTCTTAGAGATCCTGATTTCAATTCTTTTTGGACAAATACCCAGAAGCAGGATTGCTGGATCATAAGGTAGTTCTATTTCGCTTTTCTTTGTATTTCCAATTTTCTACAATGAACACATGTTGCCTTTTATAATAATTTTGTTTTAAGAACGAAAGATCTCGAGGGTCTGATTATCCTGAAGAGCGGGAGAGTGTGCTGTGGGTGACCCTGCACCTGTGACTTCTGGAGATGCTGTGTCCGGTTCTCCAGTCCCTGAGCACTTGAAGGAGGAGTAAGGTTCGGAAGGATTCCCAGCTGCACCACAGGCCATTGCAAAACAAGATGGCCAGTGCGATGTGGGAGCAATTTGTGAGCCTGGTGTAGGCTTCTGCAACATTTGGCTGATTTGAAGTAACAATAAAGAAGAAAGTTTTTCAGTGGAGTGATTGCATTATCTAATACTACAAATCCTGAAAAGAAACCTGCTAATAATTATTTTAAGCTAATTCTTCTGTAAAGGTCAAATAGTGCTTGTGTACTTAGCCACTATCCTTAGGACACTCATGCAAACAGATCAGTCCATTGTTGGGGGAATACCAAATCAAATTCTGAGTTTAACATATTTTCACAAAGGTTATTTTTCCTTGTAGGAGCTTTTTAAACATTGAGAATTCAGAGCCTTTAATGATTCTGGAGACCTCTTAGATATTAACCCTTGAATTGCTTGGCTTACCCAAACCATGATTCCCCAAATCCCCTATCTGAGCAAGGTGAGAAGCAGATCATCTGAGACCAACGCCAAGCAAACCCACAGACCTGGGATCCTTGATGCCTCCAGCAGCCGAGGCTCGGAGCTTCCTGGGACCCTGGCTCTGACCTAGATTTCTCCCCACCCTGAGCACCACAGAGTTCTCAGTGCGGTGTTCATGCTATTCATTTCAGAGCTTTGAAAGGATTGCAAAAGGCCAATGGGGATCAAGGAGGCCAAAACCCATCTGGTGAAGAGATGCCTCATGATGAGGGAGGGGCGGTGTGGAGAGCTGTGGTTTGTAGGTAGGACAGATTTTTGCAGGTGATGCTGGATCAGTGGTTTTTGCATCGGGCCCTTCCAATATGAAACAAGCCAGAGAAGGGAGTGGAGCCTGGAGTTAATAATAGTCATGATGATGACAAGGAAGAGGGGAGGAAGGGAAGGAGGAGAGGAGGTCGATAAAAACAGCTACCATTTATTTACACGTATTCATACTGTGTGTCAGGCAGTATGTCAAGTGCTTTGCACACATTCCTCTTATATTCACAGTTCAAATACTATTCTTGTATCTGTCCTAGGGATGAGGAAACCAAGGCTTAGAAAGTGTAAGTAACTCGCCCAAGTCACACAGCTAGCAAGCAGCACAGTTACAATATGAGCCCAGATCTCTGTGACTCTGAGACTTAACTTCTTAACCACCTAATGATACTGATCCTGAAACATACAGGAGAAAGCTAGTAGAGAGGCAGGGAGTGTTCTGAGGCATTTTAAAAGGTAACAAAGGAGGTCTTTGTTCAGCTCTTGACTGTAGAGAGAAAGGTGGACACTTGCAAAGGAACAGACCGTTCAGGGCACTGTCTTGGCTGGATGTGACGGGGCTTGCGGGATCCGCTTCTCGGTCCTCCCGAATCCTCTTGCCCTCTAAATCCATTGCTTCCTTTCCTAAACGAGTTCAGTGAAGCACGACTCATTCTTAAACCCGTGGTCTCTCTGGAACTGTTTTGCTGCTTCCCCTCACCTCTCCTCTGGATCTGAAGGAGATATGATTGCATGTGGCACTGCTGGAGACACGTCTTGAAGTCACCTGGGCACCTGGCAGGTGTGGGCACGGGCTCTACTCTCCTGTCCCTGCGTTCACGGCTTCCCCACAAGAGGCAGGAGAGAGCAGTGGAGCTTCAACCTTACTAGCTGCTAAAGAAACACATTTCCCTCCCTGAGGCCTACAGTGTCCACATTCGGTGAAGCCTCGACTGTTGGGGGAGTGGGTGGCTGAGGCTGGAAATCCCTGAGGCCCACACCTAGTCCATGTCCCTATTGATTACCACCAAGAGGCTGGGACTGCCCCAACCTGGGATAGCAAGAAGCAGCTCTCATGATGGGAAAGTTGGGTGTGGGCCTTTAAACCTCCTGGCCCCTAAGAGGGAAGTGCCTCAAATTACTTTTTTCAGTGTTCACAATGCTGGATGGTTTAACGGTGTACAGAAATTGTGCATGAGGCTTTTTTCCTTATGTTTGTCAATAAATTTGTTTCTTTAGTATAATTATGAAAATTTATATTTATAATTATGTCTTTAATGAGAGCTTTACTATTAAAATTATAAGAATAATTCAATAATTCAGAAAAAAATGTTTAACATTTGGAACCTTATGGTTCCTAAAAATAATGTATTGAAATTTCTATTTGGCTGCAAATAAATATTACAGAGTTAATAGAAAAACTTGCATTCATAAAATAAATTACATTAAATTTAGATTCTGCTGAAGAAGTGAAATTTATAAATAAAATCAAGGGGGAAAAGAATTAATATTAAGTCTCTGACTCCTAAAAAATAGCTTGTTTTAAGTGGGTGCTGGTATCATGTCATCATATTGGAAGAGGTGCTGGGGGGGAAGGTGGACAAGGTTAAGGGAAATTGGTTGCTGTGCTGATTAACATGGCCAGGCTAGGCCTCACTGAGAAGCTGATGTCTAGAATGAGAGCATGAGCAGATAACTGGGAGAAGAGTCTTCCAGGTAATGCAAGGCCCTGAAAGAGGGAAGGAACATGCCCAGCATGTTCAAGGCACACCAAAGAGCCCAGTGTGGGGAGACCGGCAAAAGAAAGAAGGAAAAGATGTTAACGGTGAACGTTTATTTTTCAAAATTAAGGAATTGACAAGCGAAATAATTTGAAGATCATTGTGTAATATGTTATAAGGCATGGCGTTATTAGACATTTAACCCACGTTCCTGGCTTCCAGTTACATCCATTCCTCATAAGTCATACACTCTCACCCAAGTTAATTGCAAGCAATTGGATGTTGGATGTTTCTTAAGAGAGATTTCACTCTTCAGTTATAGACATATGTTTCCCATTGAACTCTAAATATCTTTGTACTGGGAGGGAAGTTAAGCAAGGTACATTCTCTTCCCTTTAGAGTTGATGAAACAATTGGATATCTACATGCAAAAGCTGAATCTCCATCTAAACATCAGACCTGAAGCAAAAATTAACTCAAAATGGACCATAAATCTAAATGCAATACATAAAACTATAAATTTTTTAGAAGGAAACATAGGAGAAAATCTATGTGACTTTGAGTTTGGCAATGAGTCCTTAGAATGGTATTAATAAAATATAATCTTTTTTTAAAAGGATGAGTTGGACTTCGTCAAAATTGAAAACTTGTGCTCTGAGACAGACATGGCTAAGAGAATGAAAAGACAAACTACAGACTAGGAGAAAATATTTGCAAATCACGTATCTGACAAAGGACTTGTTTGCAGAATATAGAAAGAATTCTCAAAACTCAACAGTAAGACGACAAACAACCCAGTTTTAAAATGGGCAAAAGACGTTAATAGACATTTCACTAAAGTGGAAATAAAAATAACAAATACGCACATGGAAAGATGCTTATTAAAATTAGCCATCAGGGAAACACAAATTAAAACTACTACGAGATACTACTATAACCCCCGTTAGACTGTCTCCAGAAATATATGATAGCACCAAGTGCTGATAAAGATATGGAGCAGCTCAGACATTGATGGTGGGGGTGCAAAATGGGACAGCCCCTATGAAAAGTTTTTTCACAGTTTTTCATTAAGTTAAACATGTACTTACGTCCAAATAACCCCACCCCTGTATATCTACTCTAGAGAAATAAAAATGTATGCATACACAAAAACCTATACATGAAGATTTATAATCATATAATAAGTACCTTTATCTATAATTGTCCCAATCTGAAACAAACTGAATGTCCTCCAAAAGATGAAAGGGGGGCATCTGTGTTCCAGCCATATTCCATACAACGGAAGAGTTTTCAGTAATGAAAAGGAATGGGCTTTTGATACACGCAACTACCTGGATGAATGCAAAGATATTATGTTGAGTAAAAAAAAAGTTGCAGAAGGCCACATAGCACATGATTCCATTGACACAACATTCTTGAAAAGACAAAATTATTAGAATGGAGAATAGATCAGTGGTTTCCAGGGAATAAGGCCTGGGGAAGCAGTGGCTATAAAGGAAAGGCACAGCAGGGCTTTTAGGGGTGATGAAACGGTTTAGTATCTCCATTATAGTAGTATTAAGTCAATCTACATGTTAAAATTCTACTCTACAGAAGGGTCTCCAAGAAAGGATCAATTTTTAAATAATCTGGAATTTTCTAGGTAGATATTCACGTCCTCTCTAAAAAGGGAGAGTTTTTTCTATTCCTTTCCAACCTGTATGCCTTTCATTTCTTTTTGTCTTATTGAACTAGCTAAGTATAATCAGGTGTTTGTTTGTTTGTTTTTTGGTGAGTTTTTGTTTTGTTTTGTTTTGTTTTGTTTTGTTTTGTTTTGTTTTGAGACAGCTTCTTGCTCTCTCACTCAGGCTGGAGTACAATGGCATGATAATGGCTCACTGCAGCCTCAACCTCCTGGGCTCAAGAAATCCTGCCTCAGTCTCCCAAGTAGCAGTGACTACAGGGATGTGTCACCATGCCTGGAAAATAGTTTATTTTTTTTGTAGAAAAGGGTCTCACTATGTTGCCCAGGCTAGTTTTGAACTCCTGGGCTCCAGTGATCCTCCCACCTTGGCCTCCCAAAGTGCTGGGATTACAGAGGTGAGCCACCGTGCCCAGCCTAATAATTTTGAAAATAAAAAAAATTAAGGTATGTAATAAAGTCTTCCTGCCACCTCTACCTCCATTCACCCCATTCTTACCATCATTCTCTATCCCCTCTAGCTTCTCATGTATCCTTCCAGAGTAACTTGATGCATATACAAGCAAATCTAGATATTATTTCCATTTTCCCCTGCATTCTCATGAAATACAGTTCACACAGTACTTGTTTTACTTAATATATCCTGAGTCTCTCCACATCTGTGGTAGAGAGCTAAATTCTGGGAGAAGGTTTAGTTGCAGCGTTTGGATCTGATTTAGCTGGCGGTTTTCACACACTGCATGCAAATTTCTTGAGGAAGAAGCATTTGCTTTCCAAGACTGACTGCACCCAAGGGCAGGAAGGATGTATTTACTAAAGTGTTTAGCAGGTACACCGTACACATAGTCCACTGCCATGTGCAGGGCCAAGCTACTGCTAGAAATCAATGTTCTGAACTATTGTTTCAGACTGCCTGGCTTATCTGGTGAATGTTTGTAGAAAAAATGGGTTGGAAGGAGCTTGGGCACTCCTGGGCCTTGGCTGTCCCTTCTGTAAAGCCACCAAATATGAGTGGTTGGCACACCTGGACTGTTGGCTTAGACGGATGGCCTCTTTCCATGGCAGGATCAGCTCAGCTCACCTGCACCCACCCCTCAGTTGGTCAGATAGACAGCATGCATCGCTGACACACTTCTCCCAGGATGCTTTTTCATCCAGTGCTTGATCTTCCCTGACCCTCAATCTCTGCACTTCCTAAATGTTCCCCTAAATGTGTAAAATGTTCCTAAATGTGTAAAATGTTCCCCTCATCACACTTCTCAAATATAATACAAGTGTTTGCTTCACATAAACTCTTGATCGAGCCTTGACATGATCGCTATTGTTTTCATACTTCTCCAATGCAGATGGGAATCTAGAATTTAGATTCTAGACTGTTCATTCCATTTCAGATCTAGAAAAACAGAGGCCTCCATAAATTAGCCATATGCAGTGGGAGAAGACAGCGTGGTATGGTGGAAGCCTGGAAAGAATATAGGCCTTGGAATCCAATATTTAAAGTCTGGGATCAAATCCCTGCTCTGCTACTTCTAGCTGTGTGACTTTGGCAAGCCACTTAGATTTTTTGAGCCTGTTTCATCATCTATAAAACCCCTCTGTGGTTATAAGGATGACAGGATAAGGTATATAAGACATTCACCAAAAAAAAAAAAAAGGAAAGAAAAGAAGCAGATGTTACCTTTTGTATCCTTGGACAGAAGGAATTTCTACCACCTTCCTCCAGCTATGAGGCAGCATGGTGAAGCGACATGGTCAGGCAAACTGACTGCCTGGGTTCAGTCCTGGGTCCCTTAAGTGTGACTCTGGGCAAGTTAATGATCTCTCTAGGCCTCAGTTTTTGTTTTGTTTTGTTTTGTTTTCTATCTCTAACAACTGGCATGAAAATAGTACCTGCCTTACACAGTTGTGATAATGCAATAAGAACATTTAGCTCAGTGCCCAGCACACACCGTGTTCAATAGACACCATCGAGAATGTAAGAGAACAAACCAGACCATAGCCTCTATCAATGTGATGACTGCCGACATTTCATTGGCCAAACCAAGGCATGTAGAAAGCACATTCTGCCCACGGTGGGAGAAAATGTGCTTTACAAGGAAAGGAGTATATATTTAGAATCCTGTTACAGGAGGGTAGAGATTGGGGGGAACATTCAATCATCTGTCTGGGACACAGAAGGAGATGTGAAGGGCACTGATATGGCTCAGAAAGAGAGACTCATAAACAGCAATCACAAAAAAGCCAGAATAATAACTGCCATTTATGGAGCGCTAACTGTGGTAGGAGGGTCTGTTCTCAAATAATCACAATGCAGGCTGGGCAGACCCAAAGAATTTCCTTCCCCTCATCTCACTCTCTGTCTTTCCACGCCTACAGAGCTTTAATTCATGGTGAAATTCCATTTCAGGAATGTTAATGATAAAGAAGGAATAATAGCAACAATTATGACCAGAGGGATAGGAACAATATTTATCGGTTACTTCATGCGCATTATCTCATTCAATTCTCATCATAACCCCAGAGCATGGTGTTATTTTTCTCACATTGTAAATGAGGACACCAGGCTTAGAGACCAAGCGCGTTCCCACAGCCACACAGCTGGAAGGGAACAGTGCTGGACCGTGAACTGTGTGGGTTCACAACCCATGCTCTTCTCATTATCCTGCTCTGCCTCCTCCTGGTGCACGACACAAAGTCCCGAGAGCCCCCGCGCCCCACGCGGAAGCGGAGCCAATGTTCCGGACCCTCTGCCTACAACGGGGAAGTGGACAAATGAGTAGCGAGGATGTTTGTGCTTATGTTAACAGAAAGTTGTTGTGTTAGCTCTCACATCACTGAAGGATGTTCAGAGCCAGGAGTTAAGGAATTAAAAAAAACACCTGGATGTTCAGGTAGAAGAGCCTAGGAACAGTAACAACAAAAAACCCCACTGGGCAGAGCTGTGTTCGGAGCTGAAGTCTGCCTGATCTCACAGGAGTGGGTGGAGATCCAGGAGCTGTGGCGTCCTGGCTGCTGGAGTCTGCGGGCCTCCCCAGCTGATGGCTGAGGCATGAGGCTCTGGAACTTGGAGGGTGCCCTGAAGAGCCCTCTGCACTAGTTTCCCAGGGTTCCTTAACAAAGTACTGCAAACTGGGTGGCTTAAAGCAACAGAAATGGATTCTCCCACAGTTCTGGAGGCTAAAAGTCTGAAATAAAGGTGTCAGCAGGCCGTGCTCCCCCTAAGACCCAGAGTCTTGGAGAGACTCTTCTTGCTTCTGCCCAGCTTCTGATGGCAGCTGGCAATCCTTAATATTCCTTGCCTTGCAACTGCAATACTCCAGCCTCTGCCTGTCTTCACACGGTGCTGCTCTCCCTGTGTGGGTGTCTGTGTCCACATTTCCCTCATCTTAAAAGGACACTAGTCATATTTGATTTAAAGACCACCCCACCCCACCCCACTCAGTATGATTTCATCTTAACTTGATTAGATCGGCAAAGACCGTATTTCCAAATAAGGTCACTTTCCGCCGGTACTGGGGGTTCGGACTTCAACACGCATTTTGGGGAGACACAATTCAAGCCCCAACACCACCATGCCCTAGGACTTGGTATAGAGTAAAGGTGCTGTCTCATGTGGGCTTGCAACCCTCAACGCAACTGAGACAAAGGTTCCAGCAGTGGCCCTTGGACAAGTTAAAAAGCATTACTCTTCAGAGGTCAGCCTCTAAAGTTCTGTTTGCCTGCAGGTGTGGGGACTAACCCTAGCTTTGTGACTGAAGACTTGCCAGGTCCTGGAAGCATCTGGGAAGTGTTTTTGTTGAGGAGAGTCAAATGTTTGAAGAAGAAAATACCGGAATGACATTCCTGCTGCTGGTTCCCCTCTGATGTGCCGCCCCTGTGCTGTCTCCTACCACGCTTGTGATCCCCAGCCTAGAGAGAAAGTGTGCTTTCGAATGAAAGCCCTGCTCCAGCACTCACAGGCTAGTTAACCTTAGGGGTATTATTTCAAGGCTCTTGGAGCCTCATTTTCCTCACCCGTCAAAATGGTACCATAAATACCTAACTCAAGTGTCGTGAGAGTGAAATGACATCATGTACTGGGAAGTACACGTAGCAAGTGTTGGATATGTGTTAATTTCTCTTTCTCGTCCTTACTAGATGGGATCAGAAGGATGAATATACCAGTTGCCACTTCACCAGTTCAACAAATGTTTATTGAACACCTACTACACCTGACTTTGTGCTTGGCCCTGGGGATGCAATGAATAATAAGATCAAGTTTTGTCCTGCAGGCACAAACAACCATGTAAAAATCTAGTAAGCTTTGTTTCTTTTCTGCCCTGGGCGCTCCTCTGAGACCTACAATGTCCTGAGAATATTTTGGGTCCAGTGGTCTGAGATCTCACCAGAGCTCCCAACTTCTTTCCTTTCCTAAAATATAGGAAGTACGAAGTGCCTGCTCTATGCAAGTTCTTTCGCACGTAATACCCCTACATTTTACAATATTTTGTATAGTCCTAGCATCTGCATTTTTCAGGTGAGGAAACTGAGACTCAGATGTAAAGAAAGCAGTCAAAGATTATCCAGATGAGATTCACGTTGGCTTGTTTGGATCCCAAGACCTCGTCTCCTCAATACCATTTACAGTTTCAAAACTGTGACTCTAAGTGGGCAAGCTCACTTTTCATCTGGCTCTGAAGTCTTACCCAAAGGGGAGCTGCTTCCAAGAACAAGAGAGGTAATGTTAGCATTCCTGGATGATGTGTATCCCCTGAGGCCAACTCAGAAGGCTGGCACACATTTGTGCTCACATCCCACTGTGTCTTCTTGGTGTTATTCCTAGCCATCCTTGGGTTTATGTGCACTTGCTGAGTAGCTGGGAGATGACGGTCATTACCTGTGAAACTGCCATCCAGTCCTCTCTAGAATATTTCAGCCTCTTGGGCACAAGGTGAGTCTGTTCTGATAAAGATGATGCCTGGTTGTCTGGGCGCAGTGGCTCAAGCCTGTAATCCCAGCACTTTGGGAGGCCGAGGCGGGTGGATCACGAGGTCAAGAGATCAAGACCATCCTGGTCAACATGGTGAAACACCGTCTCTACTAAAAAATACAAAAAAGTAGCTGGGCATGGTGGCACGTGCCTGTAATCCGAGCTACTCAGGAGGCTGAGGCAGGAGAATTGCCTGAACCCAGGAGGCGGAGGTTGCGGTGAGCCGAGATCACGCCATTGCACTCCAGCCTGGGTAACAAGAGCGAAACTCCGTCTCAAAAAAAAAAAAAGATGATGCCTGGTCATGTCCTTATACAAGACCCTGAAGCTTGGGGTCAGTGTTAAAGCCAGTGTTCTCTAAGGATACATACACACACACACACACACACACACACACTGCAGAGGTCAGGGGGTCTGTGGAGTCAGGATATATTTTAACAGGCTTCTCTAGTTCCTAAAAGAATGAAAGTTCCTGGTCCACTGGCCTGAGAATGCTAAAGACACTGTAGCCACCACCCAACCAGCACTAACGACCTGGGAGGCCCGGGGTTCCTGGGGGCTGCTAGTGTCAGGGAGAGGCTTGGTGGGCCTTGGAGACAAACTGGATCTATTGCTCCTTCCCAGCCTGTAAAAAAAAAAAAAAAAATCAATACCCCATTTTTGATGTCTGGCTGTGAAGCCCCACCTGTCCCATCCCTTCTGCCCCACCTCCGGCAGGAGGGTGAGAACGCCTGGGCTCACCTTCCTTTAGTGTCAGCAGGAATTCAAGCCACGCGACACATAAGCCTTTGCCCACATGCAGGAACCGTCACCCCATCCCCACCCCCAGGCACCATGAAAGCCCAAGCCACATTTCAGATCTGCTTGGGAGCTTGCCCTGCTCTCCCTAGAAAACCTCATTATGTGAGCAATAAACCTTTTAATACCCTCTTGGTGCCTGGGTGGTGTCATCAGTCTTAACATTTGAACGAAATTTTGGGTGGGGGTACATCCCGTCTCCATGGAGTTACTCAACACAGCCTCTTGTTTTATCACTGAGGTCTGCACTGCTCTAACACGTCTAGAATTCCTTCGGATTTCTTTATTGGGCCTCTCCACCTCCCTGCAAGGGAGTTCTCATGCAAGGCAGGCCGTCATCACAATTGCAGGGCACATGAAACTTATTTTCTGGAGGCCCAAGCCTGTGCTTTGCTTTTTTCCCCTTGAGGACATTTATCTCACATCCTCCAGCTACCAAACTGCCTAGCCTTCTGCCCAGCTTTCACACTCACCTCCCCCGAACCCCCGTATTAAAAAGACACACAAAAGGGATCTGAAAAACCCCTTCCTACCAAGGCTTTAAATGACTGCTGAATCTTAATACATTGCTTTTGTGGGGAGAAGATCCTTAATAGTTTTAGCAAAAGGACTTAGTTGCTAGCGGTGGGGCTTTAGGCTTCAGGCATCTACGTAGTTAGGGCCTTAACTCCCAAATATCTTCCCCTTCAACTCTCCAGCTCTAATTATACAATTAAGGCTTCACTCCTTTGGTTCAAAGCTTCATTCTGTGAAAAGGCAATTCTTCCTCTCACTTTAGAGTCAATACTTAGTGGGCACACAATTACCACATCCTTTCCTGAGGACAGAATTTTAGGGGGGAGGGATGGCGATGAACAGGATATTTGGTAATCAAGGGAGCAGGAAACTTCCATTGGGGGACTGTTGCAGGACCCAGCAGGAATAGTGAGCGAGCTGGAAATTCTAGTTCATGCTTGTTTCTAGGGACCTCAGACATGTCCAGTGATGCAAAGTGCAATAGGAGCTTGACCCAGAGAATGCTAGTGATGTCAGTGCCCTTGAGGCCATCAGCCCCAACCTCACTGTTTTACAGATGGAGACCTCAATGTTCTGAGAAGCCCTACCTAAGGTCACCAAGTTATGGTCAGGACACGGGCCGGAAATCAGGTCTGCTGCCTCCAAGATGGCACCATCAGATGTGATGGAACCATCGCAATTTATCTGTGACAAACAAGCATGATCGTTGAGTTCCTTTGCTGCTACATTACTGGAATTTACCTTTGTTCTGACATGCTTCTGTGAATGCAGGAGACACGTCTGTAGCTGCCATTCCTTAGATTTGACCTAACCCTGGACATGTCCATGAAAGTGTGGGTGCATACGAATGTCACCTGCCATGTGCTAGGGTTTGTGCGGGAACCTGTGTGCTCCCATGTTAGCATGTTAAGGAATGGGGGCCCCTTAGACTCCGATAATGAGCAGCTTCTCCTTCCAATCTCTGCAATCTTAAACATGAGTTGGATGTCCCTCTTTCCTTGTAACCATGTAGACGTGTTTTGGGGCCCCAGGGCCACGGTTTTGAGAAACTATCGAGGCTGTTTTCAGTGAGAAGTCCTTCCCTTTGCAAGTCAGAGGACTCCCATGGCAGTGAACACCTGCCTGCACACCCCAGGCCAGACCCCAGCAAAGGAAGATAGGCTACGGCTTTTTCAGATTTCTCCCTCAGTAACTGACGTCATTTTTACCTCTTTTAAAATTCAACATATTGCTTCTTGCAAGACTCAGGCAGTAGTTCCAAGTCAAACAAGGGAGAGAGTGTGCTGTCCTCTCCACTGCTGTTTTTCTCTGTTATTCTGACCCCTGCAGAATGCCCTGGGGCCATGGCCAGAGCTGTCAATGACACAGCGCAGATGTGAATGGTGGAGTCAAAGAAAGCCAGCAACCAAAGCACGCAGCCCAGTGCTTCTGAAATAGAGTCCGCGTGCAAGTCTATACATACGTGTGTAGATATGTGTTTGCTTTTCCTACAAAAACTTTAATTAGCAAGAAAATTGCAAGTGACCATAATCCTCCAGCCTTAAAGACAGCCTGCATGCTGGTGCTGGATTTTTCAAGTCAATCAGCTTCCTTCATCAATGTGCTTCCCATTAGCCAGAGAGTTGCCCGGAAAGGCTGTCTTCTTTCACCTGCCTCCTCTGAGGGAGGTCTACGGTTGCCTTCTTGACATGGCATTCAGTAAAGAGAAGGAAACTCTGGCTATAGCCTTAGCCCACGCAGCCCGAACAGGGAGGAAGAAACCCCTCCTCCACCCCTGAGTGCCTGGAGATGTGAAATCTGGGTCATGATGGCCATTCAATAGTCAGGCTTGCTGTGCAAGTCCAGAGCTTCAGAACAGCTATTGGCCTGCAGCCCCTGAGGTTCAGCAGGGACTCAGTATGATTTCTAAGTGTTTCCCATATTCTGGTCTTCCTGTTGCTCTTGGGAGCCTCTAACCAGAAGAATAGTGGAAGGGGGAGCGATCCAAAGATGACTTCTATCCCTAGTCACTCACCCCCACTGACTCACTCATCTCCTGCTGGGATTCTAAAGCCAGGATAAGTGGGTTGGGGTAAGATTTGACTTTTTAAGAAAATTTTTAGCAACTGCTGCCTGCTTCTTATTCAAATGTGGCCGATGATTATTGAATACTTATGGGCTAGGCATTGTGCTAAATGCTTTCACATACATAATCTCACACAATTCTTTTAACAACCCTGAGAGGGAGGGAAGAATATCTCCACTTTACAGACGGAAGGATTGCAGAGGTAGCAAATGCTGGAAAATGGAAAGCCACCAACACTTTGGAGACAATCAGACCTGGGTTCCAGCCTCTACTTTGTCTTTTACTAGCTGTTTGACATGGGCAAGTTACGCAGTTTCTGAGCCTTGGTGTCCTGATTGGCAAAATAGGCACTGACTTACAGGGTAGTGACAAACAAATGAATAATATATGTGTAGCTGGCACTCTGCCTAGCACACAGTGGGCATGCAATAAATTAGGTGATGATGACCCTCGGAAAGATAGGTCTAGTGGATGTGTGTGGGGCAAAACTGGGGAGGCTGATGTTGGAGATGGGAGTCAGGATAGGAAGCCACAGGTTTTATGTGACATTCTCAGCTAAAGCCAGGTGGGGGTGGTGGAGCAGGAATAGAAAGATAGATCAGTAAAACAGAATGGAAAGCCCAGAAATAGATCCATTATAAAATGGAGCTTAGTTTATGATAAAGGAGGAATTATAAATTAGTGGAAAAACTGAACCATTCAATAAGTACGTTGGCTTCCTATGTGGAAAACAAAAACAAAAACATTAGATCCTTACCTCACACCACACCCAAAAATAAACTTCAGTTGGCTTAAGAACCTAAATGCTCAAGAGGATGTTTTTATGGTATGGAGATAAGACATTAATGTCAGAACTCATAAAGCAAAATGTTAAAATGCCAAACTTCTGGAAAAGTAAAAAGAAAGTTAAAAAGGATTAATATTCAAAACACATAAAGAACTTTTTAAAGTCAGTTTTTTAAAGGACAAAGATTGCAATAGAAGACTATATTCCAACAATTCACAGAAGAATCCTGAATACATATTAAATACATATTAAAACATGTCTGGGCCTCAACAGCCAATGAGAGTATTCTGTTTAAACAAGGAAATTCAGTTGCACATTATTAGCTTGGTAAAAATAGAAAATCATGACAATACAAAATATAAGCGAAGATGTAGGGAAACAGGAATTCAGCAGGTAGGAAAAACCATTTTAAAGAACAATGTTGCAACATCTAATAAAATTGCAAATACTCGTACCCAATGACTGAACTCTCCTCTTCTAGGTTATATTTTAGGAAAATTCCTGTACATATTTTATAAACATTGCTTATAGAAACAAAAAAAAATTGAAAACCACAAAATGCCCACAATTGAGGATATGGGTAAAATGAGTAAGTCCATATAATGTATTACTGTACAGCAACTAGAAGGCATGGAGCCAATCTACATGTATCAATATAGCTAGATCTAGAATACACACTTTTGAGTGATAAAAGCAAGTTGTAGAATATTATGTACAGGAAGATATATTTTTGAAAGAAATTTAAAAACATGGAACAATGTTATATATTGTTTATCAATACATGCATGTGTGGTGAAAATATAAAGACATGAACTGGGCCACATGGAATCCATCATAGGGGCTGCTCTGGGGAGGAAAAGAGGGGAACAGGACTGGTGTGAGGACATGAGGTATTTTAATTCTGTAATGTTCTATTTCTTTTTTAAAATATCTGAAGTAAAAATTTACAAGTAAACATTTGTTCATTTGTGGTGGCAGGCACATGGCTTCTTTCAGGGTGTTTTTTCCTTTTAAAAATAAGCATACCTGGGGTCACTCTGTCTCGCTCTCTTTTTCCAGAGCCTGGATTTCCCTCCCTTCTTTTCATCAAGGAGTTAGAATCGGGAATGTCATCAATCATGGGAACAAGTTCTTGCAGTTCTTGTAGGACCTTTTTATCTTGTCTCTGAGAGAGTGCCTTTTCTTCCCCTGGCTTTATCAAGGAATTTAACCTTTCTAGAGTTCATCCAGAAATTATAGTAAGTAAGCATGATATTAAAAGCAAAGCACCCACTCCAGTGACATCGGTGGGAAAAAATCATGTAATTTCTAAAGTGCTATGAGTCAAACTCTGAAATGAAAGCTAGAAGATTATTGCATCGGTATGGTCACATTCACCCCAGAAGACTCAGACATGTACATGTACATGAAAACACTATTTACGGCGGTGTGGGCAGGGTTACGGGAAAGCACCAGGATGGTGAGGCACTGGGGACCAGCAGCAGTGGGAAGTCATTACCACCCTAAGGCTAAAGGGAGGAGGAGAAGAACAGTGTAACTCTGGCCCAGTAAAAACGGAAACTCCAGAAGAGAGGCTGCCTGGTAGCAACTGGAGTCATGGAGGGCAGCAGCTAAGACCAGTACATGACATCAAAGCAGGGAGAGGGTGGAAAATTGTGAGAAGAAATAACCTGACTTATCTTTCCTCCCAGCTGCTAACCTCTTCTGGATGCTTCCAATTGGCTAAGTCCAACTGGAAGCCAAATACAAGGCATTCTGGGAGATGTAGTCCAAAAGAGTCACCCCGTATCTCCAACTTCTCTCTAGAAGGGCAGAGAATGAAACCGGCATGGAGGTGGGGAAAGATGGAGAGCAGCCTAAGAGCTAAAGGAATACAAGTCCTGGCATTAAGCTGGTGATAGCCACATAGTTGCGTTTGGATGAGCAGAGGTAGAGACCGGGGCCATGCTGCCCCTGGAGAGAGGTCACTGTTAAGGACATAGAAGCCAGAGAAGAGAAATATGGCTTGAAATTGGGGCTCTTATTGAGTCTCTGGGGAAAGAGACTGGCAGGCCTCCTGAGACCCGGTGTGAAGGGCAGAAGGAGAGGGACAGGGGCTTCAAGATGGGCCCAGAGGGAGTTGGCAGCCAGCAGCTATAAAGCACCATCTGCTTCTTCCAAGTGGGAATTCATAGGTAGCCTTGGCTGCTGAGTGCACAGATGTGGAAGGAAGCAGGCAGCTGATGGAAAGCAGGCGAGTGGGAGGGAGAGGGGCTGTGTGTAAGACCCAGCATCTACCGGATCCTACTGCCAAGACCACCCTTCAGCCTGAGGCCCTATGGGAAACTGCCTGTCCCACTACCCAGGCTCCAGGCTGTCTGGGGTTGCCTCCGGGAACCCCAGGCTCACTGCCTCCCACAGTGGCCCTCCAGCAGACAAAGTGACACCCACCAACTCATTAAGATTTCTCTCAGCTCTGGCCTTCCCAGCTGAGGTCTGTTTGGCTTGACTGTGACACAGAGAGAACGGCGCTGGGCAACAGCTCAGGCCAGCGAGCATCTTGACCATCTGTACTGCCTTCCCGTCCTGCCTGGCATGCTTGAGTGTCTGGTGGGGTGTGTGAACTTAGAGGCTGTGTACTTTACCAATGGCCAGTGGCAGAAGAAGGGGTCCTCCACTGTCTGTGAAATCTCCATGGCGACGTAACTTCCAACCTGAGACTGCTCAAATCAGGGAGGGATGAGACGAGACATGGAGGCTCAGCCTCCTCAGTCTAAACGAGGGGGCTGTCACTTAGCCTCCCTGGGGGCCTCAGACTCTAACTGAGCAGCACCAGGGCTAACCAACTGCAACTAGGCTGCATGTTCCTTGAAGACTGGAGCTGCAATTTGGCTGGTTTTTTCTCTTTTTTTTTTTCATTCCCAGATCACATTATCTAGCACTTAGTGACTGTTGAATTTAATCTGATCTAGCCCCTTCCTTTCAGAGACGAGGAAACAAAGACCCGGTGATGGTAGGCATGGTTCCTGGGGGAGCACAGTCAGGGCAGAGCCTGTACTGGAACCTGGACCCCTTTTTCCTTGTCCATTGCTCTTCCTACTCCAGCAGCGCGAGTCTCCTTATTATTCTGCTAAGTGATTTTCTGGGGGTGCATTTCCACCAGGTGAAGGACTTAGCATTTAGCCTCATGGGATTCCTGACCACTGGCTCCCCACCAAAGATAGGTGGACCTTCCCTGGCATTAAGCTGGGTGCCATGGAAAGCTCTGAACTTGATTTGTTATAGAAAAATGCATGCTGCTAAGTGGGTCTCCCCAGGGAACATTTTAGCTACATGACTCATGGGGTCTTCAAAGATCCTGCTCCATTTAAGGGGGATCTATTTGCAAGTATGTGTAGGTGTTGAGAATTTTACGGTGGCTTGTGAGGAGGGTGAAGTATACATTCAGAGTGTGCGAGCCTTCCTGGACTGTAAATAACATTGTATCAGTGTGTGTGTGTGAGATAGAGACTGATAATGATAGTGTCAAAGCTTTCTAGAAACAGGTCCCTAAATCCTGTCTGATCTGAAATGATTTTCTGCAAATAGGAATTTGCTGACCCAAATTAGACACGCAGAATTTCCATCCTTCTTGATTGCTGAGGCGTGCCCAGCTGTGGGAGCAGACCCAGGGAAGAGGTGCGGCTAAGAAAGCGAAGTGAGCAGCCTCTCCCCAACAGACCTGGGCTTAGCTGTCCCTGTGTGATATGAATTCAGGTGAAAGCATCACACTTTTGCCCCACTTCACCCCACCTTCTCAGCCTGTGCTGCAGGAATGTGTGTGAGGTGGAAGAAATGGACGCTCTCCTCCTGTAAGCAGCCTGTGCCTTAGATCTGGGGCAGGCTGGACATTCCCAGCAACCCACCTGGGGAATCGGCTGAATGCTGGGTGGACGCAGACTTGACTTCAGGGAAAGGTGTCCCTGCACAGTGTCCCCTATCACCCTGGATTTTCTAAAGGACAGTGGGTTTGCCTTGACCTTGGGGAGGGGAGCTTTAATCAATAGAATAATAGAAGCAGGACCAGGACCAGCAGGGTGGTCACAGCACCCCCAGCTCAGCCTGGAAAGGGAATGTCTAGACAGTGGCACGCGAGCACCCAGTGTCTCCAGAAAAAAAAAAAAAAAAAAAGTATTGGAGCCATTCTTGAGCCTACTCTTTCTTCTGTAATGAAGCATCACATCCAAGCCAGCAATAAGTCCTGTCCGTGCTTGCTCCAGTGAAGATCCAGACCGGGCACTTCCCTTCTCCCCACTCAGCAAGCTTCACCCAAGCTCATCTCTGTATTCTCTCAAAGGGGCCTCTTGACTATTAAAAGGAGCCTAACTTCCCCTCCTCCAGCCTCCTTTGCTATCTTCTATGTACACTTCCTCATGGGTTAACCTACCTTCCTTCTGGGAGGAAGGAACACTTTTGTACAACCCTCCCCAGGGGGCTTTTTGCCCCCTGAAATCCAATCTGATGGACTCTGCCAGCAGCTTGTGCAGCATCTGCAAAGCCAGTTCCAGTTTACTGAGGACTCAGGCTGGCAGCGAGGACTCAGCTGAGATCACCAAACCCTTGGGACTGGCTTGAGCTCAAAAGGCTAGGTGGCCTGAGCCAAGAAGCAACAGAACTCACCTGTGGCTCCCTCATCCTGAAACCACAGGGCCACATGCTGAAGGCCTGTCCTCGCAGCTTTCTCCAACCTCATCAGACCAGCACTACCTTGTTTCTAGGTCCTTCCTAGAGGCCGACGTGCCTGGCTTGAAAACATCTAGTGTCCCAATGAAATATATGCCATGTATACAAGGTGTGCTGCTTCGCCATTGCCCACACAGCAAGGGAACTGGAGTCAGGCATTTCAAAGTCTTGTGACTTCAAGGCAACCCAAACAGATGTAAAAGCCTGACCATCCTTTTTGTTAAGAACATAAATATAGCTCAATTTCTCGAATGCTCAGAGTTGTCAGGCACTGTTCTAAGTACTTCATTAACCCTCTCAACAACCATGAAATGTAGGTATTATTATTACCTCCATGCCACAGATGAGGAAACTGAGGCACAGAGAGTTTAAGTAACTCACAAGGTTTACAAAACTATCAAGTACCAGACAGCCCAGCACCAGAGCCTGTGCACACTATTTTATACACACACACACACACACACACACACACACACACACGACGCAGGGGGTCATAGCTAGCTTTAAAAAGAAGCACTGCTTTTTTTTTTTAGCTGCAGCTACCACCTCAGGCCCAGTGGGCAGGAGGCAAGGTCTGGTCTGCAGAGTGTGTGGGCCTTGAACTCCCAGGACGCAGCTCCCCGCCTCCGAGGGCGCTGGCCACCTCTGAGCACTCATTAAAGTCAGATGTAATTTCTGTTGTCCACTCTGGTTGGGAAGGAGGGTACTCGGTGTAATCTAATACCTTAGTTTACACATTCTACAGAGCATTGGGTCTACGGGAGTATGGAAATAGCGGATTATGAGACTACCAAGATCCAATTTTGACCTTGTGATTTTGTGTCCTGTAGCTCTTGGGTGCTATAGACGTGGAAGGTAGAAGACAGGGAACTGAATATTTAGAGACCCTCTGACACCCCTGGAAAATGTTTTTGCAATCCCCGATCTCTATTTGTTTATGCATAAAAAGTAGTCGAGAGTGTGTAATCACATAGTCTTAGCCCAGCTGGCCTGTTAACAAAGCTATCTAATCACCGGCATGCCAAGTGAACCACTAGCCTTGACTGCTTTACTCTGACATTTAGTTAAACAGAGATGATGCCCTTATGCCTTCTAACATGGCTGCATCATAAAATATTAAAGTAATGGAAATCTCTGTAAGTGAAAGCTCTCAAGGAAGGAGGAACATTCCTTACAAGTACAAACAATAGCCAAATGTATCTGACAATGAATGCATCATTTACGGGCCAGATTGTGACATCATTAAAAACAGATCTTACTGTTTGTTGGGGGCTTGGGGAAATTAATGATAAAAAAAAAAAATTGGCCCAAAAAGACATGGTAGTCTTGACAGTCTGGGAGAAAGGAATATGATCATTCAGGAAATACTATTGAACTCCCACAGTGTGACAGGCACTGGACGAGGCATGAGGACACAGAGGGAAGCAGGTCCCACCTTTGTAGAGCTCACAGTTTGGAGGGTGGGTGAGATGGCCAGGCTGGAGGGAGTTACACACAGTTTGCAAATGGTACAAGAGAGATAAGCACAGGGTGATGTGGGAGAGAGATACCAGGGGTGTCCCTCCCAGTTTGGGGGAGTCAGAATTATTTCTGATGATATAATTTCTAATTCGACATTTGAAGGACAAAATAGAGCGAGAGAAAAAGGATGAAAGGGAACCCCCAGGTATGTACAAAGACCCCAGGGCCACATAGGGATACAGCAAAGAAGGGACAGAAGAAGCCATATGTCCCAGTTTATGGTGGCCCCTCAAAGATGTGAGCCTTGGCAACTTTCAGCCAAGGCAAGGAGAAAGGACACAAGGTACATTACAACGTCCCCAGCACTGCTCACCCTTCCCATGCCACTGAAAACATGGCACATTCAGGAAGCTACAGGGTTTCAGAATGATTAGAGAAGAAAGGGCAAGACCAAGAATTGGCAAGAGATGAGCCTCTGAGATGTCCTCAGAGATGAAAGTCTGGAGGGCCTCATGACTTAGATCAATGCTTTGGGACATGGGAGCCACTGAAGGATTCTAAGCAGGTCAGATTAGAATGATCCTCCTGGCCACTCTATGGAGGCTGAATGGGAGCAGGGAGTCAAGACCAGAGGTGAGCAAACCCATTAGGAGACTATTGCAGTGAGGGGGACCACAGTGGCCGGATTCTCATAGAAAGTATTCAAGAAAACACTCATTTCTCCTTTTCATCACTTTCTCTTGGGTGCCTCTGTCTTTTGGAGCTCTCTGAAGTCAAGATGTTTGCTTTTGCTATTAATATTCAGCAGGAATAGAGGGATGGTGCCCAGTTCTTGCCCCTGGGAGCTCACGTCTCTTCCCCCAGAATGTCGTGACTCTGTTCCTCAGCACAGGATCCAGCAGAGGAAGGAAATACCATTTCCCCAGCTCTTTCTTCCGAAAAGTCACTCTTGATTTGCTTCTGGGAGACGTTCGTCTCTGGACAGAGCTTGGATTCCACGGTGTGCGTGTGTGTGCTGCAGTCCAGCTCAGGGGTGGCTCTGCTTGTCTTGGTTTCCTGGATGCTGGCGAACGTAAAACAGTGCCGTTTCCTCCTGATGCTTATCTCCTCAACCCTTTCTCAGGATGTCTTGCCCATTAACTTTCTAACAGCACCATTTTTGGTGCCAAGCTTCTTGTTTGAAGGCTTGGAGCTTCAATGCAGCAAAAAAAAAAAAAAAAAACAAAAACCAGCATTTCTGCCTGTCACCTCTTTCCTGTTCCCCCAAACCATGCCTATCTTTCCCTGAGCCTCCAACACACAAAGCTACGCACTACTTGAGAAACAGCCCTAAGCTTGAACCTGGGCCCCTGGAAGGTGGCTCATGGATCATCACTGTAATGCATTTTAAAAGAGGAGCTGAAAATGCAGAGAACACCATCCCTGGAAATGGATTCCTCAAAGAAGCCACAGGCAGTGGGAAAAAAACGACTGGAAGCCCTAATACAACTCCACACATCTCAGAATCCTTCGTGGCTCCCCCTTGCCCTCAGGATAAAGCACAAGCCTACTGGGCATCCGTGGGGTCTTTTTTGGACAGCAGGGTTCAGCCCTGTCTCCTGCCTCTTGAGGCCCCAGCACGTTTTTATTGGGTAACGGGTGTGTGTGATTGGACCTGCCATTGCTGCCTGGCCCAGGGGAAGAGCTCCCCCTGCTGGTGGGAAGTTCTGCTGCACCTTGGCCCCAATAGCTCGCGTAGCTCACTATGCGTTGTGTTCCTGGGGATTTGCACATTAAACTGAATCATCTGCTGAGTGTTCTTGGGGTGTGCACTTTTAAAAGAAAATCCATGGTAAATTCTTTTTGTGAGGCGAGAAATTCTTTTTGGAGCAAAACGCGATAGTATCTCTGCCCTTGGAATAATCACTGCCCTTCCCCATCCCCTCGCTTACTGATGTTCTGAAGGTTGGGGTTTATTGAAGGGGGTTTGTTGATATGGGGGTGCAGGCTGAGGACCTTGGGCGCAGGTCCTGGGGAAAGGCCACAGTAGCTGAAGCTGAGCCCCAGAGGCTTGCACATTCTGACATTTCCATGCTTTGCCGAGGCTCCTTATAACCTGAAGCTTGTCTCTTAAGGGACTGATGATGCTTGAAGTCTGACTATGGGGTGTCGTCCACAGCTTCAAGGGCCCCCCGCTGGCAGATTCAGCGGGACCCGCGCACACATCTGGAAATGGGTCAACTCCTGTGAGCCTTGGCTAAATGATCAGAAGGAAGCAGAAAGGAGAAGGCAAAGAGAAACATGCCCTCCGTTAGAAGGGTATCAACTATGTAACCCAAAGGGGTTGTGCCTATCATAACTAGGGTTGTTTCTCCTCCCTCCAGATGTCGTGTGTTACAGAGTCCTTTGTTAGTAAGCACACACACGGCAACCTCAGCCACGGCAGCCCCAACCATGGTGGCTGCAGTGAAGCATAAGGTACGGTGTGCTGTGCACTGAGGTGTGAATGCTGTGCTTCTGGGATCACCATTCTGTGATCATGAGACTTCCATTAGAGCCTGGACACTCGGCCCAAGAGAATGGGATTAAGATTCAAGTCTTGATCTCTTTTGCAATTAGAATCCTTGCTATGAGAACCCACCTTCAAGGAGAGCATCATGGTTTTGCCTGGAGATCCAGATGAACTCTGAGTAGTTTCCAGACTGGGCACCTTAGGAGTCAGTCTGGAGGCCAATTTGCATCTCTATAGTTCACTGGAGTGTTGGATCCCTGCTAGCCAGGTCATCTAATAAGGCCAGAACCCACTGGACTTGAAAATTGTGTTCATGGCATCTTAAGCTCAGGGCATGAAGAAAAACCCAGAATAAAAAGCACAAAGACTCTTTCCTTCTTCAATTGAGAGGGCAGACAGGCTACGTGCACTTGAAAATGGTTATAAACACCAGACCCACCAATTACAATTTAGGAGGTCTTATATGTAATCTGCCCAGTTCCAGATACTTTAATTCTATGTTGCAGGGAAGTAAGTGCCAGCTGGCCACAGACCGACCACGCTCAGGGTTCAGTTCTAAACATCACTGTTTGGGAAAAGCTCAATCTAAAACAGACAGCTCTGGATGTGTTTAGGTTTTGCTTTCTTTCCACTTTTAAATATTAAAAATTGACTCCAGCTGTGGGGTAAAAAGTAACGCCTAACCTATAAAAACATTGACAAATAAATCACAATGCAATTTGCCGCGCATTTTTGTGAGGCCTAAACACCAGTTCTTGAAAGGAATTTTCCATTATTGCATCTTGGGAAGACAACTTCTTCATGAAAAATTCATTTGACTTTTATATTTCATAAAATCATCACATAGCTTTCCCACATTTGGGATCTGCGTGTACTGAAGCACCCGTGGCTTTCGGCTTAGCTTTCCAGACTTCTCCACCTCTCTTCCATGACTTTTACAGGATGGTGGAAGAGCATTCAGATCCTTACCTGGTAGTTTAGAGCTAAGCTGTGCCCCCTACCCTGGGCTCTATCTTTTTGCAAACTAAGCCAAGCCTCAGCTAAGGGACAGCTCTCTCTGAGTCTGCTGTGAGCACCAAACTCCCTTAACCAAACTCTATCCATGTGTCCAGCACAACTCTGGGCATCACCCCTGTCCAAGCAAGAAAGAAACCCCCTACTTTTATTGCTTCTTGATGGTTTCACCACTAGGAAATAGCACTTTCCTTTCTGAAGTAGGAACAAGGGATTCAAGGGGATCCAGAACAGAGGAAGGAAAAAGAATATTACCTTCATTGAAAAAATTCAAATGATTTTTTCATGAAGAAGTTATCTTCCCAAGATGCAATAATGGAAGGAAAAAGAGTTGGTGTGACAGGCTTGGTGGTTGTGAATTAGAATCTTCAAGTGTCCTCTTCCAGCAATGCTGCTAACCGCAGCCCAATCTGCATGGTGTCATCCATGATAGGAAAGGCATGCTGCAGTAACAAATGCCCCCAAATCTCAGTGACATCTTTCTGCTTATATTCTGTCCATCACAAGCCCATTGCATTGTAATATTCACACTAGGATCCAGCTGATGGAGCAACTGCCATCTGAAATTTTGCCAGTGATCGCAGAAGAAGGAAAGGATCATCTCAGAAGGTCCTTCACTAGTAATCAAATGCCATAGTGACCAGAACTGGTTACATAGTGCCATCCAACCTTAGGGGACCAGGAAATAAAATTCTACCCACCCAGAAAGCAGACAGCTGGAAAGATTCCTAAATATCTGGTGGTCCTTCTGCAATATCTATACTGGGCAGTTACCCTTCTGGGTCCTAGCTTCAGTAAGTTAGTTCACAGCCTTGGGAGTATAGCTATGGGGACCAGGAAGCTAGTATATATCAACTGCAGTCGGGCTTATAGCAGTCGTGTCCTCTTGGTGCATGTCACTTGGAGAGCTTGGGCAGAGCCATTTTCTGCCACAGCATGGAGAAGCAAAGAAAGTTGAACAACAGAGCAAGAAGAATGAGCCAGACATGCAGAAAGTAGATATAAGAAACTATGTGGAGAGAGAGAAAATTCTGCCCTCACCTTAGCACACAGACACTTCATACTAGAACAAAATTAGCACTGTGTTGGAAGACTAAAAGTTGAACAGGATCATTACCACAGAGGGTAATTATCTAGGCCAAGGGCACTGAGTATCTGGAAGATTCCTACTGAAATACTGACACTCCTGGAGGGGCACAGTGGCTCATGCCTGTAATCCCAGCACTTTGGGAGGCTGAGGCAGGCAGATCACCTGAGTCAGGAGTTCAATACCAGTCTGGCTAACATGATAAAACTGGTCTGTATAAAATACAAAAATTAACTGGTCATGGTGGAGGCACCTGTAATCCTAGTTACTTGGGAGGTTAAGGCAGGAGAATTGCTTGAACCCAGGAGGTGGAGGCTGCAGTGAGGCAAAATTGCACCACTGGACTCCAGCCTGAGCCACAGAGCCAGACTCTGTCTCCAAAAAAGAAAGAAAAGAAATACTGACACTCCTGCAAAAGCTAACACCTGCTGCCGTTATTTGCCATAGCGGTCTGTGTTTATCAGTTTAGGCAGCCATTTGGTGATGTCTTTAGGGGAAAGAGCCCAGGATTCACCTATTTTGCTATATGCGAATGTATGGGAGTTATAATAATAAGGAAAATAGTCAATTGCATATAACAGAAAACCTCCAAATAACTGTGGATTCTTTCTGTTTCACACAAACCTGGAAGTAGATAGCCTGAGACCAGCACAGCAAGTCAATGAAATCATCACTGACACAGTTTGTTCCTAGTTCTCTGCTCTGCCTTCCCTTTAAACGTCTCATCCTCATGTTCTAAGATGGCTGTAGGAATCCACCATATTCTTGTATTTGGCAGCTGGTTAGGGAAGAAGAAAAGGGTCTGTACTCTTCTTTTAAGACTTCTCAGAAGTCTAATTGGCCAGAGCTTAGTCCCTGGATGAGGAAGATAGAAAAATCGGCCTAAGAAGCCCTTCCTAAATGGTACTTCCAGTAAAATTAGCTCCATTACCCTGGCTCCAACTACCTGGACTAGGACTTAAGGCCCAAGTCAAGACAATCATGGGCAGACCAGACTTAAGGAAAATTAATCTTGAAAGTAAGTTGATTTGGCATTCCACCTGGTTGAGCTTTTATTTCCAGTGGGGGCTCTCCATAAATGAATAGTGACATAAAGACCAGATCAGATCCTTCCTTCAGGACACCACACGCAGGGAAGGGAGTCACACAGGCTCAGGCCTGCCCTAAGTGGTGCTGAGCTATCGCTCCATAGCTGTACGAGTTCTTTTTAAAATCTACATATTTTTAGAGTTGAGTCTTGTTATGTTGCCCAGGCCGGCGTGCAGTGGCAGTGGTCACTATCATTTCTGTCTGCCTAGAGAAGAAAAGTATGTTTTTCCCATACCTCTCCCCCTGGTTCCTTTGGTCTCTATACCTATATCTATTATATCTACCTATACCTGTATCTACTATATCCACCTCTATTCGTTCACTCATTAGAAATTACAAGTCAGTGATATCTTAATTTTCATTTACCAGTTGAAATGCTTTTATAAAGAGACTCTTACCTTCGTCTGCTACATGTTGAATATCCCTCATGACTAATTCTTTCAAAAATTTTAAAGACCATTATGAATTGTGGATTTAAACATATGTACTGACTTTCAGGTCCTTGAAATTATTATTGTTGAGGCTAAAATTTTCCTATCTTTTGTTGCGGGATTCTCTACAAGTTGGCTCTTGAGTCCTTTTGTGAGAACCCTAGTAGTCTTTGATAGCTTCCTTGCTGATTGGTATGACAAATTGTTCCTCTTGGAAACTTCCTGAATTGGATTTGGAATTAGCCATTTCTCTAAGGATATTTGCATCTTTTGAGTAAAAATGGCATTTGAAATCAGTCTGAATGCTAGGGATGTCCATTGCTACTAGGTCGTTTCTAGACCTTTTCAGTGAACAGAGCTGGGAGTTGCAGAGGGATTATATGTATATATAGGGGAGATAAAGCATATTTGATGACAGAGCTTCTATTAACCTCTTTAATTGTATATCCTTTCTTCCATGCCAAGAATCCTGTTCTCAAGGGCACAGGGGATGATAGAATTAGAATATCCCATAATTACTCATTTATTTTATCCCATATTGCATACACAGCAGACTCAGAATAAAATGCTAATCCCACCATCATTATTCTGACCAAAAACACTTTAAAAGTGTTTTACATATGCTCTCTCAATCCACCCCACTTAAAAAAAATAGTTGTACTATATCTCCATTGTCAGGTCATGGAGCCATTACGTATGTTACGCTACCATTAGCACTCATTTAGCCTTAGTTTCACAAGTAACTGTATATTTAATGCTCCCCACAAATCTCTCTCTAGTTATTTTGGTTGCCCAAGGTTTGTGCTCTAGAAGACTTCTAAGGGGAGACTTATAAAACCAGTTTCCCTAAGTTGTCAATAACAGTTTGTCCATACCCTTTAAACTTGAAAGTCAGTTTTGCTGAATACACAATTTTGGGCTCATATTTTCTGTCTTAAATACCTTAAATATGTTATTTCATTTTCTTCTGGCAAAAAGTGTGATAATAATCTAATTTTCTTTCTCTTTCATGCTACGTACTTTTTTTCCAGATGGTCAACGTATTTTTCTTTTTCTGTAAAGTCCTTCAATTTTAGAGTGTATCTTAGAGTTGGTCATTGACATGGTTTGTCTGTGTCCCCACTCAAATCTCATTTTGAGTTGTAGCTTCCATAATTCCCACATGTTGTGGGAGGGACCTGGTGGAAGATAATTGAATCATGGGGGCAGTTTCCCCCATACTGTTCTCATAGTAGTGAGTAAGTCTCACAAGAGCTGATGGTTTTATAAGGGGAAACCCCTTTCACTTGGCTCTTATTCTCTTCTCTTGTTTGCCATCACATCAGATGTGCCTTTCACCTTCTGCCATGATTGTGAGACTGCCTCATCCACATGGAACTGTGAGTCTATTAAACCTCTTTCTTTTGTAAATTATCCAGTCTTGGGTATGTCTTTATCAGCAGTGCAAAAATTGACTAGCATAAAAAATTGGTATCAGTAGAATGGGGGCACTACTGAAAAGATATCTGAAAATGTGGAAGTGACTTTGGAACTGTGTTACAGGCAGAGTTTGGAACAGTTTGGAGGGCTCAGGAGAAGACAGGAAAATGTGAGACAATTTGGAACTTCCTAGAGACTTGTTGAATGGCTTTGACCAAAATTCTGATAATGATATGGACAATGAAATCCAAGCTGAGGTGATCTCAGATGGAAATAAGAAACTTGTTGGGAACTGGAGCAATGGTGACCCTTGTTATGTTTCAGCAAAGGGACTGGTGGCATTTTGCGCCTGCCCTAAAGATTTTTGGAAATTTGAACTTGAGAGAGATGATTTAGGGTATCTGGCAGAATAAATTTCTAAGCAGCAAGCATTCAAGAGGTGACCTGGGTGCTATTAAAGGCATCCAGTTTTATAAGCAAAGCAGAGCATAAAATTTCAGAAAAATTGCAGCCTGACAATGTAATAGAAAAGAAAATTCCATTTTCTGAGGAGAAATTCTAGCTGGCTGCATAAATCTGCATAAGTATCGAAGAGTTGAATGTCAATCACCAAGACAATGGGGAAAATGTCTCCAGGGCATGTCAGAGATCTTTGTGGCAGCCCCTCCCATCACAGACCTGGAGGCCCTGAAGGGAAAAATGGCTTCATGGGCCAGGCCCAGGGTCTCATTGCTGTTGTAACTTGCGATTTCCTAATGACATATATTGTTGAACATCTTTTCATACACTTATTTGCCATCTGCTATTTTTGGTGAGATGCTTGTTCAGATCTGTAGCGATTTTTAACTCAGATTGCTTGTTTTCCTAATGTTCAGTTTTAAAGTTCTTGGTGTAAATCAGATAACTGCCCTTTATCAAATATGTCTTTTGCAAATATTTTCTCCCCATCTTTGGTTTGTCTTTTCACTCTCTTGACAATGTCTTTTGCAAAGCAGAAGTCTTTAATTTTAGTAAAGAACAACTTACCAGTTCTTACTTTCATGGATTATGGTTCTAATGTTGCATCTAAAAGTTTTCACCAAATCTCAGGTCATCTAAATTTTCTTTCTCTTTGTTTTTTAAACTCTTCTAGTTATATAGTTTTGGGTTTTACATTTAAGCCTACGATCTATTTTGAGTTGATGTTTGTGAAGAGTGTAAAGTCTGTGTCTAGATCTATCTTTTTACATGTGGATAAGCAGTTATTCCAGTATCATTTGTTGAAAAGACTGTCTTTTTCTCATTGCATTGCCTTTTCTCATTTGAGTCGAAAATTAGTTAACTATATTCACATGGGTCCAATTATGAGCTCTCTATTCAATTCCATTGTTTTATTTGTCTGTTGTTTTACCAATATCTTGATTATTGTAGATTTACAGTAAGTCTTAAAGTTGAGCAGTAATAGGTTTACTTTTTTCTCGCCCCTCAATATTGTGTTGGCTATTCTGGATCTTTTGCCTCTCCAGATAAACTTTAGAATCTTTGTTGATATTACAAAATACCTTGCAGGGACTTTTAATTTTTTTTTTTTTAATTATGATGAATCTTTAGAACAAGTTGGAAAGAACCAGTATCTTGATAAGACTTTGTCTTTCTATCATCCTTTTACTTTGTCTATCATCCTTTTAAATAGGTTAAATATTTGTATCTTTACATTTAATGTGTTTCCTATAGGCAATATATACATCAATTTGCTTTTTTTAAAATCTACTCTGACAATCTCTTTTCATTGAGATTGTTTCAACATTTATATTTAATGTGATTGTTGATATGGGTAGACTTCAATTCATCATTGTATTTTTTTTCTATTTGTTCCAGCTCTCCTTTGTTCCATTTTTCTCTATTTCTGCCTTTTTTTTTTTTTTTTTTGGATTAATAGGCTGTTTTTTTAAAAAAAACAAAACTATCTCTTTCCTTGGTTTATTAGCTGTAAGTCTTTGTTTTGTTATTTAGTGGCTACTATAGTGTTTATAATATAGATCTCTAACAATTTACATTTTACCTTCAAATGATATTATAGCATTTTTATGTATAACATAAAATCCTTTCTTCCATTTCTCCCTTTATGGTATTGTTGGCATGCATTTTGTTTTTATATATATTATAAACCCTATAATACAATACGCTATTATTTTTGCTTAAAATATAATTACATTTTAAAGAGATTTAAATGATAAGAAAAAATTTTATACACATATACATTTAGTTACTATTTCCAATGTTCTTTATTTTGTTGTGTAAACCCATATCTCTATCTGATATCTTTTTTTTTTTTTTCCTGCCTGAAACCTTCTATAACATTTCTCATAACGTAGGCCTGCTGGAGATAAATTCTTTTGGATTTTTATCTCTGAAGAAGTTTTTATTTCACTTTTGGTTTTGACAGATAGCTTTGCTGAGTATAGTATTCTAGATTGATATGACTATCTCACTTGCATTGCTCCCAAGAAGAAATCTGCTGTTATCCTTGTCTTTGTCCCCTTGAGTGTGTGGTCCTTTATCTCTGGATGATTTTATGATTTTTCTCTTTATCAATGGTTTTTAAAATTTTGTTTTGATGTGCCTTCATGTGCTTTTCTTTATGTTTCTTTTACTCAATATTTATTGAGCTTCTTGGATATGTGAGTTTATAGTTCTCATTAAATTTGAAAAAACTTGGACATCATTTCTTTAAATATTTTTTCAGGCCTCATACTCCCCCTCCTCTCCTTTGGAGCACCAATGACAGGAATATTAGGCTGTTGGAGTTGTCCCAACACTGATGCTTTGTTAACATTTTTCTTTTTTTCCTTTTTTTTTTTTTTTTTTTTTTTTTTTTTTGAGACAGAGTCTTACTCTGTCACCCAGGCTGGAGCTCAATGCTCCACTCCTGGAGCTCTCAGCTCACTGCAACCTCTGCCTCCTGGGTTCGAGTGATTCTTCCTCCTCAGCCTCCTGAGTAGCTGGGATTACAGGCACCTGCCATCATGCCTGGCTAATTTTTGTATTTTTATAGAGACAGGGTTTCACCAAATTGGCCAGGCTGGTTTTGAATTCCTGACCTCAAGTGATCCACCCTCCTTGGCCTCCCAAAGTGCTGGGATTACAGATGTGAGCCACCGTGCCCAGCCAGCTCTGTTAACTTTTAAAACTATTTGTTGTTCTCTCTGCATTTCATTTTACGTAGTTTCTATACCTCGGTCTTCAGGTTCAACTAATCTTTTCTCTCCTGCAGTGTCTAATCTGCCATTAGTTCCATCCAGTGTATTTTAATCTCAGGCACTGTAGTTTTCATCTCTAGAAATTCAATTTGGATCTTTAATATTTTCCACATTTCTATTTAACTTTTTGAAATATAGAAGAACTCTTTTATAACAACTATTTTTGTGTCTTACTCTGCTAATTCCAACATCTGTGTCAGTTTGGAGATGGTTTCTACTGGTTAATCATTTTCCTCATTATAGGCTGTGTTTTCCTGCCTGGTCAGAACAGATACCATTTCCAGCCCTTTGTGAGCACCAGATACTGTTCCTGCTAATATTTTCAGATGATTCTTTCTCTAGCTTTTAGGTGGCTCTTCTCTGGATAGCCTTTCCCTAGCTGACATCACCCCCATTTCCTCCAAATCCTGTATCTGGTGTCCAATATTTTGAAAGGGTCTCTTCCTCACTGGCAAAGCCCTAGGCTTACCAAAAGCAGGAAGGGGGAGTGAAAAGTGTGATTCCTACTAAGATGAAATGGAGAAAAGCACTCGATAGTTGCCTGATGCCTTCAGTGTGTTACGTGCAAAGGAGTGGTTGTGGTATTTGGGAAAGGCAGGTTAAAGAGCGCTGCTTTACTTATTTCTTCTCAATGAATATGGGATCATTTTTTCATGATTAAGGTCAAGAGGACCTGCAGTACTTGGGACATACATTGCTAGATTAAGCATACATAGATCTCAAACCACTTCAGGCTCAGTAAATTGCAGTCTTTTGTTTTGTTTTAAACGAAAATGGCCCATTTCCACATTGTCAGAGACACCTAGGATTTTGAGGCGTAACATTCTATGCTTCTACGGATCTCAAAATATTTGATAGATGTTCTATTTTATACCTCCTTTATAACCTTGGAGATAGAATTCAAGCTTTCAACTGCCTGGCAACATGACTATGGGGGCTGGAATTAGCCCGCGAGGTGAGAAGTTGGAGAGTCCCATCTTTTCTACTCATGCTTCTGTGCTCTAGGCATGTACTGCCTTTTCCAACTGAGTTTGCCCAGCCCACTCTTAAAAATAAACTCAAGTTGCTTGCCAAGAGGATTAAAAGGCACTGGGAAGCAAGGATGCCTAAACCATGCAGAATATATTGTCCCTTCTTTCTCTTTCCTGGGCTCTTGGGCTTTCCTGGCAGCCTGACTTTGTGGGGATTCTCAGAGCTTTGCTATAGGTAAATGTTTGTGTTTCTTTTGCATTGCAGATACAGGGAGCTAAGGAAGGAAGGATTCCAAGTGAGGAGGACTGCAGCATTGGAAAACGTGGTAGAATTTGGATAAACTTCATCTTCAGACAAAGGACTCCTAAGGACTTGTCAGATGATGGTGTGCAAAACAATGAAGTTTTCTTCAGTGGCCTGGGGCAGTGTCCGCACGGGATTTTATGGTTCTGGAGTTCCAGTTTCTTTTCAAAATCACATTTGAATAAATGCACTTCAGAAACTAAAAGTAATTTTTAAAGCACACCATTCTTTAATTGTATCTCTTAAATATGGGGAATCCCATGTGTCATCCTAGGCAACGTGTTACATAAATTTTGACTCCTCTCAAATTCTCTCATACTCCAAAGCTGCCTTCTGACATCTACACCTCTCAGACTAAAATTTTCCCTGACGTTCAGCATGAGGGTCTTTCCTCAACCATGATTCCACTATCACTATTTTTCTACCGTGCTACCCCAGCAGAGAATGCCACCGGAGTTACCACACCTCCCAGGCTGCACTGGGAAAGCTGGGAGACCTCAAAGCTCCATACTTCCTTTGCTCCCCACAGAAGGAAGCTGGGAGGACCCCTGGGAATTGTATTTTTCCCTTGCTCTGAGTGCTTTTCTTGCAAGTCAGTGCAAGGGAGAATTACTAATAAAGCTTTTCTCCCTTATATATTTGATCAAATAATGGAAAATGTATTTGCGAAAGCTTCTCAATGAACCCCTGGGGTGTGCAATAGTGATAAGAAGCGACCTAAGAGGCTGGGTGGGGTCATTAATTGCCAGCCCAGTGGGTGACCAGAGCTTCCAAAAGGCAAACCTCTAAAGGAAGAGTTGGGGGATGTCTCTGGTCAAGGCAGAAGCATAATTGTGCGGTCCAGACTCCCTGGAACCCGTTTAGGAAAATTCAGGTTTGCTCGTAGGGCTCTTACAAATGCTTCAGTGGCACCTGGAGTGGTTCAGACCTAGGGGACAGATGGGACATGTTGATGAGGCGTTACACAACGGCTAGGAATGGCCAAATGCTTACAGGCGGGCCGAGGATAGGAACTTGGAGATCAGAGAGAGGCAGTGTGAATCAGGGAAGCAGACCGTCAGCAATGGGGGCAACTAGAAAGTGGTCGTTGTCTATAAATCTAGAAGACACTGGGGGACCGGATTCCCAGTAGCTGGGACCCATGGGCAGTAGTGGAAAGATCAGGGTGAATTTTTTGTCCTAGAGGAATGGAGAACCTGGTTGTGAGAGGCACCTGGTGCAGGGGAATTAGATAAGGATGCAGTTATCAGAAATGAGACCTAAACCAAGGTGGCCACAGGGAACAAGACAGAACCTCATTGTTAGACTTGAGAGAGAAGATTAGCCCTGGACTAACAGAAAACTCAGTGCAAATGAGCCCCCAGAGTACTAAGTATAAGCACCCAAGGTGCCTTTGAGGAGAGGCTGTCCGGCACTGTTTAGAGCATGGGCTAAATGAGAATCCTGGCTCTTTGACTTCCCATCCACCTAGGAAACGCTGCCGAATCTCTTCCAGTCCGTTTCCTTATCTCGAAAAGGGTCCTGCCTACGGAATACTTACAGACATTCTGATACTTTGTAATGCAGAGTGAAATTGGAAAACAGTCAGCTCTTAATACTATGCGTGATACTACCAAGTGGGATTTGATCCTACAGAGCTCTTGGTGCTTCAGAGTGGGGTTGTAAAACATGCCGGCTCCTCTCCTCCTCCCCGCCAACCACTGTCATCATCATGTCTCATCCACCCAGTCAGATCAGGACTGGCCCCAGAGCCTGCGTACCGATTCTGCAGATGAGTGTTGGGGACATGATGGCATGACATCCACACACGAACAAACATGATGACCCCAGATTATTCGAATTTGTTTGTTAGCTAGTCATTTGGCACTGGAAACCCCTGCCCATAAAAGCGATATTGTGAACAATGGTTCGGTTGCCAGAATGGTCCACAGTGCCCTTTCTTGCTCAGGGTAAAGAGGGTAAGCATAGCGCCACCATGAGGTGAGGACCCCATCCGTATTCTTGCTTTTAGGGCCAACCTTCAGAGGAGAGGACTAGATACAGGGAATTAGTGGGAATCCACCTGGAGCTAAAGGGAGCTCAAAAGCCACACAAAGGCTCTCCCAGGCCAACACTTCTCTTGGTTCCATGCTGTGATCCGGCTCCTGGTGAGCTGCGATAAGAACCCAAAGTGGAAGCCCAGATATTCCAGGATTGAGAGTGGGGGATAAGGGAGTGTCTGAACTTTCCTTGCTGGTATCCATTATCCTCTCTCTTCTCCACTGCTCCTGCAGAAGCCACTCCAGTGAGTGAGAGCGTCTGTTCCTGCCATTTGCCAGCTGTTGTAAGAGAATTAAAAGTCTCATCTGAGGCTATGATAACAATTTAATGATGAGTCTGTGAATTAGGGCATAACAGCAGAACTGCCGCTTCATTTTCGGGCTTCCATTAGTGGAGCTGACTATCCTGCCTGACCACGCAATGAGCCATGCAATGCTCCTCTGTGGATAAGGCAGGTGACATTCTCCAGGAGGCAGCCAGGAGGAGGAAGAGCAACATCAAAACTTGATCAGGTGTTACCGAGCCAGAGGAGAGGTAACAGAATCTGGGGCTCAGATGAAATGGGATCTGCAGCAATATCCAACTCATCCCGAGTTGTTGGAGAGAGAGGTTTAAATTAATGGATTTTTTAGACAACTGAAAGCAAATGCTTTTTCCCAAAAATGGAAACTTCTAAAAGCACATTCATCATTGTTCCATGCTGTAATGGAGTTGTGTCCTGAGGAGCCTTTGAGGCATGTAAGGCTATTTGCCCTGGCACTAAATGACCCCCTCCTAATGTGTTTTTTTCTATTTGGGGACTCTTCTCTCTCGCTTGCTCTCTCTTTTGCTGCCAGCTACCACTTCTCAGTGTGTCATCTCCCAGCATTTCCTCACTCTGCTTGCTTGTCTTTTTAACTCTGCAGGAACTGAAGGCTACCAGAGAAAACCAGAAAATCAACCTGCTATGCCATAACCTCATATCTCACTGGATCCTAAGGCAACTGAGTTGGATTGAGGTGGCTCTTCACCATTATTTCCCTTATATTTATTTATTTGCCATCACTGCCACCCACCTTCTCAAAACACAGACACTCACACACGCGCATTCATTGAAGACCAGGGCCCTGACTCATATCCTTTTTCTCCATCTCTAAATCTGCCATTACTGCCCTTAGATCTCATCTCCCAGGGTTCCCACCTGGGCCCCATTTTTTTAGAGGACCCTGTTCTCTAAGAGACAAGGAATCTAAGGGGCCAAGGGAAAAATCCCACAGAGAGCCCATGCCCCTCTTTCAAGACTATGTTCTGGGTATCTAGGACCTTAAAAGTTCCTGCCCACGTGGTCCTGAGCCCACTGCCAGGGCCTCCTCCATGGGTCTGTCCTCTAGAGGGTAGGCAGCGCTGCTGGTGTGTGCACTCCTAGGGGCATCCAAGTAGCTAGTGGTTGGAGAGGCAGACGTGGAGCTTGGATGTGCAAGCTCACCCCCCAACCCTGCCCTCCTTGTTCCACATCTCAGAATTGATCAGGGGTGGGTGTGGGAACAGAAGGCAGGCACCTCCATTTGTATTGTTTCAGAGGCTACACAAATCTTAGGGGTGAACTGAATCTCCATTTGATTCTGGGACGTGTCAATGACTCTGTGGACGGTGCATTCAACACACTACCAGTGTCATGAGTTCTTGACTTGCTCAATTCTAAGCCTCTTCACCATAGACCTGAACTTCGCAAGTAGTCCTGAATTCACTGGTATTAAGTACATCAAATATAATTTTCTGACTCAGACCATTCCCCTCCCAGCATCTGTCATCTTAGAGACCTGAGCCTAGGAATCTCTCTCTTCTTTTCAAAATCTGGACCCTTCTTCTTTTTCCCTCCCATCCCTGTAGCTCTACACTTTGAGGACACCAGCTGCTCCTTCTGTGATATCCGACTTCACCTCTTTGATGAGCTTAGAGACCTTAAAATCACAAAGGTCTCTGTGAGGAATATATGTAAGATAGCTTCTCTTCTCTACCTAAAATCACACAAAAATCAGAGAAAGAAGCACAAAGGTAAGGGAGAAATCTTTTTCACATCTCCACAGATCTTTCAAAGGCTACCCACCCATCTGTGGGTTCTCCCTTGTTCAGAGGGTTTCCGCTTGTGGCTCAGTCTACTTGGACATCCTGCTCCATTTCTTAGCTCTACACCAGCTACCTTTCATTATTTAGAGCAAGCCTCTGCCACCTCTCCTCTTGCATGTCATGACAGTGCCTTGCATGTCGTGACATGAGGCACTGTCATGACACGCAAGAGGAGAGGTGGTGGAGGCTTGCTCTAAGTAATGACCTTTGCTCTTTAAGTCCATGCTTCAGGCTGCACAAGACACAAATCAGGTTGCCTCACCCTCTCACTTAAACCCTTTCAGTGCCCTCCCCATGCAGAAGAGGGCCCCTGCTCCCCTGTAGGGCCGTCAGGTCATCCATGACCCAGTCTCTCCATGTCTCAAGCTGCATCTCCCATCATTCCCAGCCCCTGCAACATCAGATCATACGTGATGGTCCTCCCACACCAATCATGCCAATACATGCTTTCATAGCTTTGTTCATGCTATTCCTCTGCCTGGACTGTGCTCACCACCACCCCACCCCTCAGTTCCCACTGCCTTCGCATCCCTACTGTCCCTAGACACAGCTCAGGTATCATGCCTTCCAACTCTGCTCTTACCTCCTTGCAAAGGCCATGTTGGTGCCCCTCTACTGGACTCCCACAGACCTGGTTAAGCCCCTGTGTCTTAGAATGTACCACATTGCACTGACATTATCCACTGAAGTGTCTTTAAGTGACTTGAGAGTCCCCACTGCATCAAGCACTCAATATAAGTCTGCTGAACCAATCTGAACTGAGAAAAGCAGGTGTATTTCTGTGATACTTATTTCCTCACTAATGACTCACTCAAGTAAAGATACTCACCTAGAAGTCTACTTGCATGTTTCTGGGTTTTCTATGGCTGCAGCTTCTATGGCTGAAATCTAACTGCTAGTTGATCCATCTCAATCAGTTAGTCATTACTCATTTATTGAGTAACTACTATGTTCTGAGCGTTGTGAACAATTAGAATCATAAGTACAAAAGGAGATTTGAACTTCTGAGGAGATTATAACTTTGATAATTTTCCCGGAAATTAAAAATAATATCATTTGCAACAGCATTTTTAATAGGCAGGACGTGAAAACAATTATTTTCCTTTTTACTGTCTAAAAATGTTTGATTATCAGCTCACTCAAGGTTCCCAACCACAGGGGTCTAGGTTTTGTTCAGCAGCCATTGTCTGCTGAAAAAAAAATCAAATAAAGACAAAGTATCTTAGGGCAATGTATATTTTTGGGCATGGTCTGCTGAAAAAAAATCAAATAAAGACAAAGTATCATAGGGCAAAGTATATTTTTGGGCAATAAAAAGGCTCTAGAAGTTAGAAAGCAACTACAGACCAAAGCAGGGAAAGGTGAGGACCCATTTCCTTTTTTTTTTTTTTTTTAATTTGGAAAAAAAAATTAGAGTGACCGATTGGATTTTGTGAAACAAGTTTGCTTCCATAGCAGTGAGTTTTGTAGCCCTATGTCATTTGTTCTTAAACAGGGGTGATTTTCTCCCTCAGGGGATATTTGGCAATGCCTGGAGATGTTTTTGGCTGTCGCAGTCTAGGAGGGGGTGGTCTACTGGCATCTGTCCAGTGGATAGAGGCCAGGGATGCTGCTAAACATCCTACAATGACAAGGACAGCCCCCATGACAAAGAACCCTTCAGCCCTAAATGTTAATAGGGCCAGTGTTGAGAAACCCTGCCCCGTGTCACAGGATGGGATTGACACTAGCTGCATTCCAGCATCCCACAAAAATAACCAAATGCAATAATGGCTCTCAACAGTTGCAAGCTTAACCCCTGGTGCCTCTGACTCATGCATAAGGACAAAGCTGAGGCTTTGACAGAGACAGGAACAGAGCACTCTTCGATGATTTTTATGCTATAATTAGTTTTAAAATACTCTTACCTTTCTTTCCCTTCCGTGCTCCCAGCTGCATTTCTTTATTTTAAAGGAAGGAAGTTAAATAAACAGGAACAACTCCCCAAAGACCCTTTATTTTTATCATTGGCATTTCCCCCCTTTTTTTCTTTGCCCACGTAAAAGACAAAATAATGGAGAAAGAACATCATCGCCGACTGCCGCTAAGGTTAGTGGCAGCTCCTGGAGCCTTGCTTGGGTGACCTACTCAGAAAGTCAGACACCTCAAACCCAGATGCAGTGCACAGCGGGAATATGATCATCATAATTCGTTCACTGTGCTTTCCCCAGGGGGTATTTCTGGTTATTTATTTATTTAAACACAGCGGTATATGTTTGAAGTAAGAATATCCCAGTCCATATTGTTCTCTTTTCCCCTGTGAGGGTCATGTTTCTTCTGTCAATAACACAGTCTCTGTTTTCCTTAAGCCCCAAATTACACTTCCTCATAAGAGATGAAAATGCCACAATTTCCTTCAGGTTTTTATTCCACATGATTCTGCTAATGACTAGGGTAAAATTGAGAAGTTCGGGAAAAGGAAATCTCTCCTTCCATCAAAGTGGGTAAACAAGCTAAGGGAAAACCAAGAAGCTAAATTATGTAGAGGGTTTAAACTATGTCCCGTAAATCTGGAGGCTAGCCTAGACCCACAGTGGGACCTCCTTGCCTGTCCACCCAAATAGACCTACAAGCTACACTCAGCACCTGTTACATGGACCCAGAAATATGTGTGTGTGTGTGTGTGTGTGTGTGTGTGTGTGTGTGTGTGTGGTGGAGGGACACTACTGATCAGAAAAATGGTGAAAGGGTTTTGTCAGCATTGCCATGCTGAAAAAACCTTGTATTCTAGTCACAGCTGCCAAAACCCTTTCACCAGTTTGCTGTGGGCTTTGTCTCTCAGCCTTGGAAAGATGTAGCACAAATGCTATTAAAGCCTCAGTGGTATCATCTCACCCCGTGTCTCCTTCTTCCCCTTTGGGCTTATCTGTACCCATCTACTTGGGATATTTCACATCAGCACACCAGTTCGCATCTCCAAGCTCTCGTGCATAATATCCCATCAGTCTGAAACATTTTCTGTATCTGTCCATCTGGGAGAATGCCTACTGACCTTCAAAACCTTGCTAAGACAACCCTTCTGCAAACATTTTTCTAATCTATAGTATCTTCCCCTCCCCCTACACACATTTCTGTGTCCATTTAAAAGGTGTTATTAGTGCCTCACTTATATCCCCTAGGACTACCCCAGAAACCATCTGGAGACCAAGTGAACAATTCCTGTCCATGTCTATGGCTTCATTTCTCAAGCATCTCTGTCTTGACTTAAGGGATTTCTCTGACCACAGCAGCATGTCGTCTCTATATAAGGTAGGAAAAAGTGCCAGGGAGTTAATACCTCAGAAGCAACTTTTAATCAGTGAGGGACAGGAATTCATTGCTAAACATCCCAGCTTCCTTACTCCACCGTGGGACAATTCCAAAGGCAGGGCTCTCAGCAGGACTGAGCCCCAGCTGCCCACAGTATTCACTTCTGATCAATACACCCCTGATTGGCCCACAGTGTTCACTCACTGATCAATACACTCCTGATTGGCCCACAGCGTTCATTCTCTGATAAATACACTCCTGGTTGGCCCACAGCGTTTGCTCTCTGATCAATACACTCCTGATTGGCCCACAGTGTTCACTCACTGATCAATACACTCCTGATTGGCCCACAGCGTTTACTCTCTGATAAATACACTGCTGATTGGCCCACAGCGTTCGCTCTCTGATCAATACACTCCTGATTGGCCCACAGTGTTCACCCACCAATCAATATACTCCCGATTGGCCCACAGTATTCACTCACTGATCAATATACTCCCGATTGGCCCACAGGGTTCACTCACCAATCAAAACATTCCCAACTGGCTTTTCCTTTCTCTCTGTTTCACTTTCTTACTCCCTCATTGTGCTTCCTTGGATCACCTCCCAAATAAATGAATGGCATCCACATCCCTATTTCAGGGTCTACTTCTGGGGGAAATCTGCACAAACTTCCATGATCCTGTCATTGCTCAGTGTCGTATCTGTTTCTGTGTGTCTAGGATAGCTCCTTTGAGGGTAGGCACAATTTGTTGCTCATTTTTATTTATCCCCAGTGCCTAAAACACATTGAATCCTCCATAAATGCTTATTGAAGCAAACCAAAGGGGAGACTGAGAAACTTAGGGGACCATCTGCAGAAGATCTGTAGGGGTGAACCAGTGAGCACGGGAATGACGACAAGAAGGAAGTTATTTAGAGAAACTGGGTTGGAAGAGAAAACTGGATTAATTCATGGGGATTGAAGAACTCTTAGAATCAGCCATTAGCAAATGCATCTGCAGAGGGGAATTTGCCAAAGCAGACAACAGTGTGCTAAAGGAGTGAAAGGTGGACTGTGGGGTGAGACAGTGTCCACACTGGCATTTCAGTGGCCAGGGAGAGGGGATTTCTAGCTGAACCAAAAATGTGGACTGGACTAAGCAGTCAGGGTGAAGGAGTAACTTGGCTCCTTCTGAGGACAAAACTCCTTAGGTTGGTTGAGCCCTAGATTGATGTAGCAAATGACACCAAGGGTTAGCCACTGAAGGCTTGCCACCTACTTGCAGATACTTACCGCTTAGCACCGAGTGTTAACATGGTGGGAGAAAAACTGCTATTATTTGCTCTCTAAATGGCTAAGCATGTGCTGGGCTGCAGACCCATTGCGAAGGAGTCCGGGGAGACAAGATAGCGAGGAAAGCTATGCTCTGGAGACAACGTGCTCCAGGTTCCCCTACGGGAGGAAGCATACAGCCCCACGAGCAGAAGGCTGGGTGTCTTTCTGGATGTCGCACATCGTTTCATCACAATGCTACATCTTCACTAATTTTTTCAGAGCTTGCCCTCTGTAGGTCAACGAGACATAAAACTGACTTATTTTTTTTCCTTTACCTGCACACAGAAGGGTGTTTACCCTAAAAATAAAGCAGAAGATGAGCAATATTTGAAATCTCTGGCTCCACCCAGGGGGAGCCTCTGACATCAGCTTTGCTGTAGGAATTGCCACCATGCTATGGAAGCGCACTTACGCAAGGACTGTGATCCAGGCTTTGGGACATTCCTAACCAAAGACCATGTTAGAGGAACGAGCCAGAGTAAATCCTCATCTCCTATACAAAATATGCAAATGCGCAAGAACGAGAGCTTCTCTTGCATGTGTCAGAACAGCAGGAATTTTTACGAGACAATGTTTAAGGCTATAGCTGGGCGCAGTGTTGAAAACCCCCCACAGGACCAATTGCAGAGTGAACACCCTATTCAAGATGGTGTCTTAAACTCAATGAACTTCCCCAGCGGGTAACAAAGCAATAAGTAATACACGTGCAACCTTTGACATTATTTTCTTTCCACATTCCCTGGTTACTCTTGTTCTCCGTACACTCAAGAACAAAACGGTGACCGTTTGGCTGTGTTTACGCAGTAAGTTCTGGTGTCCTTAGGAGCCTTTCTCACCCAAGAGTCTATGATCTTTTGAGAGCTGGCTCAAAACTGACCCCAGGAAGGATCTTATTACTTTTCCAAAACACTGGGAATCATCATTTAGACCCAAAAGTTAGAAGCTGCCTCAATCATCCGGTTAAAAGCAAACAGAGCTATGTGGTGAAGAAAGAGGTTGATTTCCTATTGCTCCCTCTGTATTACAGTCTGCACAAGAACCTGGTACCACTGAAATCTATTGAGATCCATGCTGAATAAATAAGATGAATTTTTAAATATGTCAATTTTTTGACCCTAGACTTGTCAATGCAATATGAACCTCACATAACTTGATACTAAGATCATCTGGGGGCCGGGTGTGGTGGCTCATGCCAGTAATCCCAGCCCTTTGGGAGGCTGAGGCAGGAGGATCTCTTGAGCCCAGTAGTTCAAGACCAGACTGGGCAACACAGTGAGACCCTATCTCAATAAATAAATAGATGACACATAGATAGATAGACACACACACACACACACACACAGAGAGAGAGAGAGAGAGAGAGAGAGAGAAAGAGAGAGAGAGAGAGAGAGTTAGATAGATAGATAATCTGGGTATATGCACTCTTTTTTTTTCCTTCCTCTTTCTCTTCTGTTTTGGAAATGATGGTTTTGAATTTAAATGCGATAGAAGAAAGATGAGTAAGTACAAAACATTTGGAGCACCCAGAGCCAACATAAAGTTTCTGAGTCCGTGTTCCCTCTTTATGCCCCATTCAGATTGATTCATGAGCACACAGAAGCCTGCTGACCATATCCACGGTGCATCTAAAACCACATTTGAATTGCATTTTCTGCTGTGGCTCTGTTTGTTTGTTTGCGATAGGGTCTTGCTCTGCCATTTAAGTTGGAGTGCAATGGCAAGATCATAGCTCACTGCAACCTCGAACTCCTGGACTCAATAGATCCTCCTGCCCCAACCTCCCAAAGAAGTAGCTAGGACTATGGATACATGCGTCACCATGCCCAGCTAATTTCTGTGTTTTTTGTAGAGATGGGTCTCACCATGTTGCCAAGGCTGATCTTGAACTCATGGCCTCAAGTAATCCTCCTGCTTAAGCCTCCCAAAGCACTGGGATTACAGGGTGGGCCATTGCATCTGGCTTGCTCCAATTTCTTTATATTTTGTTTCCTCGGTGACTTATGGACTGAGCCTCTCAGGGTGGCTAACAGACTTCAAGAGAAAGCAAACCTGTGATTTAGTCAAGGTATTGAGTCTGTGGAGTAAATCAGACCGGCAATAAAAGAGAGAAAAAAAATGACGGACGTTGTTGGATGGTGAGGAGGAGTTGTGCTGTTGGACTTTATTGTGAGGATTCCATTCAAACATACTCCAGTGTGCTGGCAGTGAGTTTTGTGTCAATTCTATTATCTTTCATTGTGTAATTGTGGATAAGTAATTTAAATGGAAACATCTTGGGCTGGACAGAGAATGGTTTTTGGAGTCAGACAGATCTGAGTTTAAATCCTGGCTCTGCTACTTAGTGATTTGGGGCAGGTGAATTAACCTCTCTGGGCCAGTTTCCTCATCAGTCAAATGGAAAGGGTAATCTTACCTCATACGTTTTATGAAGAATAAAAAAGATGGTGTGTGTAAAAATGCCTTTCACTTCCTCCTGTCTTCTTTTTTCCAGCTTTGAAAAATCAATTATACCTGTCATCTATTTGTCCAACAGCCCCTTGGGAAGATTAGTTATTGCATAGAAACCAGTTTTAATGAGTAAAATAAATTAGTTCACAAAACTATGGTTATTAAAAATTAAGCAGTACAAGTGCCCCATGGTCTGAGCAGGTGACAGTCCTGTATTTTGTGAAATGCATTTTATAGGGAAAGGTTCGAGGACAAGCAAGATGTGTTCAGATTGACTTTTGTAGCACTCGCTTTCAGGCACTGGGTTAAATTTTCTGATTTCTAAGGCTTCATGCTGATACGTGAGAGCAAATATTCAAATACAATGACTTTGGGGAACTGTGTCATAAAACACATATGTTACCAAGTTAAAATTCCTTATTTGACATTATTCCATAGAGATCCTTAATTATTTGGTTCAGTGATTTCTATGTACCAAAAAAATAATATGTGGGCATATGCATTTAGGGAGAGAGAGAGCTCTGTTTGTAGTGAATTTCACAAATGCCTTAAAATGAGATACACTTAAAAAAAAAATCTAAGTCACCTTTTCACAGATACCATTACAGGTGTATAAATGTTTTAGTAGAGTCCAAAAAAATTCTGCAGAAATTTTCTTTCTCTTGTCATCAAGGACCAAGACTATAACAATTTTTCTTCTACTGAAGATTAATATTTCAAAGGATTTCTCTTCAAGGGTAAAGCTCACAGAAATATCAACTTCTAGGATAAAAGAGGACTCTTTTATTCCAAGGATGAAATGTGAATTCTTCATTATGCAGCAGGAAGCCTGGTTGCCTTGCAGTGCTGTCCCCAGGGCCATGCCCAGGATAATCCCCACAGTGAGACTCTAGAATGTGAAGTTCCAACATGGATCTTGTTTATGCAAAATTTATTTTTCCTGAAAACTAGTGAAGTGCCAGGGACTTTGAAGATTTGTAGAGTTTATGGTTCTCAAAATGCACATATACTTCACAATTAAAGGCATACTATGAAATAACATTTTAGATCTTATCCTTACTACTTCTTAGAAAGCACCCTGATTTATCCTTTCAAAGAACAGATCAGTTGCATTAAATGGGACACTTTGCATCAAACTAACTAAAAATGCAAATTCCAAGTTTACTAAGACCCTTAATTTTTAAGACCACTACAGCCGGGCGCAATGGCTCAAGCCTGTAATCCCAGCACTTTGGGAGGCCAAGGCGGGTGGATCACGAGGTCAAGAGATTGAGACCATCCTGGTCAACAGGGTGAAACCCCGTCTCTACTAAAAATAAAAAAAAATTAGCTGGGCATGGTGGCGCGTGCCTATAATCCCAGCTACTCAGGAGGCTGAGGCAGGAGAATTGCCTGAACCCAGGAGGCGGAGGTTGCGGTGAGCCGAGATCGCACCATTGCACTCCAGCCTCGGTAACAAGAGCGAAACTCCGTCTCAAAAAAAAGACCACTACATCACTTTGTTAACCAAAATGAAAATTCCAGAAGGCTTGAGAACTCAGGGCTAGTAAGCAAGTTCAAATTCTTCCTGTTGTCAAAAAGTGGCATACACTAGGCAGGCTTTTAAACTTTAAACACCTTAAACATTTTTTCTGTCTCAACTTCTTATTGTTTCAATAAGATAATACAGGTAAACATCCTAGTCCATATCCAGTAAAAGTTATCTTCGTTAGTAAAAATTCTGCTTATCTAGCTGAAAAGTCCATTGGGTGAAAGGCCAAACCCAATAAAATTTTTCCTTAATGAAAAGCAAGGTCAATAGGATCAACAAATCTCAGAATTAGAGGTCCAGACTTGACCTGCTGAAGCTCCACTCAAGTTAGTGTTCCTCAGCATGCTTGAACTCCACCACCAAGCATCTTTTTCAGAGTATGACATTCTTGCTTTCAAAACCTCAATGCTGAGATTTATTGGGGAGTTGGGAGTTTGCATCTCAACTAAGGGGCCTCTATCATAACATAACAGTGTTGAGGAATGGGATTTATCATCCCCTAGAGAGCCTTAATTATTTGGCTATAACTATCATTTTTATTAACTGGAATGAGAACTCTGGATGTTTTTGAGAACTCAGTAGTAATCACGTAGGATATACTGACATCTGGTGGCATTGATTAAGCAAATCTTATAAATTAATAAGCAGCATTGTAATTAAAATCATTGACCGAGTTGTTTTTAAATATTCATAACTCTTGTGGAGTTTTTCTAAACTCTGTTTTAAAAGACTTTCATTTCCCCTGCATAATTCTTAACAGCTAGCCTAATCCATTCATTTAAGCATTCAGTAAAAAGTTCTATTTTAACTCAAGAGTAATTAATCCTAGATTAATAACAATAGGCACAAACTGTTGACTAACTTAGGACTCCAGTTTTAATAACATGGTCTAAATGATAATCAGTTTTTCTGATTTTTAAAAAATTTGTTTTCAAGGAACACTTTAACATGGAATAAATCTGGTTCTTCTAGTTTCCTGCTTAAAAGCCAAGAGTGGAGAACTGCCTACAATAAAAATGGGGTGTGGTGTGTACAGTTTCATGCTACTAAATCACTTTTCAAAAATACGTCTAATCAAATCTAGGAGAGAATTACCACTGTCTCTTTATTAGCATGGCTCCAGAGTTGTCCATCAAGAGAAGTAAAACAATAGTTTCCACTCTGCTTTTCAGAGTGAAAAACGAGACAGATTTTTTTACTTGTCCAAAGTCAATGTCAAGTCCATGAATAGAATGCGGGAGTTGCTAAATCCTGGTTCTTCTGGTTCTTGCCACCTTTTGATGTGTGTTTCCATTTAAGATGAGTGACATGCACTCAGCTGTCATAGTTTTAAATAGATCTCTGTAAGGTCTGGCTTTTGCATAAAATTCTGGACTAAAATCATGTTTAAATTTTGTTTCCTCTCATCTTGTCCTGGTTTTGATTATTTTTTAAGAGTAGTTGATGGTCTCATGACACGAGCCTTCTATTTTGTGTTTTGTGTTTCGTGTTTTGAATTTTATGTGAAATTGTGGGTTTGATCTTTGACCTCTGTTTACTATAATACTGATTTGCCACTAATTTGATAGCAAGCCATAGGGATCTACTGTAAACACGCTGCTCACTTTACATAGCTCTGTTTGACTCTTAAGTGAAGAAATATGTGTGTGGAATATAATTGAGAGGCTCTTGCAGAAGTAATAAAAACCATGTAAGTTTTTGACTTCCCAGGTAGCACTCAGATTAATATAATCACTTTCTGTGATGGAAGGACCTAGTAAATTGAAAGGAAGTCATCAATGTAAATAGGTATAACCCAGCATTTAGTTTTAGTTTGGTCAATAAACTTATCCAGAAACACAGAAAAAAAAGGTATAGACCATGTAGCCCTGCCTAAGCTGCCTGGGGCTCTGAACTCAGAACTCTGATTACACATGTGACCAGCATGGAAGGCAAGACCAGCCCTGAACCATTTCATGCCCTGATTCTTAAGAATCAGGGCAACTGGGAAGGAAATTTACAATACACAGACATGGTGGGAAGGAAGGGAGAAGCACTGGCTTAGTCAGAGTGCAAAAAGAGGGCCTCAGATGGGTTTAGTCAAACCTGCACTGCAAGAGGCACCCAACCTGTGAGGTGATAAGCCCTTGAATTTATTTCCCATTGGCCAGACCTTCCAAAGGCAACTGTGTTTACTTCTTTTCTTTTTTTTTCTTTTTTGAGATGAGTTTCACTCTTGTTGCCCAGGCTGGAGTGCAATGGTACTATCTTGGCTCACTGCAACCTCTGCCTCCTGGGTGCAAGCGTTTCTCCTGCCTCAGCCTCCCAAGTAGCTGGGATTACAGGCACCCACCACTACGCCTGACTAATTTTTGCATTTTTCATAGAGACAGGGCTTCACCAGTTTGGCCAGGCTGGTCTTGAACTCCTGACCTCAAGTGATACACCCCCCTCAGCCTCCCAAACTGCTGGGATTACAGGCATGAGCCACCACGCCCGGGGCAACTGTGTTTAGTTCTTAATCCCACAGCTGAAGAAACGAGAAGATCTTGGAGACTCTGCAAGGCAGGGTTTGCCTTGTAGCAGATACACCTTTGGGCACAGGCCAGGGAAGTATAGGGCAGCACTGGCCTCAGGAAGGAAGGATATGGCAAGACCCATGTTTTGAGAGGAAAATACTGTCTTTCTCTTTCTCCCCGTTAGGCCAAATGCCTGTGATTTGCTGGCCTGAGAAGGAAAAGGTATCAAAGGATTGTCTTGTCAATGTATATTCCAAGTCTTAATTTCTTGTGGTTGGGTTTATGTTATGCCCAGTTTAAGATCGGTCAGCCCTTATGATTCTGGGCTTCAGCTAAATATGGAGCATCAGTTGTTGCCCTTGGAATACTTCGACTCAATAGAAAAGAATTTGCTATTAAAAACACATTTGTGGTATTCAACCTGGTCTCTCTTTTTCAGTTTCATCTCATTTCTCTTAATCATATTCAGAGATTGCATGAGAATGAAATCATTTGTTTGTCCAACAAATATGTACTGAGATCCCACCTTCTTTATGGACTACGCAGGGCATTGAAGAAGAAAAGACACAGAGTACTTAGGTACTCCCTCAAAGAGCATGCATTTCTACTGGAGACATGGAACATATACACGTGCAAAGTTAAAAAGCAATTCAGGAGTCTCACTGTGCAATACACATATCCACAGACAAGAGATGCTGCAAAGTGTGGTAGGACTCTGAGGAAAAGGAGTGGGGTCAATAAAGAAAGACTTCAGAAGAGAAGCACTAAAGACTGGAGTTCAGGAAAGGTTTGCTAGTAGAGATGGCAATTGAACTAGAAAGGTGGCATTCCATGTAGAGAAGGGGAGATGTATTTTGAGAACAAATCTAACTCAGAGGAAAAAGACTCAGGGACATGAGGTATGGTGCAGGAGACACGACTTCCAGCCCTGACTGCGGCTTGCTGCTGCATGACCTTTAACCAGTCTATTCCATTAGTTGTAACTGAGCTTATGTGTCTATAAAATGGGAACACTAATGCCTCCCTTGACTTGCATGAGCAGTACTGTAAAGGCCAGATGAGGTAATAGGCATGAAAACGCTTTGTGATACTAGCCTAAGAGACAGATTAGAGAATGCCTGAAATGCCAGTCTGGGTTTGACTTTAATCCTTTAAGTAATAAGAAGTCGCTGAAGATTTTTTGAAGGAGGGAGTGAATGACATGATGAACAAGGTGTAAGGAACCTAATTCCCCTCTCCAACTCCCTCCTGTAGCCTGGCAATCAGTCTCTCTTTTCTGCTGACAATTCTTTGTGATGTCAATTCAACATCTCCTGCAGACACTGGGAAGAAAATCCATCCCAGCTCTGGAGAAGAGCTGTGCATGCCTTGAAGTAATCATGCTATGTAAATCAAAGGCCCTGCTACAGCTCAGTCCTCCCATTCACTTAAGCATATCGATTGTTTCTGGAACTTCTTCCAATTTATTCACATTTCAAGATGCCTCATACTGTGTACAGAGCATTCTTGTACTGTATCACCAGAAAGCATTCGTGTTTTATGATGTGCTGTCTTTGGCTAGGCAGCTTTAAAAATCATTAGCCCCCACCCATTTTGCTGCTTTGCTGAATTCAAGCACACTTCTAAGCCCCAATAATCTTTTCAATATTAGCCTAACCTTTTGAGGGAGTATGTTTCTGAATATATTTACTTTTTCTTACATTTTAATTTTGCCATACTGAGCTACTAAATTTATGATATTACAGATCCTACAGAGCTTTGCTTAGTGATGAGTCATTTTGCTGCAACAAGTTGGAAAACCATTAAATGTCCAAAACCTTCATCAAATACAGTTATTTAAAAAAAAAAATTTCAGCTTTTTCCTTTCTTTGTTTGAAGCAATTGAAAGGTTTAAAGAAAATTTAAAGGCAGTATCTGTAGTTCTTTTTAACCCATGAGTGTTTCTAAGATTTTTAGTTCCTATCTGTCTAGGCCAATGAATGGATGAATGAATTGAAACAACTGGATCTGGAGAAATGTATTTATATTATTTATCTAGTGCCAGAGTCAGCAAACTTTTTCATAAAGGGTGAGATAGTATATACTCTCAGGTTTGTGGCCATGTGATCTTTGTCCCAGCGATTGATTCTGCCATTGTAGCGTGAAGGCAGCCGTAGACAAGACAGAAATGATGGGTGATGATATTCCAATCAAATATTATTTAGAAAAATAAGCAGTGCTGGGAGAGAGTTTGGCTCTTGGGTTGGTCTAGTTACTTGTTCTCAAATGTTGATGTGCATGAGAATTACCTGGGCAACTTGTGACCAAAGAAACATACCCAAACCCCAGATTCTGATGCCATGAATTTGAATTGGGGCTGCAGCTCCCCAGATGATTCTGATGGAACAAAATTTGAGAACCTTTGCCCTTTTTTCTCAAGAAATGCAGCTCCGAAGTCTTATTTTAGCTGTCAAATTTTGATAAGGGATTCATATAAGGCAGGTTCAGACAAGAGAATCAAAGTTGGACCAGTGAAGATGAGCATATTTTAAATGGAAAAATAAAGCAATTCTTGCATTTATACAAATTTCAGGGCCCAGTAATTTTACTCTATTATTCTAGCTAGCATCAATTTTTGTGAATTGTCTAATGATGATATTTAAATAAATCATAGAACTCTAGCAATAGCCAAATAATCATTTGAATTTAGTCCTTAATGTGTAAATTGAATTTAAATAATCTCAATTGATTTTTAAGGGTTTATTAGCCTCCGACCTGTAAAATAGTTTACTACTATTATTAAAATTATTGTAACTCAAAAAAATTACTTAATAATAAGAGCTTTATAGCCTATAAAATCCCCCCATTGTTTTAGCATCCCATCAGTTGATACTTTATAAATCTGAAAGGAGATTTTTTCCAAAAGCTTGTTGAAAGCTACTCAGCAAAGCAATGAAAAGATAGAAAATATTTTTTTCCATATAGAAATTGAGAGGAGCATGGGTCCCGCCCTGTACAAAAGCATTTCTCATACAAAGAAAAGACACTCAAATTACAAACAGATGGACAATCACATGGCAATCAATTAAAATATATCAGGTGAGGTCTGGTTCCAAATCCAAATTCCAGTTTTGTTGGCTAAGCCCACAGTTTCCTTAACAGTGAGATGAGCTGCTACGTGGAACTGTAAGCTCCGGTCCTGTCTCTGTCCTCCCCTTCCTGGATAGCAGGGACAGAGACTCCTGCATAAGCAGAGAACTTGGCATCTAAGGAGACTTACATTAGTCCTGAGCCCATCTGCCAGCTGGTGGTGATAGATGGAAGAATGAACTACCGCCCTTCCTGGCTAAAGGATGTTTCCATTTGCTCCTCCTTTGTGATTCAACTCAAAGCTAATAATTTTTTTATTATTTTCCTTCTTTTCATTTAGTAGTGTCTTGCCTGCCTGGCATACTGTACAAATACAGACTAGGTTAAAAAAAAATCAGAGCTCAATTCTTGAATTTTAACAGTGGATAGACGAATATATATGTGCCTCATGTAAACTGCCTCATTTCTCTAAACTTCAAATTTTGATAAACGGGATATAACATTTTTTTAAATTTACATAATTATAGGACAATAAACAGGTTAATCTTGGCTGGAAGGCATTTGGTCATTAGAACAGAGGAAATTCAATAATCTGATATTTTGAATTGTTTTTGTAACTGATACAAAGCGGTTTTAAATATGTGGTTAATGATGCAAGACTTTAATGCCTGTATAATTAAGAAATGATTTTTTATATTTGCATTTGGCAAATATAAACTAACTCATGAATGCATGCTTAATAACTTAATAACATAGCAATGATCCTTGTATGTGTCCAAATCCACTTAAGACCCAGAGCCCCACCTCCCAATGAAGACACATTTAGTACCCCCTGGTTTTTATTTTGAAAAGTTGCTAATCCTCAGCTTGTCCTCACTGATGTGAGTACTGGTGATCTCACTGGTTTCATTCGAAGTAGAGTGAACCACACCAGGACCATTTCTGAAGCCACTGATAATGGCTAACAAAAAACTCTCGGCAACGAATGAGTCTCTGCCACACACCAAAGCTACTGATCCTGTTCCAGTGTATGGTCAATAAAGCCCATTGTGTTCTGGAACTGATTCTTGGAGGTAAAACTTGTAACTGTATTTTCCCGAAAGAGTGGAATAAAATGCCTTTAATGTTTGCTTGATTTAATTTTTTTCCCAAAAGAACCAGCATCATGACCCAAGAATGTTGGTTTACTACCAAACTGATATTTTATCTTTAAAATCACGATACTCTAAAGCAGTTATTTTCCTCCAGATTGTATTCCCTCAGTATCTCGTCTCATTTTGAAATCAATCCATCCCTGTACTTCTCTCCTATTGCAATCCAGGAAGATATACATTCATATCACATCTAATGTATACCTCCCAAACCGCCACGTATGACTTTCACTTTTGATCGCAAGTTAAATAATGAATTGCTTATTTTTACTCAATACCTCCTGCCATAAAGTGAGAGGATTTTAACATCGTTGCTTAACTGTCTACATAAAGCGCTACTAACCTCCCTAAGAATTACCCAATGAGCATCTTGTTGAAAACTTTCAGAGTACATGTCTAAAATGAAAGTGAATCGAGTAAAATAAAGAACAACCTGTTCATCCTGAAGGAAGACTTTTTATATAAGAGTATGCTTTTTTCTCTTCTTTTTCTTCTTACACCAAACATCACGCCATATATGTACCATAGTATATTAACATCTCAAATAAATATTTCGACATCTCAAATAAACAAGAAAACAGTTCAAAAACAAGGAAAAAAGGAGGAAAGATTCTTTTGCAGGGAAATTTATGTCTTTGATTCTCTTTTCTCTGGATGAGGAATCTTTGGTTTTTAAGTCGTGTATGTACCCTCCACTATTGTACCTGCCAAAATCCTATTAATCCTTCTACACCCTACGTGACTTCTACCCACTTGATAGTATTCTCTAATTTCCTCAAAACATGCAGTTATGCTCTTTCTGACCTGATACAATTCTTGCAGTATATGGCACCAGATTAGACTTCCAGTGTGCTCTAATTGTTTCACATGTGTATTTTGTGACTTGCCTAAAGTCATACAGCTAGTAAGCCCTTAGGAGAAAATGAAAATCCATGACTGCTGGCCCCAGATTCTATGATGTTTCTTTTCCCGTCATGCATCCCTGAGCACTGCTGTCCGTTACTCTTTGGTCAGAAGATAAGAGTTGTCCTTTTCCTAAAGGACTGCAACTTATATAATATTTCATGTGCTGCCAAATTACTTGGCCTCTGCAAGTTATATTTTTCTAACCAGTTCTCTTGCTTCTTGGATTTCTCCTCCTGTCTCCTTCATGAGCTCCTCATCCTCTTACTGCTCTTTGAGCTTTGAAGTCCCTCCAAATGTATCCTCAGTTACCTATTTCTTTCAAGTTCTGTACATCAGTGGCTTCATTTATATCTAAGAGTTTAACTCATGCCCTGCATGCTCTCAGCTTCCACTGCAATATATTCTGGTGTCTGCTGAACATCTCCAATATGTTTCAGAAAATGAATTCACTATTTTTCCTGTATGATCTCCTCCTCCTAGCTTATCAAGTTCAGCCACAGTAGATTCTCAGTAATCTTTTTTAACTTTGGCATCCCCAGTCCAACCACTAGCTACATCTTATGGACCTGTCCCCTCTTTCACATTCCCAGTGGCTTCTCCCTAATTAGGGACTCTTCAGCTCTTTCTGAACAACTCCCATAGATAGCTAACTTTTTCTCACTTTCAACGGTGGCCCTCCACCAAGTCCTTCCTACACATCTCTTGAAGCCACGTCAGTAAGTGATGCCAAATCAAAGAAGATAGGGCCTGGCAGGTACCTTGACCTTAAACACAGGGGGGATGTGATTTGGCTGCGTCCCTACCCAAATCTCATATTGAATTGTAGTTTCTACAATGCCCACATGTTATGGGAGGGACCCAGTGGGAGATAATTGAGTCATGGGGGTGGGGTTTTCCCATGCTATTCTCGTGATAGTGAATAAGTCTCATGAGATCTGATGGATTTTTCTAAAGGGAAGTTTTCCTGCACAAGCTCTTTTCTTGTCTGCCACCATGTGAGGCATGCCTTTCACCTTCTGCCATGATTGTGAGACTTCCCAAGCCACATGGGACTGCAAGTTCATTAAACCTCTCTTTCTTTTATAAATTGCCCAATCTTGAGTATGTCTTTATGAGCAGCACGAAAACAAAATAATACAGTAAATTGATACTGGGAGTGGGGCACTGCTAAAAAGATACCCAAAAATGTGGAAGCAATTTGGGAACTAACTGGGTAACAGGCAGAGGTTAGAACAGTTTGGAGGGCTCAGAAGAAGACAGGAAAACATGGGAAAGTTTGGAACTTCTTAGAGAGTTGTTGAATGGCTTTGCCCAAAATGCTGATAGTGATATGGACAATAAAGTCCAGGCTGAGGTGGTCTCAGATGGAAATTAGGAACTTGTTGGGAACTGGAGCAAAAGTGACTCTTATGTTTTAGCAAAGAGACTGGTGGCATGTTGCCCCTGCCCTAAAGATTTGTGAAATTTTGAACTTGAAAGAAGTTTTTAGGGTATCTTGAGGAAGAAATTTCTAAGCAGCAAGGCAGTCAAGAGGTGGCTTGGGTTCTATTAAAAGCATTCAGTTTTATAAGGGAAGCAGAACATAAAAGTTCAAAATACCTTGTAGCCTGATAATGCAATAGAAAAGAAAATCCCATTTTTCTGAAGAGAAGTTCAAGCTGGCTGCAGAAATTTGCATAAGGAACAAGGAACCAAATGTTAATCCCCAAGACAATGGGAAAAATGTCTACAGGGCATGTCTGAGGTGTTCAAGGCAGCCCCTCCCATCACAGGCCTGGAGGATCAGAAGGAAAAAATGATTTCATAAACCAGACCCAGGGTCCTCATGCTGTTTGCAGCTAGGAGCTTGGTGCTCTGCATCCTAGCTGCTCCAGCCATGGCTGAAAGGGGTCAAAACAGAGCTCAGGCTGTGGCTTCAGAGGGTGGAAGCTCCCAAGCCTTGGCAGCTTCCAAGTGGTTTTGAGCCTGTAAGTGCAGAGAAGTCAAGAATTGAGGTTTGGGAACCTCCACCTAGATTTCAGAGGGTGCATGGAAATGCCTGAATCCCAAGGCAGAAGTTTGCTGCAGGGATGGGGCCCTCGTGGAGAACCTCTGCTAGGGCAGTACAGAAGGGAAATGTGGGATCAGAGCCCCCACACAGAGTTTCCACTGAAGCAGTGCCTAGTAGAGCTGTGAGAAGAGGGCCACCAACCTCCAGACCCCATGAAGGTAGATCCACTGACAGCTTGTACTGGCCCCTGGAAAAGCCACAGACACTCAATGCCAGCCCATGAAAGCAGCTGGGAGGGAGGCTGTACCCTGCAAAGCCACAGGGGTGGAGCTGCCCAAGACCATGGAAACCCACCTTTTGCATCAGCATGACCTGGATGTGAAACATGGAGTCAGAAGAAATCATTTTGGAGCTTTAAGATTTGACTGGATTTTGGACTTGCCTGGGGCCTCTAGCCCCTTTGTTTTGGCCAATTTCTTCTACTTGGAATGGCTGTGTTTACCCAAAGCCTGTGCACCCATTGTATCTAAGAAGTAACTAACTTACTTTTGATTTTACAAGTTAATAGGCAGAAACGACTTGCCTTGTCCCAGATGAGACTTTGGACTGTGGACTTTTGAGTTAATGCTGAAATGAATTAAGATTTTGGGGGACTGTTGGAAAGGCATGATTGGTTTTGAAATGTGAGGACGTGAGATTTGGAAGGGGCTGCCGTGAAACGATATGGTTTGGCTGTGTCCCCACCCAAATCTCATCTTAAATTGCAGCTCCCACAATTCCCATGTGTTGTGGGAGAGACCTGGTAGAAAGTAATTGAATCATGGGGATGGGTCTTTCCCATGCTATTCTCGTGATAGCAAATAAGTCTCATGAGATCTGATGGTTTTATAAAAGGAAAGTTTCCCTGCACAAGCTCTTCTCTTGTCTGCCACCATGTGAGATGTGCCTTTCACCTTCTGCCATGATGGTGAGGCCTCCCCAGTCACATGGAACTGTTAAGTCCATTAAACCTTGCCCAGTCTCAGGTATGTCTGTATCAGTAGGGTGAAAATGAATTAATACAAGGGGATGCAAGGATCAAGGCTTTTTAAAAAAGAAATTGAAAAAAATAGCAGGAGAGATGGGGGCTCGGGGAGAAAGCTAGAGGTGGGGGGAAGCGAGAGACAGAGTAATCCTGAAAGCCAACTAGGAGAAGCAAGGAGGGATCAAACACTTGAGAGGGAAAAGTAGACATGTCTTTATCTCAGATATTCTACTTTCTTACCACCAATCTGCTTATATTAACAACAGCAAAAAATAATACTTAACTTTAAAGCAGAAAAGCAGAATATACCCATTTTATTCTGATTTTTTACAATTATTTGGATCTGAGTAATGATTCTCAAAGGACTGGCAGAGTAGGAAATCACAGAAATCAAATAGAACCCATGATGGAGCTGGAGGCCATCACCCTCAGCAAACTAACGCAGGAACAGAAAACCAAATACTGCATGTTCTTATTTATAAGGGCGAGGTGAACAGTGAACAATGAGATAACATGGACACAGGGAGAGAAACAACACACACTGGGGCCTGGGAGAGAGGAATTTTTAAAAAATAACAGAAAAAACAAATAGTATATAAACCTAGATCCTGAAAAAGTACTAAGGTGATTTTGTTTGTTTGGAGAACAATAATTACTATGGTGCCAGCCTCAACACAGCCTCCTCAGGAAAAATTGATTGTGTGCATTTATCCACCAATGCTGAAGAAAAAGTGTCAGTTTTATAAACCCCAGGTAAACATTTTGACTTTCTAGAGAAAATAAAATCAAAGACATATTTCATGTAATAATATACACATTGCATTCTTGAAACAAAGTGTTTCTCATTTAACCCACACCCTAAAATCATTTGCAACTGAATCAAGAAACGGCAGAATGAGCAGCCGTTTAAGAGTCCTGGGTAGCTCCAGTTTTAAACCAAAGATAATCAGCCCTTAGGAGGATTTACACCAAACTTGTCCAACCTGTGGCCTGCTGGCCACATGCAGACCAGGGCGGCTTTGAATGTAGCCCAACACAAATTCATAAACTTTCTTTAAAAATTACAAGATTTTTTTTTTCAAAGCTCATCATCTATAGTTATTGTTAGTGTATTTTATGTGTGGCCCAAGACAAATGACTGTGGCCCAGGGAAGCCAAAAGATTGGACATCCATGATTTGTACATTACAAAATGAAAGCATCTTTATTTACAGCATGTTTTTTTGTTTTGGTTTTTGTTTGTTTGTTTGAACCAACTGTGGTTTCCAACGCATTTGTGAAGTCAATTTAGTGGGTCATGACAAATTTTTGTTAAATAAATAAAATAATATTTTTTTAAAAATGTTAGAGTGTATTACAAATGTTAAGGGTATTACTTCATGAAACTTTTATTTCAGTAAATATATCTGTATGTATGTGTATACTGCCTTAATATAAGAAATATTTCTTCTTGTGTATTACAGTTAAAACAAATGAGAAACTGATTTAAGGCAGTATAACAGGCTTTCTACTGTTTAAAATTTTAAAAGCCAAACATTTCATCAAATTAGAGACTGTCTTACATTGTTCTACCGATAGTTGAAATCACTTCTTTAACAAGATACCCTGTGTATTTGTCTATTTTCACACTGCTATAAAGAACTGCCTGAGACTGGGCAATTTATAAAGGAAAGAGGATTAATTGACTCACAGTTCAGCATGACTGAGGAGGCCTCAGGAAACTTACAATCATAGTAGAAGGAAAAGGGGAAGCAAAGCTCCTACTGCACAAGGCAGCAGGAAGGAGAATGAATGCAGGAAGAACTACTATGCACTTACAAAACCATCAGATCTCATTAGAACTCACTCCCTATCACAAGAGCAGCACTGGGGAAATTGCTGTCATGATTGAATTACCTCTACCTAGTCTCTCCCTTGACAAGTAGGGATTATGGGAATTACGGGGATTACAATTCAAGATGAGATTTTTGGATGGGGAAACAGCCAAACCATATCACCCTGCCTCTCTTCTCTGCCCTACCTTCAGGGAGTTTCTTACGCCAGTGATTCTCAAAGTGCCCATGGATCCTTGGACATCCCCGAGATCCTTTCAAGGGAGTCAACAGGTTCAATACTACTTTTATTATAAGGCTGGGCTATTATTCGCTTTTTCACTTTGCTGACATTAGTATTGGTTAGAGCAAAGGCAAAATGAGTAAAACTGCTGGGTAAAATGGGTAGAACTCATCACTCCTGAGTCAGTGGCATCAAATTGTACCAACAGTCCATGAATTGGCACTGCTGCATGCTCATGGATTTTTCTTGAAGCAGTGATTCATTTAACAATGACCTTGATAAATCCATGGAAAGTATTCATTTTATTAAATGTTGGCCCTTAGGCACATACTGTTTTAATATTCTGTGTGAGGAAATGAGAAGTTCTCCTAAATGCTTTGATACATACCAATTACGATGGTTGAGTTGAGAAAAATCATGTGTGTGATTATTGGAGTTGTGAGCTGAACTAGTTTCTTTTTAATGGAATTCAATTTTTACTCGAAAACAAACTATGGTAATTCAGATGTGAGGATTTGGCAGACATTTTCCCCAAAATGAACAAAGTGAGACTATCACTTCAAGCAAAACAACTGAAAGTACTTATTGCCAATAATAAAATTCCAGCTTTCAAGCAAAAATGAGAATTTCTAAAAAGCTGACAGCATACCAATACTTAAAGGATTTAAGATAAAATCAGTGGTGGTATTAATGAAAATGATTATTTGATATTGTATAATGAAATGTGTCAACATCAGGAAGATCTGCATAACTGAGCGAATCAATGTTTTCCAAATGACCAATGCATCATGCCAGTACATGAGAGACCAATGGATTTCAATGCAATGAAGGACTAAAAGTCATTGATAATGGTTTCAGAATCTACCAACATTTAGGAGATCATCCTTGAAGAAACTATCACTTGTTGAGTGTTGATGTCAAATCTGAAAGATATTGCCACAATTATCTAAAAAGGTTGTTAAAATACTCTTCTCTTTTTTTAGTTACAGATTTGTGTGAGGCCCAACTTTCTTCATCTACTTCAACCAAAACAATGTATCACGTCAGGTTGGGTGCAGAAGCAGCTGTGAAACTGCAGCCGTTTTCTATTAAGTCAGCCATTAAAGCAACTTACAAAAATGTGAAATGATGCCACTCTTCTCATTAATATTTTCATTAAAACTACCTTTTTATGTTATTACATAATTGGCTTATGATTTTAATGAAGAAATAAATTTTAAATATCCTTTTTAACATTTTTAACGCAATAATCATTATATATGTAATGTTTTATTATGTTTATATAATATATATAATAAATTATATATTATATATAACCATTACATACATATAAATATATATTTATGTGTATAAAATAATATAACCCATGTATACAAAAGCTCTTTGGAGTCCTCAATAATTTTTAAAGAGTATTCATGGTTCCTGAGACCAAAATGTTTGAAAATAACTTTCCTTGACCTTGATTTGATTCCTTTCTAAAAAAAATACCAAATTTAAAGATATGAACTACATAGCTGAACCTGTAAGCAATAATCAATTGTACGGTTTAAGAAAATCTTACTAACAGGTATGGACTGGGGATTTTAAAGCCATTTCTGGGTTAAAAAAATGAATTTCCTAACTAAAGACTATTTAACGTATACATCATATGGTGAGCAAGAATGACCTAGGGTCCAAACAGGATCCTCAATGTTTTCTCCCCTGCTGATCTTGATTTTACAATGTTCACTTCTAGTTACCATGCTGTCAAGATGGATGTAATATACAAACATAACCTTTATTCATCAATACAGAACACAATTCTAATCTGACACTTTAAATACCTCATCCAGCGTGAGAAGTGTATCACACATGATGCAAAATGCCTACCATCATGAGCTCTTCTTGAATTGTCAGTGTGAAAGCCCATATACCCATGGTACCCATGCCCCCAGAACACTCCAGAGCAGACGTCGCCCTGCAGTGAAGGCTGTACAAAAGCAACATGACTTAATTACATTCATCACACTGAAAATCAAATTCTATGCCAATGATACATGGCACTTGGAGCTTATTTTACAAACATTAACTAATTAATCTGCAAAACATCCCTGAGAGGCAAGACATAATGATATATGAGCTGACAACCTAATTATGTCCAATTATTCCAATTTCCCCCTTCCAAGTGTTTTTTATTGCTAGTTCAGAGAAGTGGGACTGTTACGTTCTTAAATCAGATATGGAAATCAATTATCTCTGATTCCATCCAGAATTCCTTTGCTACAAGAGAATTCTCTAGCATTCGCCTTTCTTTGTGGAACAGATCAACCTGTACCGTTTTTCACTGGAATAGTTTACAGAAACTTTAAATCACCCAAACATTAATTTAAACTACATTCTTTGCTCCTTTTTTTTTTTTTTTTAACCTCCAAGTAGTTTTGATTATTACCCTCAATTGCTTTGACCAATTTTGCTCTGCTGTCTTCTTTTCTTTCTACTGTGTCTTTCTGCTTAAAAGATAATCATAGGCACAGGCCCTATTATCCATGCAGTTCCTTTTCCCCAAATTTTGTAATCAGAAGGTCAAAGTTGCCTTCTCTGTGCTTTCTTCCCTATTGTCTGTGTCTTTTGAGACCTTCTTAGGTTTCCTAAAGCTCTCTGTAGTCCCTCATTTCTCATCTCAATTAAAATGCAGACAATTTTGTTTCATCTGAGAATTCCACTTTGGCTTCTAAATTTTCTCCTCAGTAGCAAGGTATGCCTTGAAACTGAATGCCCCCATGTTTAAAAACAATGCTAGAAGATGTATTGTTAAAAGTGATGTCACCATTTGTGGGGAAAAAAAGATATAATTATGTTTTAAAATGTATCAGTTATCCCAGGAATTGAAAATAAGTAATGACTCTTATAAGAACTATATTAGAGTTCTGCAAAGAAACAGAACCAATAGGATGTATGTATACACACACACACACACACACACACACACATACATACACACACAGAGAGAGAGAGAGAGAGAGAGAGAGATTTTAGGGAACTGGATCATGTAATTGTGGGCCTATAAGTCCAAAATTTGCAGGGCAAGCTGAAATTCTAGCCAGAGTTGAGTTTAGGAGTTTTGAGTTTGAAGGCATTATGAAGCAGAATGCCCTCTTGCTAGGGGAAACCTCCATCTTAGCTCTTAAGGCCTTCAACTGATTGGACATGGCCCACCCACAATATGGAGGATAATTTGCTTCACTCAAAGTCTACTGATTGAAATGTTAATCGAATCTCAAAAAAAAAAAACAAAAAAAAATGCCTTCACAGCAACATATGGACTGGTGTTTGACAAACAACTGGCACCATAGCCTAGACAGGTGGACACGTAAAATTGGCCATCACAAGAGCTTACCTTGTTTGAGAAAGCATTTAAGGTGACTACTTCCTCATTGCTGAAATCCTGCCAGCTAACAAAGTGCCTCTTTTGCTAGGTGTTCACTTACTCTTCATTCAGTGGTGAAGTTAATGAATGTGTGTTATCCTTATGTTTCCAATAAGTTGTTAGCTTGAGGGACAATATTTCTCTTGCATTTCCTGTAGCAATTGCAATTATATGACTCACATTTCCTGGGGTAGGACTGATTTCAAGTTCTCTGTTTCACTGTTACATCATGTGTCCTGAGTTTTAATTTTAGGAAACATGGTCACTATACCTCTGACATGTAATTGCATGCTGGACATGGTCAGTACATTTCAATAAATTCTTACTGCTTGAAATGGAATTTCCAGCCAGTGGACATTTTGTTTAAAGTACGACAAAATACAACTGGGGGAAATTATCATTTTTCATCTCATTTATTCCTGAGACATACAATGCAATCTGGTTCTTATGTTTTAACTTTTCCATGTCCAGTTTTCAGGGTGTGGTAATAATGAATTGCTAAGCCAATATGAAGTAAGCTATTTAGTAATCAAGGACAAGTTCAAACAATGCGAACACTTTTTTAGGGTGAGTGAATATGCAGGTAATATATCCAGGGAAGGGCTTATATATAAAGGGAGGGACACAATTAGACAAATAAAAATCCCTGTTTACAGTTTCTCTGTGCAGATAATAAAACCTTATGACTCCACAAAGAAGGTGAATGAACTTTGTTGTACATGAGAAGATGGCAGAATCTAAAAATAAATACAACATAATTTTTTTTCCAGTAAAAATTACTTGGGGCTTTTCTGGACTGCTGAAATTATTTTTCTACTTTATAATCTGGAGCACAAATTATACCACTTGGAATTTAGATAGGCCTGGTGAAAATTTAAAGCCATTATGGAAAACTGAATGATGAATTATTTTCAGGGAAGCCAGAAAGTGCCTGAACCAAAAGCTTTCAGATACTCAGTAAAAAAAATTAGCAAGATTTAGTGACAACTTGGGTTCATGGAATGAAGCTATGAGAGAGATGAAAGATGTTTTAGTTGAAGTAGGAGACTGGCACCATGCTGATCTCATTGCTAGAGACAGAGAGATTAGGACAGAGAACCAGTCTGGAATATTTAGTAGCAGAGCTGAGTCACTTCGAACATGCTGTGTTGAAGTGAAACGTGGAGATGCCCCACACACAGCTGGAAGTGCAAAATAAGAATGCAGGTGAGAAATCAGAACCAGAGCTGTGTTTCCAGAACCTTTATTATAGAATTTAAATGAAGCCTAAACTATTGACTGTGGTTATCCCTTTCAGCCCCACTTCTCCCCCAAACCACACATTTCCTCTTCCTGGACTCCAGCTAGATGGAGTGATTGGCAGGCCCCTTACTTGATCTGTGCCCCTTCTGGGACATGTGCACACTTTCTTTTCACCTGCAAAACTCTCTCTTTTCCCATCCCACACCTCACAACCCCACTGCCCAACTTCCACTCAACCTTCAGGTCTCACTTTAGATGTGGCTTCTCTGAGTGCCCCCATATACACACACATGCATGCATGTGCACAAACACACATGTATGTGCACGTGCACACACACACTCCTCCCGTGTTAAGTTAGCTGCCTTCCTGTGAGGTCCCAGAGCCCCTAGGATTTATTTTCCCCATTATACTATGTTAGAAAATCCTGCTTACTCTTTCTCCCATCCAACTTGAGTTCAAGGTTCCCCAGGGCAGGGATTGTATCCTTCCTGCTTGTTACTGTATTTTTAACTCCATAACACACAATAAGGCACTCAACAAAGTGAACAAATAAATAAATTATCAGAGGGGATTGAATACAGGCGGGATTACAATGGATACAGCTCTACAAAGGCATGTGGGGAAAAGAGAAGGGTAATAGTTGCCTACCTCAAATGACAAGCCTGGAAATGCTTGGAAATGTTAATTACTTGTTGTGTATATGACCTTGTGGAATTAATGTGAAGTTATGGTGTTGCATTGTGATGTGGTTTTTCTGGTGAGGTGTGCAAAGTAAGGCACACCTATGTGTGTGGGTAGTGGGCGTGTCTTCCAAGAAGCTGGAAGCCATTCTCCAGAACAGCCGCTTGGGAAAGAAGGGTGTTCTCAGCCAGGAAGTGAGCTGAAGGGTGGCATGGGTAGGGGAAAGGACAGGCTTGGTCTTGTTCTCTTGGTCTGGAGCTGTGCTTTCCGACAGAGCAGCCACGAGACACACCTGTGGCTACTGAGCACTTGAAATGTACTGATCTAGATTGAGATGTGCTCCAAGTATGAAATACACACTAGATTTCAAACTGAGTACAAAAAGCATAAGACATTTCATTAATAGTTTTTATATTGATTCCATGTTAAAATAATATTTTGGGTATGGTGGGTTAAATAAAATCCAGTATTGAAATTAATCTCACCTGTTCCTTTTTGCCTTTTTAATGTAGCTACTAAAACATTTAAAATTCTATATATGGCTTGAGTTACATTTCTATTGGACAACGCTGGTCTAGATTTAAGAGATTTAAGAGATTTGCCCAGAATGTCCTCCCGGGTGTGAGACAGAGCAGGGACTCTTCTTAGGGGCCCGCCACCCCACCCCAAGCATGGAAATAAAGGAAAATCTGTAGTTCCTTCAAGAAAAATTCCAAACACCTAGCCAGACCTGAGAAGTAAATAAGCAACCTGATAAGCAAGAGGGTAGAAATTGCTTAAAACAATAGCAAAGGTGGGCTGGGGGTGGTGGCTCACGCCTGTAATCCCAATACTTTGGGAGGCTGAGGCAGGTGGATCATGAGGTCGGGAGTTTGAGACCAGCCTGGCCAACATGGTAAAACCTTGTCTCTACTAAAAATACAAAAATTAGACAGGTGTGGTGGCATGTGTCTGTATTCCCAGCTACTTGGGAGGCTGAGGCAGGAAGATCCCTTGAGCTCAAGAGTTCAAGACCAGCCTGGACAATGTAGGGAAACTGTAAATAAAAGAAAAAAAGAAAGAAAAGCTAAAGATAACATCTTAACATATGTCCCTGAGCTGTTTTTCAGAAGCCTACACCCCTCCCACCCCCTACCAAATGGAAAATGTCATTTACTGGCATGTAGACCCCAGGTAAGGGAGAAGCAAGAACTGAATGCCATTCTTTGTTCTAAATTTCCTCCCGAGGGGCACTGAAGAGTCACAGGCACAGGCCAGACCTCAACATTCCTTTCTGCTGACCCCAATTTTTTAGACAAAGCTTTCCTTCCTTAACTAGTGAATCAGAATCTTTGAACCCTCCAATGACTGATACGCCCCTCCTTCAAAATATCCCATCTTTTTAGGCCAAACCAATCTCTACCCTCCATGTGTTGATGTCTGATTTTACCTGTAACTTCTGCTCTCCCAAAGTGTACTCCCACCTTTAAAACTCTGTGCCTGTAAGCCAGCAGGAAAGCCAGTCTTAAGCACAAGCTGCATGATTCTTACTGCTTGGTGCCCTGTAAATAAATGCCCTCCTTTCCCTCACTGCAAAACCTCGGTGTGGGTCTTTGTCTTCAGTGTGCTGGGTGAGTGGACCCAGGTTTGGCTCAGTAACAGGTGGAGCTATTAAGGCAGCAATAAAACAAGAGTGAAAGCCTGAACACTAAGCATCTCTTGTAAAAATAGAGTATGAGCATCTCTGTCTTGTTTGCATCATTGTAAAGGATTTCTTCCTGGTGCTCTATGTGCTGAGCATTGTGCTAGATGTTGGGGCTGCTGGATAAACCAGGGGGAGGTGGTCCTGCCCTCATCAAGCTTGCTCTCTAGCTACATGATTCAGTCTCTCCCTTCATCAGGAGAGTTTCTGCTACTGCTGTCCTTGCAGGAGAATAGATAGACGCATGACATTTGATATTTGTTTTTCCACGTGATTAAATGTATTGAATGTTGACTCTGTGTCAGGCACTTTTAACTCCTTGTCTCTTGGAATCCTCATTAATCAATCACCCTACAAATTATTATTCCTGTAAAGAGGAATAAACTGAGGATTGGGAAGTAAAACAATTTGCCCAAAGCCAAACAGCTGGTCAGAAACAGAGCCCAAATTGAAACCCATATCTGCCTGAATGCAGCGTTCCACAGCTAACCACTATACATACACTCACTGGCTAATAACTAAAGAACCAGACAGGCCACAGCACAGAGCAGGGCCCTGCAAAGACAACTGTGGAGTGCTCCCTGCATTCTTTACCATATAAGACACACACATTTAGAGAGACAGTGGGGGCGGGAGTTTGGGGGGACAGCACGAGTCTCTCACTTGGTTGTTCAGCTGATCTTTAACTCCCAGCTTCAAGACATTCTCCTGCCTTGGCCTCCCAAAGTGCGGGGATTGTAGGTATGAGCCACCACACCTGGCCTATTGCTATTTTACAAATGAGGTAATTGAATCCCAGAAAAGTGAAATAACCTGACCAAGATCACGCGGCTACTAAACTGTGGCACCATTATTTGAATCTTAGTCCTCTTACATTTAAAGTTCTTTAAGTATTCCATTTCTCTAAAGTTTCCATAAAGTATATATTTTAGTGGCTCACACCTGTAATCCCAGCACTTTAGGAGGCCAAAGCGAGCAGATCACTTGAGGCCAGGACTTTGAGATCAGCTTGGCCAACATGGCGAAACTCAGTCTCCATAAAAATACACACACGCAATAATAGCCAGATGTGGTGGCGCGCTTATAATCATAGCTACTCGGGAGGCCGGGGCAGGAGAATCATTTGAACCTGGGAGGCGAGGGCTGCAGTGAGCCGAGATTGCACCACTGCACTCCAGCCTGGGCAACAGAGCAAGAGGCTATCTCAAAAAAAATAAAAATAAAAATAAAAATAAAAGAAAGAAAGATTTTAAACGTGTGGAAGATAAAAACTAACCTTCTTAGCTTGATGTGCTGGTGCACACCTCTAGTCCCCTGTAGTCCCAGCTACTGGAGAGACTGAGGCAGGAGAGGATCATGTGAGCTCAGGAGGCCGAGATTGCAGCGAGCCGTAATTGCGCCACTGCAATCCAGCCTGGGCCACAGAGCAAGCCCTTGTCTCAAAGAAAAGCGGAGGAGAGGAGAGGAGAGGGGAGAGGGGGGAGAGGAGAGGGGAGAGGAGCAGAAAGGAAGAAAGGAAAGGAGGGGGAAGGAGGAGAAAGAGAGAAAGGGAAGAAGGGAAGGAGGGAGGGAAGGAAGGAAGGAAGAAAAAAAGCAGGAAAAATTGGAGGAATAACAGGCTAATCCTCTTTGACTAGAGGCTAACAGATATCCCAGGATGTTGTAGGAAGACGGATTAGTACCTTCTAGAGCCATTCTCTCTTCCCCTAAGCAGCTGTGGGGGAAAACATAACAGCTATAATGTGAAGAAGATAAAAGTCCTCCTAGACTCATATTTCAGAGGTGGAAACATTTGGAAAGCCGCAGTCCACGCCTCTCATTTCACAGATGAGGCCCAGGGAGATACAAGAAGTTGCCCAAGGTCACCCAGCTGGCTGGCGGCAGAGCCAGACCTGGAGCACGTGCTGCTTTGCACAGCGTATGCCTCTCTTCATAACCCTCCAGCCCCCAGAGCACCCAAACGAGGGCCTTGGCGAGTTTCAGGGCGGTGTGTGTGTTTGCAGGGGAACTGCTGGGGGATGCCCTCTCGGCTGACAGGAGACAAAGCTTACTCTGCCTCATCACACATGTCATTTTCATCGCATCCCCAAGGCGCTCTTGAAGAACCCGGACAGGCCACAGCACAGAGCAGGGCCCTGCAGAGAGAACTGCTGGAGTAGTCCCTGCGTTCTTTATCATCTGAGACACACCAGGGCTGCGGATCCAGATAACAGGACAAAGAGTAGAAAAATAAGATTGGCTCAGTACCTGGAAACAAGTGGCAGCTTTCACTTTCCTTGCTTCCTTTCCTCCAAGCACATGCAAGTCCAGGAGAACAGCTTTTCAGAGGAAGCCTGTGTAACTCGGCAGAGCAGCTGTGGGACTTGACTGTCAAGACAGGTTTAGGAAGCCGTGTTTGGGAGGAGACGCCGGCAGGAGACGCAGATGACATTCCATGCTGATCCTGGAAATTTCACACACAGTGAAAAAATTCTAATTAGCAATCTGGGCTGAAAGCTGTTTCTGGGTGCTGCTCTCCAGGCATCAAGCTGTTCCATGGCATGGGTGCCCACCCAGCCACAACTCGCTGTCCCTGCACACACATTTGCACTTCCCACTTCCCTCCGGGTGTTCTAAATTCCTGCCATACTCTCTCCTTCCCACGCTTGCATCAGCCACGCTCTTCTCTCAGGCCCTGCTCAAGAACCTCGACTTCCCTGAAGCTTTTCTAGACCCTGTCCTGCTTGATAATCACTCCTTTTTTTGGAATCCAACATTCATATCCTCCTGTATTTAGCTCTTAGGTATCAAGTTCCTACTCGATTTATACTTATTTATCTTTGTATGTATATGTTCTGTCTCTTAAACTGGAATTAAGCCACACACAGCAAGGGACAGATCCAGTTCTCTCCATGAATTCCAAATTCCTTCTTGGTACAGAGCCACATGAGTGCAGGCACTCCATACAACTTTGGATGCTGATGATGACAGTGATGGTGATGAGGAATGAACACGATGATGAAGGAGAATGAGAACGAGAGAAGAAAGAGAGAAAATAAATTTGTCCTAAAGGATAAATTGGATGACTATTGAGATCAAACTCCCGGCCAAAGAAAAAACTGAGAAATGTTCAAATTTATGTCTGTGAAACTTCTATTTGCCACGTTTGTCACATCTGGTTTCACAGGCTGATGCATCAGTGTTAAATGCAAAGCTAAATTGTCTCTTTTCTTCCTTTCCTTGAGGACCACACTGTGATGGCTACTTTCCTGTGTCTATGTGCCTGGGCCACAGGGTGCGCAGACATTTAGCCGAATATTATCCTGGGTGTGGCTGTGTGGGAGTTTCTGGGGGAGCGTCACAGTTGAATTGGTAGATTGAGTATAGCAGGACTGTGCTCCCTAATGTGGGGGATTCATCAGTTCACTGAATACCTGAGTAGAACAAAAAGGCTGAGTCAGAGGGAACCCCTGCTGCCTGACAGCTTGAGCTGGAACATGGGTCATTTCCTGCCTTTGAAATCTGACTGAAAAATCAGCTCTGTTTGGGACTCAGACCTGCCCACTTTTGGCCTGGAACCTACCCCACTGGCTCTTCCGGTTCTCAGGACTTCAGACGTGGACTGAAACTATATACCATTGGCTCTTTGGGGTGTTCAGTTTGCCAGCTATAGATCTTGGGCCTTCACCTTCATAATCATGTGAGCCAGTTCCTCATAAGAAGCCTGTGTGCGTGTGCACGTGCATACGCCTATGTCCCATTGGCTCTGTTTCTCTGAAGAACAAGGATTAGTATACCCTCCTACCTGGATATCTTCACTGAGTGGCAGAAGTCTCGGCTCGACCACAAACCAGCAGTGAACATTAGATAAATAATTTGATAAATTATTTATCAAATAATTAGATAAATACCTAGATAAATATCAACACTAGATAAATACCTCTAAGCTGAGGTATTTGCGTTTGCTTTTTTAAAATGTAAATTTTTGCCAGGCACAGTGGCTTATGCATACAATCCCAGCACTTCGGAAGGCTGAGGCAGGCGAGTCAGTTGAGGCCTGGAGTTCAAGAACAACCTGGCAAACATAGCAAAACCCTGTCTTTACTAAAAATAAAAAATAGCTGAGCATGGTAGTGCCTGTGATCCCAGCTACTTGGGAGGCTGAAGCATGAGAATCCTTTGAACCTGGGAGGTAGAGGTTGCAGTTAGCTGAGATTTCGCCACTACGCTTCCACTGGACAACAGAGTGAGACTCTGAAAAAAAAATTTTTAATTCAAATGTTAATGAAGAGAGGTTGGTTAATAGGTACAAACATGCAATTAGAAGAAATTAGTTCTAACATTGGATAGCAGAGTAGACTGACTATAGTTAACAACAATGTATATTTCAAAATAGCTAGAAGAGTTTAAATGTTCCCATACACAGAAATGATAAAAACTCAGGCTGATGGATACCCTAAATATTGCCTTGATCATTTCACATTTTATGCATGTAACAAAATATCACATGTATCCCATAAACATGTACAAATATTATGTATCAATTAAAAATAAATAAAAATACTAAATGTAAAAATACTTTTTGGCTGGGCACGGTGGCTCACGCCTGTCTAATCCCAGCACTTCGGGAGGCTGAGGTGGGTGGATCACGAGGTCAAGAGGTCGAGACCAGCCTGACCAATATGGTGAAAACCCGTGTTTACTAAAAATACAAAAAAAAATTAGCTGGGCGTGGCGGCGTGCACCTGTAGTCCCAGATACTAGGGAGGCTGAGGCAGGAGAATTGCTTGAACCTGGGAGGCGGAGGTTGCAGTGAGCTGAGATAGTATCACTGCACTCCAGCCTGGCACCTGGCGACGGAGCGAGACTGTCTCAAAAAAAAAAAGCTTTTTAAAAACACAAATGTTCTTCCTACTTTACAGAGCTTTTGAAAGAATCAAATGAAATAATGGAGGTGACAGTGTTTGTAAACTATAAACTGGAAGGGAAAGATAGTACTATGATGTGGCTATTTCTTTCTTTCTTTCTTTCTTTCTTTTTTTAATGACAGGGTCTTGCTCTGTTGCCCAGGCTGGAGTACAGTGGCATGATCATGGCTCACTGCAGCCTCAACCTCCTAGGCTCAAGTGATCCTCCTATCACCGTCTTAGGTAGCTAGGACTACAGGCACATGCCACCACCCCCAGCTAAGTGTTCTACTGAGAACCAGATTGGTTGGGAGATCCCCACCCAGGCAGGCTGAAGGTAATGAGAGGCAGACACCTAGATCACACAACAGAGTGGATCTATCCTGGGGACCAACAGCCTGAGAGCCTGTGGGGCTGACAGCTCTCCAGGACTGAAGGCCCCGAGCAGAGATTCATCCACGCATTTATTTGCTCTTTGACAGGTGATTCTTATTAATACACAGGTGTTCTACATATACACATAACTTCAGAGTATACCAAGTAGGCAGCTGTTATCCACCTACCACTAATTACAAACTAGAAGTATCTTCCACAAAGGAGCCATGGGGGCAGGATAAACTTAATGTTTCTCAACAGTTTTCTATTATTTTGTAGAGATGAGGTGTCACTATGTTACCCAGGCTAGTCTCCAAACTCCTGGGCTCAAGCAATCCTCTGACCTTGGCCTCCCAAAGTGCTGGAATTACAAGCATGAGCCACCACGCCTAGTCAGTAACTACCTCTTGACCTCCAACCTCTGGCCATTTATCTAGCTCTATATTTCTCACTCCAGGGGATTCTCATTTACCAATTACATCTAAGATCTGTTGTGTCATCACCCCAAAGTAAATATTTTATTTCTAAAATGAAGGTTTTTATCTCCTTTCCCTCAATATTTCTCCAATTCACAAGCAGCCTTATTAGTGACAAACCTATGATGTAGTAAGATTTAAGGGGCAATTTTGCCCTTCCCACCTCCATCCACCCAAATTCTTACCACGACTGAAATACTTCTTTGGGTTAAGACCTTGTGTTGCCTGGAGAGTTCATTTAGAAAGCAAATAGGCACAGAAGATCTATTATATCCATACCTTGGCATGGATTCATTCTTGGACTCCTCTTTGAAAGCAGAGAGCAGCTGAGCACGGTGGCTCACGCCTGTAAACCCAGCACTTTGGGAGGCCAAGGTGGGTGAATCATCTGAGGTCAGGAGTTCGAGACCAGCCTGACCAACATGGAGAAACCCTGTCTCTACTAAAAACACAAAAATTAGCCAAGTGTAGTGGTGCATGCCTATAATCCCAGCTACTCAAGAGGCTGAGGCAGGAGAATCGCTTGAACCTGGGAGGCGGAGATTGTGGTGAGCCGAGATCGTGCCATTGCACTCCAGCCTGGGTGACAAAAGCGAAACTGTCTCAAAAAAGAAAAAGAAAAAGAAAGAAAGTAGAGAGCAAAGGATAAGAAGTGAGATGGTTTGATTTTATTTTATTTATTTATTTATTTATTTATTTATTTATTTTTGGGACGGAGTTTCGCTCTTGTTACCCAGGCTGGAGTGCAATGGCGTGATCTCGGCTCACCGCAACCTCCGCCTCCTGGGTTCAGGCAATTCTCCTGCCTCAGCCTCCTGAGTAGCTGAGATTACAGGCACGCGCCACCACGCCCAGCTACTTTTTTGTATTTTTAGTAGAGACGGAGTTTCACCATGTTGACCAGGATGGTCTCGATCTCTTGACCTCGTGATCCGCCCGCCTCTGCCTCCCAAAGTGCTGGGATTTCAGGCTTGAGCCACCGCGCCCGGCACGATGGTTTGATTTTAAACAAAGCAGGGGAAGAGACGCTGTCTGTGGAGGACTGGCCTGGATGGGACACAGCCTTGGGAAGCCCTGCATAGCCAGAAATCAGTAAACGCAGGTGGGTGGGGGTATAGAGGGAGGACAAGAGTTGGGGACAGTTATGGAAAAAGGCTTTCCAAGAAGTCAAGGAAAGGTCAGTCTTAAAGCAGGGTGGGCACTAGATTAACATTTTGTCCATTGAATACTTCTGTTTAGGGCTGGCTCTGTTCTTGTTTCTCCAGGCCTGAGACCAGATATTCTTATCAGCTCTCTCCTCCCTTGGCCTATTCTACCTCCCTCAAGTCATCTCTCACTAAATCCTGCTGTTTTTAAATTCCACACTGCTTGGATCCTGCCTTTGTGTCTGGTTCCCAAAGATGCAATTCTGCCTCAGGCCCTGAGGGTCACACCAGGACTGTGCTTGGCCTCTCAGCCTTAAGTCTCTCCTTGATGGGCTCTCCCCGCTCTGAGCACTGTCTCCCTCCAGTATGAACGGTCCCAACATTCCTATCCCAGAAGCCTCCTATGGCTTCTAAGTAATAAAACTCCTGGCTCTCCCTGATTCCTAACCTCTTCCTTATCTAAGGTTCTTTATAGTAATAACTGACATTCCAGTAGTGAATTCGAGTTTTGTGAAATGCTATAGTTAACTATAGTCTGGCTGTCACCCCAACACTCTACTGAAACTCTCAGGAAAAGCTTATCAGTGACCACCTATTATTGCCAAAGCCAATAAGCACATTTCACTTACTGTCTTGGTATCCTTTCTGCAGCTGATGGCTTTATTCAACACACCTTCACTTTTGTAATTCACTCCTGTCCAGGTTTCTACAGCATTACTCTATGCTGGTTTTCCACCATACTGACAATTGCTTTTGTCTGCTCAGCATCCCTTTTCCTCCCCTTGGTAAGGCCCCATCACCTTGAATAGAGTGGGCACATGATCCAGGTGGGCCAATCATAATACTAAATCCTTCTGTTCTCAGTGATTGGTCCAGGGATGGGTCACATGTCCCAAAGGAGGCCAATCAGAGTTTTTTCCCCGATTTTCTAACTGAAGCTGGTTGGGAATACCCTTAATCAATTGGTTTTGCAGCTTAATACGTACCCTCAAAATCTTAAGTGGTTTTCAATAATCTACATTAATTTTCTTGCCCAAGAGGTCAAATACGGCTCCATTCAAGACAGCCAGGATTGGCTTGAGGTCCACTTCACAAGTCTCTTTCTCCTTCCTGGACCGGTGGCTACTTGGAGTAGAGAGGAGCACAGGAATACTTCTAAAGAGCTAGGCCTGGAACTGTCACCCTCACTCCATCCACATTTCTATTGGCCAAAGCAAGTCATGTGCCCAAGCCCACCATCAATGGGAAGATGACTCTGTGGGAGATACTGCAATCACTGGGGAATGGGTGGGGACGTACAAGCCAAATATTCCTGTGTGGGGTGGGGGAGGCATGAGGAACTGTGTAGTCCAATCTGCCACACTCTCCCTTTTCCTTTGCCACTCTAAAGATGGCATCAGGAGTCCTTGTGGCCATAATCTCACCATGTGAAGCTGATCTGAGGATGAAGCCCAGATGGCACAATCAGGGTCCCAGATCCAGTAGTCCAGCTCCACCCCTGTCTTCCCAGGTTTTAGTTAGGAGTTAATGAATTTCCCTTTGAACTGGGATCCTGTCTTAAATACTTGAGAACCCTACAAATCCATGCTCTTACCTCTTAGGCAGTTTTTCTTGGCCTTGTGTTCTGTCTAGAATAGGGGTCAGCAAATTGTGGCCTTTGGGCCAAATCCAGTGGGCATGCTGTTTTTGTAAATAAAGTTTTATTGGAACACAGTCACATCCATTTATTCACATGTTGTCTGTGGCTGCTTTCACGCTGCAACAGCAGAGTTGAGTAGTTGTGACAGAGACCATATGGTCCACAAAACCTAAAATATTTACTATCTGGCCATTTACAGAAAAAGTGTGTTGAGCACTGCTCTGAAAGATATTGGCTACTTGCTAATCCTGGCCAGTCTCATCCACCTGCATGCTGGTGAGTCCCAAATCTATTTTCCTGGCCCTGACCTCACCAGTGCACCTTAGAATAAATTCTGTACACCCTTTTCTGCTTGAATATTCTACAAGTTCCTCAAATTCAATGAGTCTCGAAACCAAACTCTGGTTCCCCCTACACTGGTTCCTCTTTCCTCCTCCCTACATCAGTGAATGATGCTGCCTTTGTACCTAGTACCACCAACTGCAACAATCTCAGACTCTCCCTTCTCCCACCCTCCCCTGCCCCACAAGCAGGTCATGCCGATTTTACTTCTCAACATTTCTTAAATCCCTCTCCTCCCCAGCCTTTCTCATATATCCTCACTTGAGCATAGCAGTCTCTAACTTGTCTCCTATCTTGTGATTCTCCCCTTAAACCACACCCAACCACACCTGTGCCTCCAACAAAGGTGATTTTACAGCAATAGGCTTGCCCTGCTGCCTCTTATCTTAAGCTACTTAGTGGCTCCCCATTAAGAATCAAGTCCAGGCTGGGCGGTGGCTCACACCTGTAATCACAGAACTCTGGGAGGCCGAGGTGGGCAGATCACGACATCGGGAGTTTGAGACCATCCTGGCCAACAGAGTGAAACCCTGTCTCTACTAAAAATGCAAAAATTAGCCAGGTGTGGTGGTGCACACCTGTAGTCCCAGCTACTCAGGAGGCTGAGGCAAGAGAATCACTTGAACCTAGGAGGTGGAGGTTGCAGTGAGTCAAGACCACACCACTGCACTCCAGCCTGGGTGGGAGAGTGAGACTTCATCTATTATAATAATAATAATAATCAAGTCTGACCTTGATTATCCAACACACAAAGCTCTCAATATGGATACATACATACTCTGCTGTCTTTGCCTGTGCTCTGCCTGCTGCAAGCCCTGCTCACTCCCGACCTCCCTTCCTCACGTGGCTAACTCAGCTCAGCTTTCTCAGTGCTCATCACCCTTTCTAGGTAGCCATCCCAGGCTGCACCTGCCTACCCAGCCTGAGCTGGCTGCTGCTGCTTTGTTTCCTCCCACTCTGTGCTGAAGTTAACTCGTAAGGCTGAGCCTACCTATTTGCATGTCTGCCTGCTCACAGCCGGTTAAGCTCCTTGTGCCTTATCCAATTTCATGTCCTGGGCTCCTGGCACAAAGTTAAGAACTGAGCTGACATGCAGCTCACATTACCTATTACTTAATGTTCAAAAAAGCCTTTAAGATAAATATTATCATTCCCATCTCATGAATTAGGAAACTGAATCTAAGAGAATTTGCCCAAAGTCACGCAGCTGATAAAGGTCAGAAGAACACACTTCAATCCAGGTCTACCAATCTTGAACTTTTCAAACCTCTGACCACAAAACCTTGTTTTTTTTTTTCTAGATGGGTCTTTTTGTGTTCATTATAAAATATATTATAGTTATAAAAAAGCACACTTGACTTTCATGCTATGGGTAAAGACATACCAAAAAAAAAAAAAAAAAAAAAAAAAAAAAAAGCACACTCAACAGAAGTGTATACCTTTAAGAATAATAATAGTACAAATGCCCATGTAACACATCACCCAATTTAGAAAATAGAACGCCAAACCTTTGAACCACTACCACAATTTTTGTGTTTTTCATTTTCTGCTTCCCTCCCTCCCTCCCTCCCTTCCTTCTTATCTTCCTTTCTTCCTCCTTCCCTCCCTTCCTCCCTTCCTTCCTTCCTTCCTCCCTTCCTTCCTTCCTTCCTTCCTTCCTTCTTTGCTTTCAGACAGGGTCTCACTGTCACCCAGGATGAAGTGTAATGGAACCATCATCACTGTACCTATACAGATCCCCCATGTTGCCCAGGCTCATTTTGAACTCCTAAGCTCAAATGATCCGCTCGCCTCTGCTTGCCAAACTGCCGGGATTATAGACGTGAGCCACAGCACCTGGTCCATCCTTTGCTTCTCATTAGGTCTTCCCACATATGGATAGATGTACTTCTAAATAATATATTATCTAATTTTGCATTTTGCATGCTTTTGAATAATACTGAATAAAATCTCCTATGGATTTGGTTTTTAATCCAATAGTATGTTTCTGGGATTCATACATGTTTCTGTGGCTACTAGGTAGTTGTCATTCAGGTAATTTCATTGCTGTATTCCATTTATAAGTGTGTCAAAATTCATTTGCCTACTATTCCTGCCAATGGATATTTGAGCTACTTCTAGTTTTGTTTTGTTTTTTGTTTTTATTTTTGCTGTTACAAAGAGTGCTGTTATTCTTACACATCTCTTCTACTGTCCAGGTACAGAAGTTTCTCTGGGGTATGTACATAAGAGTGAAATTCACATGTACATCTTCATCTTTACCAAGTACTGTCAAACTCTTTCCAATGTCAATAGCATCAGCACTAGATAAGAGTTTCTTTTGCTCCGCATCCTTATCAACACTTGGTATACAAATTATTATTATCATTATTTGCCAAGAAGCAGGTGTCAAATGGTTCTCATTGGAGATATTGTTTTGCATTTTTCTCATTATTGGTGAAATTGCAGTATTTTTATATGTTTATTGGCTATATATATGTTTTCTTATGAAGAATACTTGTTATGTTTTTGCCCATTTTTCTACCAGGTTGTCTGACTTTTTCTTATTGGCCTGAAGGGGTTATTTATATATTCTGGATGTGAATCCTTGGTCAGTCATATGTGTAAGAAATAAAAGTTGAGTTTGATTTTTGCTTTGTTTTTTTGAGAGAGGGTCACACTCTCCTGCCCAGGCTGCAGTATAGTGGCATGATCACAGCTCAGGGCAGCCTTGACCTCCTAGGCTCAGACGATCCTCCTACCTCAGCCTCCCCAAGTAGATGAGACTACAGGCACGCACCACCATGCCTAGCTAATTTTTTTGGATTAAGGTTCTCAGTTTCTGACTTATCTTTTTACACTTTATGGTACCTACTGATGTATAAAAGTTCTTAGTTTGTCTGGGCGTGCTGGCTCATTCCTGTAAACCCAGCACTTTGGGAGGCCAAGGCAGGCAGATTTCTCAAGCCCAGGAGTTTGAGACCAGCCTGGGCAACATGGTGAAACCCCATTTCTGCACACACACCAAAAAAAAACCCCACAAAAATTAGCTGGGCGTAGTGGCGTGAGCCTGTAGTCCCAGCTACTCATGAGGCTGAGGTGGGAGGATGGATTGAGCCCGGGAGATCAAAGGCTTCATCGTGCTGAGATTACACCACTGTACTCCAGCCTGGGCAACAGAGCAAAACCCTGTCTCAAAAAGAAAAAAGTTTTTAGTTTTATTGTAATTGCACGTATGAATCTTTGTCTATGTGGATAGTATTTTTGAATTTGTTTAAGGGCTCTTTCCCTATGGTAAGATTATAAATTGTAAGAGCCGGCACTCACTGAGTACTTTCTGTGTTTCAGGTACTCCTTTCATCTCCCTTTTACAGATGATGAAGATGAGGCTCAGAGAAATGGAGCAGCTAGATGAGGTCACACAGCAACTAAGCGGCGGAGTCAGGATTTGAACCCAGACAGTCTGCCTTGTGTTTGTACTTGAACAATTGCCAAACTGCTGTTTATAGAGATGGTCTCACATGTTATTCTGTGAGTTTTAAAGTTTTGCCTCTCTCATTAAAGTCTCTAATCTGGACTCGGTTTATGATATGGGATACTTCAATTAATCCTACTCTCCTTTAGCCCGTGAAAAGCTCCTAATTTGAGTAATGCTGATTATAACACAACTAGTATTGACTGAATTGTGCTAGAGATGAATTTAAAACAATTATTCATGGGAGCAATCAATACCACGGACTACTAGAGAGGGAAGGGAAGGAGGAGGACACGGGTGGAAAAACTGCCTATTGGTACTGTGCTCAGTACCTGGATGTAATAAACCCATGTAACAAACCTGGTACTGTGCTCAGTACCTGGACGTAATAAACCCACGTAACAAACCTGCACATGCACTCCTGTATCTAAACAGTAGCTGGAAAAAAAAAAAAAAAAAAAAAAAAAAAAAAAAAAAAGCTGTTTTGTTAATGCTGCCAGTGACTGACCCCAGGCAATTAGGCAAAATCTAACCACGCTCTCTAAGTAAATGATTTGGCACCAGAGTAGAGTTCTTCAAATTAACTGAGGAAGACAGACCTCCACGTTTCAGCGTTTTTTTTTTTTAGTTTTTGGCATCCCGTAAAGTGAACAGGATATCCCCTGAAGAAATCCCACGAGAGGTAGAGGCCGTCACAAAGTACGGAACAATCTCCACAGCTCTGCCTACACTGCTGGGACCAAAATAGTTCACATGGCATTCCTGCCGCCTCCTGTGAACTGTGTAGGAAGGAACGCTGGTCACGAATTCTTCGTTTCAACCACCCCCACACACTAGGACAGCAGCAGCAACAGCAGTGACATCTTGGAATCTAGAGAACAGCACGTGGTAGGCTGTACATCAAATCTTCTCTGCATCATGTACCATCTTCCTCCAAAATTAGAGGTTTTAAATAAATGTAAAGAAATTGAAAATGATTTCTTTAAATCAAGAAATAAAATAGGAACATGTTGAGTATAGCAGAGTATCAACTAAAGAAAAACCATCAAGCTTTTAAAGAATTAAACATAGTTTTATTGAGAAGTCTCACTGAATCGTTTGAGACCAGAAGTCATAGACCAGTCTAGGAAACATAATGAGACCACATCTCTATAAAAAACAATTATTAAAAAAAAAAAATTGGACGTGTGGGATGGCTCACTCCTGTAATCCCAGCACTTTGGGAGGCTGAGATGGGTGGATCATGAAGTCAGGAGTTTGAGACCAGCCTGGCCAATGTGGTGAAACCCCATCCCTACTAAAAATACAAAAATTAGCTGGGCGTGGTGGCATGTGCCTGTAATCCCAGACTCAGGAGGCTGAGGCAAGAGATTGCTTGAACCCAGGAGGCAGAAGTTGCAGTGAGCTGAGATCGTGCCACTACACTCCAGCCTGGGCAACAGAGCAAGACTCCGTCCCTCAAAAAAAAAAAAAAAAAAAAATTAGCTGAGCATGGTGGTGCACACCTGTAGTCCCAGCTACTCAAGAGGCTGAGGTGAGAGGATCACTTGAGCCTAGGAGGCTACAGTGAGCTGAGATCGTGCCACTGCACTTGAGATCATGCCACTGCACTCCAGCCTAGGTGATGGAGCAAGACTCAGGAAAGAGGAAAGAAGGAAAGAAAGAAAGAGACAGAGAGAGAGAGAGAGAGAGAGAGAGAGAGAGAGGAGGGAGGGAGGGAAGGAAGGAAGTAAAGAAAGGAAAGGAAAGGAAGAAAGAAAGAAAAAGAAAGAAAGAAAGAAAGAGAAAGAGCTCTCTCTAGGGAAACTAAGATTGTTGCGAGTCTGTGAAGGAAACTCTCAAGATAAAGAGCGAGAAGACAGGAAAACAAAAACAAGAAAGAAAGGAGAAAAAAATTAAAGATGTCATGTGCCAAAGACAAAGAAATGTGGTTTGTTTCTCTTTCCCTTCTTAGGTGACAATGAGGAGATTCTAAAATAACTTAGGTAATCTGCATATAAATGAGGACATGCTCTGGTAACAGAGTTGTCTATGGGGTCAGAGAAGCCTGAAGATCAATGGCCTTCCCTGAGGTCCCCGGTGGGGCATGGTGACTCCTGCTTATAATCCCAGCACTTTGGGAGGCCGAGGCAGGAGAAATGCTTGAGCCCTGGAGTTTGAGACCAGCCTGGGCAACACAGCAGACCTCATCTCCACAAAAAACTTAAAAAATTAGCCAGGCAGAGTGATGTGTACCTGTGGTCCCAGCTACTCCGTAGGCTGACATTCGGATCATTTCAGCCCAGGAGTCCCAGGCTGCAGCGCCATGATCATGCCACTGCGCTCCAGCCTGGGTGACAGAGCAAGACTGAGGCCTACGGCCCAGGACCAGTTAGACTGCTCCAAAGCAACATTTCAGTCATAGTCCACATGCAGGGAGTGAAGACTCAGTGTGTGCAAAATCCCACCCAACTTGCTCCTAAGTTACATTAAAGCAGAATCACATCAAGGTTTGGGTGTAAGAGACACATCTGATTATAGATTGTAGACATATCGTCATTAACCCCATTAGATGTTATCTTATATGCAATTAAAGGTAAGGACTAGGGTCATTTGTCATTTAAGAAACAGTGTCTGCAGCAAGAGATGTGGGGGGCTGTGTGCTTTGTTCTGTCTCGTCTTCAGCATTTCCCTCCAGAGAGCTACTTCACCACAGGATCAAGGGTTCACGCAGAAATTAGCAAACATGCCTTCTTAGGTTTGCTGCTTTGGCTCACTAGAGTATAGGGGCCATGTCACAAGGATCCCATGGGCCAGGTTTTAAAAGTGTGGACTTCATTGTAGCAATGGGGAGGCTTTGAGGCATTTTAAACCAGAAAGTAACACAATCTATTTAGTATTTTGCTTTGTAGCAACTGTACAACTACTTACAATCTGGCTGATAGAAAAATCCTAAAGAGTGGTTGTACCAGGCTTGGCTGTTTCCCCTCCCCCACTCCCCATGGCATTCCTGCTCATCCCTGGTTGGTAGAGCTCACCTCTCACTCTCCAGGTTGGAAATACACAAGAATCACTGTCCCAGCCTCCCTTCCTGGTGGAACATGGGCATGTGACCCAGTCCCAGCCAATGGGATCTGAGATGAAAGGATGGAGGCAGGGCGGGGGGGTATTCTGGAAAAGGCTTTCCTCCCTCAGTGGACAAGGCCAGTACCTCAGGGATGGTAGAGCCGAAAGATGGAAGTGATGACATAATAGAGCCACATAGAGATGCATTCCTCTGGAGATAGCGGATACTTATTATTTAAGCCACTTCTATTTGGATATTGTTGCTTGTGCCCTAAAGCGTGTAAAGAGAAAGAAACATTAATAAAGTCATCAATATCAATTAATGTGATGTTATAGAAAACTTATCAGTCCAGGCATGGAGGCTCACACCTATAATCCCACCACTTTGGAAGGCTGAGGTGGGACAACTGTTTGAGGCCAGGAGTTCTGGACCAGCCTAGGAAAAATAGCAAGACCCTGTCCTACAAAAAATAGAAAAATATTAGCTGGGGCTGGGTATGGTGGCTCACACCTATAACCCTAGCACTTTGGGAGGCCAAGACAGGAGGATTACTGGAGGTCAGGAGCTTGAGGCCAGCCTGGTCAACATGATGAAACTCTGTCTCTACCAAAAATACAAATATTAGCTGGGCATGGTGGTGTGCATGTGTAGTCCCAGCTACTCAGGCAGCTGAGGCAGGAGAATCACTTGAACCCAGGAGGTGCAAGTTGCTGCGAGCTGAGATTATGCCACTGCACTCCAGCCTGGGCAACAGAGCAAGACTCTATCTCAAAAAAAAAAAAAAAAAAAATTAGGTGGGCCATGGTGGTATGCACCTGTAGTCCCAACTACTCAGGAGGCTGAGATGGGAGGATTGCTTGGGCCCAAGAATATGAGGCTGCAGTGAGCCAAGATCACACCACTGCACTCCAGCCTGGGCAACAGAGCGAGACTCTGTCTCAAAAAATAAAATAAAATGCAATATAACAAATAGAGACCTTTTTCCTTCAGATATCTGTTTGAAGTAAATCAGCCTCTTAAAATTGGGAATAGTTAACTACAATTGTTAGCTGTTCACTGAACATCTTGAGGGCTTAAGCCAGAAACTACACAATTTCTGAGACATGTCTTGTTTTCTCTGTATCAGAAATGACTTTTCCTCATTTTCTTCTCTCATTTGCACATTTCCCCTAAGAAACACTGTAAACTCTCCCTGTTCCCTTCTAGGCAGTACTTCTCTTTTCTTGAAGGTCCCTCTTTCATGAAGTCATGGAAGTCAAAGCACATTATCTAAGAAAAACCTCAGCAGTGTGTAAACAAAAGAAGGCAAGTATCAGGCTTCAGGCAACAGTACAGAAACCTCATCTTCTTAAAGTGAGAAATACCTTACAGATCAATTGTGGTCATACATTAGAATTTGAATACAGGTAAAACCAGAACATCTGGTTAGAGTTCTTAAGATTAATAACGATATTTATCTCTCATCCTAAATGCACATTTATCCAGTAGCTGGCAAGGTCTCAAGAATTCTGCTGGGTCCCATCTGAAGAAAACCCAATCCAGTCATCACACATTGGGGTCCTGCAGCTACCACAGGGGATTCCTTCCTCATTCAAGGAGATTTATTAAGGATCTATCAAGCACTGGCGCTGAAATTTAATTGCTCGCATCTTGATTCTCCTATTGCTGACACTGTTTGGGGGAACTTATGACTTTTTCATATGCAATCAATTTTTTAAATATCCATGAGAAACACTACATATGTGATAGAGAACTGGAATTGCCACGTAGAGATGAGAGATGGTAGCTGCTTTGGGTTAGTCAGTGTCTCCTTTCTCGTCCATTGACTTGGACATACGTTTACATCGGAGATGATGTGATTCTGGCCCCGACAGGCGCGGGCACCCGTTGCAGACTGCCGTGGGGATTGCCCCCTGGACAGTGCGGCCGGGAAGATGCAGACACAGGCCCGGCGGGAGGAGGGTGCTACGCGATTCGGGCGCCTCTGGGAGGCCGCAGACCTCCGGGATCCCCGCGGACACCTCGCGCGGGAGGAGGAGAGGAGGCCGCGCCGGGCCGGGTTGCAAGCACCTGCGGCCGCGCGGGGGCGGGAGCCAGGTGGCCTCGGCGTGCCCGCCTCACCCGGCCACCGAGCAGGAAGTGGCTGCGGCGCGGCCCGGGCGCAGCCTGCGGGCGGTGCAGCCGGGAGGGGAGGCGGCCGCAGCCCGAGCCGGAGCCCGAGCGCCGGGAACGAGACCTCATGGCAGCGTTGGCTCCCGCGGGCCCCGGGGACGCCGCCTCGGCAGCCCTGGACGAGCTGTCCCTGAACTTCACGTACGGGGCGCCGGGCCCCGGCAACGGCTCCCTGTCGGGTGTCTGGTACGGCAGGAACCAGGTAAGGGCCGCCCCGCAGCCCCGCAGCCCGGTGCGGCTCCGGGAGCCTCTGCGCCTCGGCCGCTTTCCTGCCGACTCTCAGGAAGACACCCGGGCTCTCCGTGCGGGAAGAGCTGACATGCGATGTCTCCTGCATTGACCTAAGTCCCCTTCATCTGGGCGCGCGGGGGTCCCAGTCTTCCTCTCCGGGCACTGGGAGCGTGCGCCAGGTCCTAGGCCTTGACCTCAGCCACCCGTTCCTGGGCCTCCAGATCCCGATCCCGCCTCCCCAGCCTGTGTCCGCCCTCTTCTCCCGGAAGGAATCTAGGAATGTGGGGGCGATTCTCCACTCATTTTCGCCCCAGGATCCTTTTACAGTTTTTTTTGTTTTTTTTTTTTTTTTTAAGTGACACCCCGTCGTCAGAAGCAGAAAACTCATTAAGGGCAACCTAATGTCACCTCGCTCAGATGCCCTGCGTGTGTCCCTGGTGTCTCAGCACAGCTCTTCCATTTCCGTGCAAGGAACACATTTTCTCAGGTTGCATTTGCAGGACTCTCATTCTTTCCCACTGCCCTTTGGGAAAACATTGTTAACCTAAACAATGCCAGTTTACGCTAGAAATATACATTTAACAAAATCAAAGGGACTTGGAGCCGCCCATTTATTTCTGGCTTGGTTTAAGATGAGGGAAATCTCTGGCCAGCCCTTCCTCTAGCAGCATTCATATTGCAACTGAGTTTTATCACGGTGGATTCCAGGCTTCCTCTTGTTTTTATTAAATGTGTTTTGTTCTTGTTCTTTAACAAAACCATGGATACTTTTATTTTTGCAACAATATAATCAGAAAATATTTGTTGCTGTTGTTCTAAATCGGAGACTTTAACCAATTATCAAAGATCTAGATTCCTTTTATGCCTGCAGAGTGTTTTAAATGTTAATTTCTGAATGCAGAAGACAATATATTTGTATAAAGAATAAATAAGATAAATAAGCATGCCCACTTTATTAGTTTTCAAGAGGAGAGAGTATTGCTTTAAGTCTATTTCATCATAAAAAATATAAAAATAGGAAAAAGAAAAATGAGGGGACCCAGAGCCTCCTGATCAGTGTTTGTAATCCATCCCCATTTCACCTTTCTTCTACCCATAGGAATTACAAAGAAAAGCATCATTTTTATGGGACCTTCTTTGAGTGTATTATATTATTCTTATATTAGAAGCATTCCCAATACAAGTTTAAGAATGAGTTATCTATCCCCTCTTGGTAGAAAAAAAAAAAAGAGAGGGTTAATAGATGTGATCATCCCAAAACAGGACAACATTGTTTTCACAGTGGAAACCTCTGTAGTCATTAGTTTTCTTTGACGTTTCCTGGAATTCTTGATTGTCTTGGCTCTCTGATATCGAAACACAGATTATCATGTGACATAAATGGAAGGCAAGTAAATATTGTTTGCAAGGCTTAATTTGCCTTTGACGGTGTGTATTTGCACAGGTTAGAGAGGATGTATCCAGAATGTGCTAATTGAAATTACTGAGCTGACATCTAAACTGGTTTGAGATAAGACTGTATCAAGTTTTCCCATTATTGTGTAAATTTAGAAACTCTTATAAGACGGTGGTATTTTGTCTTTTTGGTAATGCATTTGTGTGAAGCAAAAGTAAAAGTTAATTTTTTAAAAGTTCACTTGAGAAGCATTTTATTGAGTGCTTCTAGTGTTGAGTCCAATTTTTCTCGTCTTTTTTGACACTGAACAGAAATGGCTTAAAATAGGTGTGGCTCCAGAAAAACACAGTGTGAGATATAAATGTGTCACTCTCACAATCAAAATTAATGTTGGTTGCTAGCTAGCCACAGCTTAATGATGCTTATTGCTCGCTTCCATTGGTTTTATCACAACTAAAATATTTGCACAGCGTTGGCTGATAGCCTAGTTCCCTGTCCCTTTCAAAGTGATTATCATCAAATCTGATCAAGTAATCTTACTACGTAGAAAAAGACAAACTTCCCTGGAATGCTTTCATGTAATAGATAAATGTTTAACAGTGGCCACTTAGAATCAATGCTGTCTAAGGCAAAGGTTTGAGTGCTTCTGAAGGAAGAAATCTCAAAGCAACTCAAAGGCAGTAGTTCAGTGGGGACGATGTCTTAGGAGCAGGGAGGTGAGGTCTTTGCCCTTGCACCACTCAGATGCTGCATGCTTGGCGAAAAGCCTGGAATACAAAAGTATAGAAGTGATGGAGTTCTGCCTGGTAAAGAAAGGGTACTTTATGTTTGATCCACAAGTTTTCAGTAGAGAAGGATAATGTTCCCAAGATGTTTATTGAGCTCCATGCTACGTTCAAAGCACTGTGGGGATATTCAATATAGTGCAAGACCCAAACTCTTCCTTCCATGAATATTATTAGGTGTTTGGGAAAACGAGCTCTGTAGGCAATGCCAAAACAAGGCAGTATGTTGTAAGTGTCATGTGAGTGATACAAAGCCCTATAGAAAGTCAGAGCAAGAGGGTATTTGGCTGGGCCATCAGGGATGTTTTGTGGAGAGGTGGTATTTGAACCGGACAGTTAAGGGTAGACAGGGTTTCACTGACAGGCATGCACAGTGTAGGGTGCTACAGAAAAGGAAAAAGCTCAGGGACCCAGGAGCAGCCCTCATGGCCTGGACGGGTGCCTTTCTGAATATTTTCCTTCCTAGAGTACAATTCAGCCATCATTCCAGTCACGGTGGAAGATGGAGACTGACTACAAGGTGGAAATATGGTTTGGGGTCTTGAATATAGTCATGGGTTGCCTTGAAGGACTGGTGACGATGTTCGGACTTTATCTTGTAGACAGTGGGGAGCCATGGAAGATTTTTTTGAGCAGGAGTGCAGGAATCAAAGGAAATGAAGTAAAAGAAATTTAAATTAAGGCTAGCAGGATTCAGAGCTTTGAAACTGGCCAGCTGTGGACTAAATCCAGCCTATAGATATGTCTCGTTTGACCACCAGAGACACTTAGAAGTGTTCAGTACATTGCCAACATTTAAAAATGAGAAGATTAAATATAAAACTTCAAGTTTCCGTAATCTCTTTAAATATTAGGAGTTCTAGCAATGCTGGGCCTTTTCCCCATGTGATCACTGAGCTGGAGCTCATGTTTAAAGCAAGCTGCGCTCCCTGCTGTGGCTCTCTTGGTTCTCTTTTCTTTTACCTACTGACCCCCATATGCATTTTTTAAAATTTTTTAATGTTTATGGATACATAATAGTCATACATGCTTATGAGGTCTATGTGAAGTTTAAAACATAAGCATTTAATTTGTGCTAGAGGCTGTCAACTGTGCTGTTAACCAGCATACTTGGGCAAGTCACTTAAGTTCTCTGGATGTCAGTTTCCTTATTGGTAAAATTAGAGTTGGACCAAAGGATCTCCAGCCTCCCTCATGCTATGCAGTTGGATAAATAAGGGCCAAACCAGCAAGGTTGCGGAGGGAACGGACAGAAGGGGGAAAATGTGGGAACTAATTGAGGAGGATTTTGTTGTTGGTTCTTATTGTTAAATGTCTAATTCAAAAGGACATGGTCAGAAAGGTTGATTCTGCATAGGGTGAGATGAAACTTCAGGATTTTTTTATGCCCTTTCTTTGAACTTTAGATTTTCAATGGCTCAGATTTTAAAGTCAACATATTTAAGGGAAAATTGATATAACTTGGCAGGGAGGAGGACAGCGAAGAGACTGACATTTGTTATGCATTTACTATGGGACACTTTATAGCTGTTATCTCATTTGAGCCCCCTCAACCGCGTAAGGTATGTATTATCCTCACTGCTCATGTAAGGAAACGTGTGTTAAATAACTTGCCCCGAGATCTTACAGCAAGTGGGTTTAACTGCAAAGCTATTTTTATTCCATGCCTGAAGGCCATTGCTAGAAACTAAGGCTTGAAAACAATGTGATAAGAGTCCACGCGAGGGGAAAATGAATAAGGCTTCTCTTGCTGTACTTGAGAAAAACCGTGCTGAGTTTTATATTGCCCTTTCATTAATTTTGCTTTGCTACGGTCTCTTTGCTGCTGGTAGCTGCATATGACTATCTCCTAAAGAAAGAACAGAGCAAAACTTCCAAATAATCAAAGGGCTGAGTAGAGGTTGCTTTCTGGTTCTTTCTATTTCCTTCCTAAGAAGAATTCTTTTTCTATTTTGTTTTGTTTATACTTGATGTTGTTCCCTTCCTTACGAATCCAATGTGACATTTTTCCTTTATCAGATTTTCTAGGAGATATATGTATAAGGCAGCAAAAAGCCAGATATGGTAGCTCATGCCTATAGTCCCAGCTACTCAGGAGGCTGAGACAGGAGGATCTCTTGAGCCCAGGAGTTCAAGACCAGCCTGGGCAACATAGCACATGATGCTGTCTCAAAAAAAAAAAGAAAGAAAAAGAAAAGAAGAAGGAGAAAGAAGAGGGAGGAAGAAACAGATTACCTCAAAGCAACTGTTCAAAACTTTTGTAAATCAATAAATAAGTCCACTGGCCCTTTTTAGAGGAACTGAGTTTTAATATACTTGCCTATGTGGCAGACCAGATAGTTGCATTTAAATCTACCTGATATCCTCCTTATGGCTTGAGTCATACTACATAGTTATAATATTCACATTGATGCAATCAGCTGAATCCAGGCTATGGGAAACTTCGCCAGTTTATAGCATACATGACCTGGTTTCTTAAAAAATCATTTTTGTGAGGGAAAAAGGGGGAAAATGGATGGATGGATGGATGGATGGATGACCTGTAGATTAAAAGAGACCTAAAAGAGACAGCAGAAAAAGACACCATTTCCTATAATGTTTAGGGGTACACACTTAGGTGATAAAGCTATAAGAAAAAGCAAGAAAGTGATTGCCACAAAGTCAGGCCAGCGATTCCTCTGGGGAAGAGAGAGGTTGTGTTGGAAGGAGGAAAAAGGAGGGCTTGGGTGGGAACCCAATTTCTGTTCTTGATCTGGATATTTTCCTTATGATAATTTATTGTGGTAATTTATTCATCAAAATAATTATCTTCACAGTTGTCTATATAATTTTTAAAACCTTAAAAAATATTACCAGCATTGCTATGACTATTCAACTTGCATGCTTCACCTAGGTAGCATGGGAAATGATATGTCATATTAATTTTGTTCGCTTATGAGAATTATTTGAACAATTTCTTTTTCCAATGTCGATGATGGTTCACACTGACATTTGAGAATTTACCCTGGAAAAGCTGACATTCCCCAGAGCTATCCTTTTTGTTCCTATATTGTGCTATTTTAAAAGCTTAGCCTCTTTACTAGATGTGTTGCCAAGTTTCTCAATTTTTCTATTTCTTGGCTTTCTCTAGATAAATGGAAATAATAATAATACATATGTACCTTATAGAGTTGTTATAGGCACAAAATAAGATAATGCACATCAAATAGTTAGCAAAATGCCAGACACATAGCAAGTACCCAATAAACACTAGTTATTATTACATTGCAATCAACCTATATTATAGGAAATGTCATAAAAATATATATCTAATGATCAGTAATATTTGGACTTAGCTCACTGCAAATGGAAATAAGAAAAATCATGTCAGTTATTTGATGTAGCTTTGCTTTCTTTAAACCACAACCACTATTTCTCTGCATCTGGTGCCTTCCTCACTTTCTTTGATGTTCGCCTCCCTTTCAGTCACATTTCAGAGCATTTCCTAATGAGAGTCATTTTCTATTTGGAGCACTTGATATCTCGAAGTACTAAGGCAGAGATTCTTCCCATGTCTTTAGCCACTTTCCAGACTTCCAGGTTGGAAACGTGGGATGTGTAGCGTTGGGAACAGCTGATAGAGGTGTTTGGTGGCAGTAGTGTCATCATATTTCATAGACCCTGACTGTAGTTCAACCAACAGGACCATCACCCCAACCTAGGAAATCTCATTTAGTGTTAACATAAGACTTTGGGCCATTTATTTTAGCTTATTTTTTCTTGAAAGACCAGTATTCTTCTATTCCATTTATACCTTCTGTTCACTGCCCCCTTCCGCATCCCATGTTCCAATAGACTTACATTTTACATAAAGTCAAATCTCTTCACCCAGTCTGTCGCAGCGCACCAAAGTGTCCTAACTGCACGAAGCCTGGCAGGTAACACTCTACTTCACTTTCCCAGCCATTGATCTCTCTCAACATGTTTTTTTGTTTTGGTTTTGGTTTTGGTTTTGGTTTTGGTTTTGGTTTTGGTTTTGGTTTTGGTTTCGGTTTTTGAGACAGAATCTTATGCTGTCACACAAGCTGGGGTGCAATTGTATGATCTCAGCTTACTGCAACCTCTGTCTCCTGGGTTCAAGTGATTCTCACACCTCAACCTCCTAAGTAGCTGGGTCTACAGGCGTGTGCCACCATACCCAGCTAGTTTTTATATTTTTAGTAGAGATGGGGTTTCACCATGTTGGCTAGGCTGGTCTCAGACTCCTGACCTCAGGTGATCCGCCCACCTCAGCCTCTCAAAGTGCTGGGATTACAGGTGTGAGCCACTGTACCTGTCCTCAACATGGTATCTTGCCATCTTTGGCACATATCAGGAGGTGCTGACTGAGCCCTAAGGTAAATTTAGGCTGATAAATATTTAGTTATGAGCTCCATGCCTCACTGAAGATTGTGTTTGCCCCAACATGACTTCTTCAGAGACCCACCCTGAGCTTGGCAGGTCATACCAGGTCTGCATAAAATGAATGGCTGTGCCGGGCGCGGTGGCTCAAGCCTGTAATCCCAGCACTTTGGGAGGCCAAGGCGGGTGGATCACGAGGTCAAGAGATCGAGACCATCCTGGTCAACATGGTGAAACCCCATCTCTACTAAAAATACAAAAAATTAGCTGGGCATGGTAGCACATGCCTATAATCCCAGCTACTCAGGAGGCTGAGGCAGGAGAATTGCCTGAACCCAGGAGGCGGAGGTTGTGGTGAACCGAGATCGTGCCATTGCACTCCAGCCTGGGTAACAAGAGCGAAACTCCGTCTCAAGAAAAAAAAAAAAAATGAATGGCTGCTTGCCTGTGGCCTCAGCACTGGTTCCCTAAATCACCTTAGTCTTTTTAGTGCTGTTGTAACAGTATACCGCAGACTGGGTAATTTATAAACAATAGAAGTTTATTTGGCTTATGGCTCTCGACCTGAGAAGTCAAAGGTCTAGGGGCTGCATCTGGTGAGGGCCTTCTTGCTGTGTCATAGCATGAAGGAAGGCACCACATCGGTGAAGGAATGTGCAGAAGAAAGCAAGAGAGGGCCAAACTTCTTTTATAAGAAACCTACCCCGGAAACAAAGACATTAATCCGATCATGAAGGCAGGGCCCTCATGACCTAATCACCTCATAAGGTCACACCCTTCAATACTGTTGCATTGGGGATCAAGTTTCTAACACATAAACTTTGGGGGACACATTTAAACCATTTCATCACCCAACCCCACTTCACCTTCTTTACAGCTCTCAAATTGTTGCCTCCTCTAGGAACTTGGACCATTGGGCTGATTTCTTTGGCTTGCAAGAGGAGTCAGTCTCTCTTCTGGTCTTTGAACTTGGCTTCCCTACCATGAATGCTTTGTAAGTTAAGAGGCTTTAGGTTGCAAGTTACAAAAAAAAAAAAAAAAAAAAAAAAAGCTAACTTGAGCTGACTTAAATAAGAAAAGAAAGTAATCCATTTGGATGATGTAAAAGGTGAGAAGAACTCTGAATTCAGGCAAGCCTTCACCCCAGGGCTTTAATGATATGGCAAATGCTCAGTTTCTCACTGTCATTTTCAACTTTTGTTCTTCAGGGCTGTTGGTTCCACTTGTAGCAGGCTCATCCCTCTAGGGTACATACTTCCTTTCACTCCCTGGAAGAAGGAGCTTAACTTTCTCAAGCACTAATGAAAAAACATGGGCTTTAGTCTGATTGGATGAGGTTAAGGCCATGTCCTGTCTCATACCAGTCCCCAAGGCTGCAGTTACTGGGCTTAGTGTCCCCAAAGCACATGGGCATCCTTGGGAAGGACTGGACACCCACCTGAAATAGGGCTCCTGTAACCAAGAGAAAAGGGCCCCAACAGCAATGCCCCGCAGGTGGACTCAAGTCTTCCCCCTGTGGATTTTTGTCTTCATGGAACACCCTTGGCTAACACCATTCCCAGCTCACAGAGGACCTTTCATTACTATATTCTGGTTCGCATGAGAAGCTCCCTAGAATAACTCACTCTGCCATGTCATTGTTGATGGGACCTGAACAATAATCTCCTTAGAAGCTTAGATTATTGGTTTAATTTCTGAAACATTTTCAAAAGCATCACCCCTAAGCAGTGACTATTTCCAAGTTCTAAATGTATCTCCCGTTATGCCCAAGGAATTCTAGAAAGGCCTCTATTCATTCCTATTGATAGAAAAATTATAGGAAATAAATGGCAAAGGCAGTGTCCTCTGCTGGGTCTCTAGCTTGCTTCTATTTGCTTGGCAAGTTCTTATGAACAACGCCTCTTTAGCAGGTAGGAATCTCCTACAAGTTTAATTTACTTAGGTGACTTAGATTATGGTGTACAAATACAATGCTATAGAGTCCTAGGGGTCATGTTAGCATGTGAATATCTCATTCAAGTTTGAAGTGAATTCTGGGGGTCTTTATTTCCTCTTCAGCCTCTGGACTTTCAGGGCTCTGATTGTTCCAGGCCTGTTTGGGGGGGTGTCTGCACTGTGCTCCCTCTTATCATAGCCCACATTAGGCAGGGTCAGTGAATCAATGAGGGCCAAAAATGCAACCAACATTCCATTCAAGAAAAACCGTAAGAAGAGAATCCTTCTCTATAAGGCAATGTTAACAAAGAAGTCAGAAAACATGCACTATGACCTCAAAAAGTAGCTGTATTTTTGGTGATATACATTGCGTGTGTGTGTGTGTGTGTGTGTGTGTGTGTGTGTGTGTGTGTGTGAGAGAGAGAGAGAGAGAGAGAGAGAGAGAGAGAAAATGTCTTAGAAATATTTGAAAAGGCTGGGCATAGTGGCTCATGCCTGTAATCCTAGCACTTTGGGAAGGCAAGGTGGGTGGATTACGAGGTCAAGAGATCGAGACCATCCTGACTAACATGGCGAAACCCCCTCTTTACTAAAAATACAAAAATTATCTGAGTGCGGTGGTGCAAGCCTGTAGTCCCAGCAACTTGGGAGGCTGAGGCAGGAGAATCTCTTGAACCTGGGAGACGGAGGTTGCCATGAGCTGAGGTTGTGCCACTACACTCCAGCCTGGCAACGGAGTGAGACTCTTTCTCAAAAAAAAAAAAAAAAAAAAGATACTTGAAAAATATTTGAAAGAGTAGTTAGAAGTTACTCTCCTTATATAACCTGATGAGTTATTTACATTAAACTTCCAGAACTAACATGGTACTGTTTTGTGATTGTAAATAAGAGAGCCAAAGCAGAAGAGGAAACATTGTGATATACATTTGAATATGGCTGCTGGAGTTACAGTGACAGCATGGGCAGTTCTTTGTGAGCAAGATTCGACACAAATAACAATTGCGATAGGTGAATCCTGTGGGTGTCATATGAGCATTGATCACGAGGTGCGTTGGGACCTGGCTGCTATGCTAGTGGGATGTGAGGCTTTTGCCAGGAGTAGGGGGCTTGGGCATGAGGAAATTAGACTGGCTGTGAGGATCGGCCCCTGAGAAGTTGTGAAGAGCCCAAGTCACAATGTCTAAGGGGTGTAGCAAGCTTGAACTTGATTCTTGCCTTGATTTCAGAAAGGTCTAATCTAGTGGGTGGTGAGGGCCTCGGGAGTCTCTGTCAGAGATCAGTCAGTGAGTGGCAAAGTCATCACAGTTCCTCCCCATATCAAGAAAGAAACTCACCCAGTGGCTGATGCCTGATATAGGCTATAAAGTTTAGTCTTTGGGGAAAGCTGCTGGCAAAATACTGTTGGAGTTCAAGGCAGGCATTGCTCCCAAATAGAGTATGCACTCCGGAAACCCAGGCAGGTGTGGGGTAGAGTGTTGTAGCTGACAGAGCTCACAGCATCCAGCTTTTGCAGAGGAAGGCTTGTTCCAAACCTGGGCTGGGCCTGAAAAAGGTGGCCTGCAATCCTGCCTCTTTGGAAACAAAGGATTATGGGTTGTTAGAACTATTATAAGAAACATGTGCTTGTAAAATGTGAAAGTTGTAAGGCCCTATATTGACCTGGACACAGACAATAGCATTCTTTGTGTTCAGCATGTCTGTCTTTGTTTCAAAAATTTCCTCCCCAGTATTATACAGGATTAAGCTGTTTTATACTAGAACCAAGTTTAAGACTTCCCTAACTGAAATCTCACCTTTTCTTGACTATTGTTACTCTCCATTTACCAAAGTGCTAAAAGCTCTCAAAGGGCATGTTATTAAATGTATTGCATTTTCCATAAATTTGCTCTGCTGAGACTTAAATTTCTCAGAAATGAAACATCCTGGTGGCTTTTTAGTAAAACTTAGGCTTATTTTTAATGAGATTTTGTTTTTAAAAATAAAGCATGTACAATGATATAAATAAATGTGTTCCCTAGTAAAAGACAAATGTAATAGTTCTTAATTGCATGGGAAGGCAATATGTTGGGGTTTTCTGCCTAGGCTTTAAGATTGATTAAAAATTGGCATGGAACAGCTTGTAGAATAGCAACGATATACTGTGTTATGTAACGCTGAGCTTAGATGTTGGCTTGTAAATAACCCAGTTTGGCCTTGGTGTCGTAGACTTTCTCAGAATTGGAACATGATAACCCAATAGCATGCAATAACCAAGATAACAAATTAAAAATCTGTTTCTGACTGAAAATTTCTTCTTTTTCACATATGGGATTATAGTTTTAACTCAGTTTGTGTTCGTATTGCAGATAACTCAATTAACTACAGGAATGAAGGAGATTAGTGGTAAAAATAGCACAACCCACCCGGTAATCTAAAAAGCATTACCATATTTCAGGTTGTCTCCAATGTGTGCTGCTATGAATATTTTTTTTCTTTTCTTTTTTGTTTTTGTTTTCAGAGACGGTCTCGCTCTGTTGCCCGGGCTAGAGTGCAGTGGTGCAATCATAGCTCACTGCAGCCTCAAACTCCTGGGCTGAAGTGATCTTCCCGCCTCAGCCTCCCAAGTAGCCAGGACTACAGGTGCCTGCCACCACGCCCAGCTAGTATTATTTCTTTAGGGCCCTGTTATAATTATCCTCATTGCCGCTACTTCCTGCATAAACTCCTAGATCTGTCTCCTGCTTGGTCTTCCTGTTCTCTGGTCTCCTTGCCACTCCATCCTCCACACTGCAGCTAGGATGAGGCTTCCAAAAGCCAGATCTGGACTTAGACTTCTCTAGTTTATGTCTTTGTGTTGAGTTCTTGGTGTCTCAGCACCGCCTACAGATCCATGGCACAGAAGTCTCCTGTTTGCCTCTAGTCCTCTGCTTTCAGGCCTTGGGGGTGCCTTGTTTGCTGCAGCTTGGGCCCCTGCACCTGCCGGAATGCACTGACCGGGTGAGATATCACCCTGAGAGGCTTCTCTAACTCCCTCCCTGGGGTAAGCCGAACAAAGACTCTCCCACTCCCAAAAAAAAAGACATCTGCATCTAGATCACAAAGCCTCCTTCGAATGTTGCATGGCAAAAAGAGGACTTTGCAGATGCGATTCAAGTAAGGATCTTGCGATGGGGAGAGTAGCCTGGCTCTCCCGGAGGGGCCTAAATGCCATCACGTGTATCTTTACAAAAGAGAAGCATAAGGAGATCTAAGGCAGATGAGTAGAGGCGATGTGATCACAGAAGCAGAGCCTGGGGTGATGCAGCCACGAGCCAAGGAAGCCAGCAGCCACTGAGGCTGCATGAAGCAAGCTCACATCAGATGTTACTCATTCAGTTGTTCATCCATTTAGTATTCATTCAGCAACTGCTAAATGTTAGGCCTGATGTGGTCTGTCCCCTGCATCTTTCCTGAGCCTCCAGAGGAAGCTCAGCTCTCCTGACTCCTTGATTGCAGCCCAACAAAGTTGATTTTGGACTTCCAGTCTCCAGAACTGTGAGAGAAACTGTTGTGTTATGTTAAGCCACAATGTTTTGTGGTAATGTGGTACAATGGTCACAGCAACGAAGTACAGTCCCCACCCACAAGGCAGATTTGTATTCTGTCTTCTCTGTTCCCTGGGGTTCTAATAGAGCAGAGCACACCTCTGTTAGAGACTGGACAGGCTGTGCTTTGCTTGTTAGTGGTTGCTTTCTCTGCTTCTCAGATTCCCTTTTTACATTTTTTTTTTTCATTTTTGTGGGTGCCTAGTAGGTATGTACATTTTTGGGGGACATGAGATGTTTTGATACAGGCATGCAATGTATAATAATCACATCATGGAGAATGGGGTATCCATCCCCTCAAGCATTTATCCTTGTGTTACAAACAATCCAGTTATACTCTTGGAGTTATTTTAAGATGTAGTCACCCTGTTGTGCTATCAAATAGTTGGTCTTACTCATTCTTTCTGTTTTTTTTGTACCCATTAACCATCCCCACCTCACCACCCGCTCCCCCAGTACCCTTCCCAGCCTCTGGTAACCATCCTTCTACTCCCGAGCTTCTTAGGGGTACTTTGCATCCTTGATTCCCAACATCAGGCCTAACATTTAGCAGTTGCCGACTGAATACTAAATGGATGAACAACTGAATGGGTAACATCTGATGTGAGCTTGCCGAAGTGGTCTGTCCCCAGCATCTCTCCTCTTTCTCTCTGATCACTTTCATTTCATGTCCTTTCCCTCTACATAGTATGTTTTTCTCAAGCCGTGCCTACATGTGGTTTTCAGTTGCACAATGGTTTTATTTTTCTCCTTAACATCTTTTCTTGGTTCTGCCAGCTTCCTTTTCATTTCTTCTCTTGTTATCATCCCTTCTTAACTCTATTTTTAAATAAATTCCTCTTCTCCTTAATTTCACTGAGCCTGCAAAGGAAGGTTGTATTTAAAATTGTTTAGCTTGGAAATATTTTAAACCTATAGAAAAGTGAAAAAGAGAAGTACAATAAACACCATATGTCCCTCACCTGGAGATTCACCAATTGTTAACACTGTGAAATATTTGGGTTTTTTTTTTTTCTCTCTCTCTCTCTCTCAATACATATATAAAGGGTAATGGACTATTTGAAGGTCAGTGGCACATATTATAAATCTTTACCCCTAAATATTTAAAGATGTATCTCTAAGAGTATGGATGTCTTCCTGGCCCGTCCTAACTGTCCTGGAGACTTACCATGTGCCTACCTGTCTACTGGGTACAAATGCAAAACCACCCCAGCTCATTCCTAAGAGTTTACTGTGAGATGGTGTGAGCTGAACACCCATGTCTCAGATGTGTCCCCTGGTGTGTGCAGGCTCTTATGGTCATTTCTGCAGTGATTAGTTGATCTAAATCACTCAACCTGTGCTATTGCTGATACAAGACACTAGTTTGTATCATTTCCAGTTCATACATGTTTTATTGCCAGGAACAAGATATAGCATTATTCCAGTTGTGAGGTGCATACAACCATTACTGTGTTCAAAATGAGCTCAGAATCTATGGCCCTTTTGTGCAATGTACTAGCTTCCATTGGGATCTGATTTTGAATTTATGTTTTGAAGACAGAGCCAGGTTGAGTTCAAAGCCAGAGCTGGGACAGATGACCAATTCCACACACCCCTGTATTGCCATATCCCACCTCCATATGGACAAATCACTGCTCTCGCTCCACAGTGGATTACAGATCAGTAACACAATACTACAGGTCAATTTGAAATGTGTAAAGAACATTCTGGCACCAAAAGAGTAGGACAGAAAATTGTTGTTCCAAATAAAATTAAAATATCTTAATACTTATCAGTGCTGCTATTTTGAGCTTCATTCTATATAAGCTGTATGCTGTAGCTGCCACCATCTATTTGCAAAGACATGCTGGAAAAGCCAGAAATTATGCTACAGTGGTGACAACAGTGAGCACTGCAGACCTTAATTAAGGGCATCTTCCTGTGTTTCTGGCTTCTACTTGTAACTACATTATTAAGATGTAGAACAATCTTTCCTCCCAACTATTGTCATTGCTTTATTTCATTTGTATTGAGCAACAGAAACAAATTCTGCTAATTAAAAACTTGTGGTGCATTGACATTGACTAGCCAGAAGGTTACCTATTGCATTCTACAAATAGATAGTGATTCAGACTTGACCTGGGTGCCTTGGACTCAAAATTTGGCTGCTATCTAGCTGTGTGATTTTGCATAAGTCACCTTCCTTCTCTGGCCCTGTTCTCTTCCCTGACTAGTCTCCAGATCAGTAAAAGGTCAGGGAAGTGGGGGGAGCAAAAGAAAGAGAAAACAAGAGAGAGATTTAAGCTTCCATAGATTATAAAATGTTGGAAAAAGATATAATGTGCTGATAGGTAATGATGTAAACTGGACATTTTTAATCTAATGTAATGGCAAGTTTCTAAGGGCCTGCTCAATGTATGCAAATGATACTTCTGATGCAGGAGTTTGTAGTCATTAAAGCACATTTACCAGAGCAATTTACCTCTAACTGGAAGCAATATTTAGTAATGGTTACCTCAAGTTACTGTACGTCTTTAAAGTTAATCAAACCACCTTCTTTTAAAAGCATTGCAAATTTGAAGCTTTCCTCCCCAATAATTAGGGCAATTAATGAGGATTTACTATGTTACTACCATTCACAGGAATGTTTTAAATAAATGTAATAAGCATGCAATCAACCTTGAATAATTGGACAAAATTTCAGAAAAAAATATAGAATAAGATGTATCAGTTTATACAGAGTATTATCAGGAAACTATTTCTGACAGCTGCTTTATACCTACATATTTCTTGTTTTTTTTAGTATAATACAAATCTACTAGATTTTAAAAGTCAGCAAGCAGCTTTTTACTACACTCTTAATTGTTGAAATCTGAACTCTGGGACAAATTTTGCTCTTACAGAAACTGGATGTTTGGTATATTCAAACCTCGGTTATTATAAAATAGTTACTGTGATCCTTCTAGGGCCAAAGGTCAAAATTTCCTATTTCTAGACAGTTTATATTTGATCTGATAGTTCAGTTCAAATGATATTTAATAAACAATGTCTCTGTGCTAGGTCTATACTAGTCATTAGGGTTTAAAAGATGAGTCATTGTGTAAGTCACAGCTTTGCCTTCAAGGAGCTTATAATCTAGAGAAGAAATGGGCTTATAAAAATTAATTGCATTACTGTGTATGTCCTGATAGAAATATATAAGACTCAATTCAGAAGAGAGAAGTCAGGAAAGGTAAACTGGAAGATAGTTCCAAGAAAGTCACCCAGAATTCAGTACAAAGAGATAAAGAGTTGGAAAACATAGGAGAGATCTTAGGAAACAAGGGGTTAGAATGAAAAGACCTTGTGTATGAGTAAGAGGAATTCCATAAGGAGGAGAGAGAGAACAAAGGATAGATGACATTTAAAGGGGTAATGGTGGAGAGTTTAACACAACTAATGAAGACATGAATCCTCAAACTGAGAAAGCATGAGTCCCAAACAAAACATAATTCACATATACAGAAATTGTATATGCAAAAAAAAAAAACCACCGTGACAAAGAAAATCTTAAAAGCATTCTGAGAAAAATGACAAATCAGACAACAGCTTACTTCTCAACATCAATAAGAACCCGAAGTCAATAGAATAATATCATCAAAGTACTGAGTAAAATTACTGTCAGCCTATACTTCTATACTCAAGTGGAAAAATGAAGATATTTGCAGAGTGACAGAGAATTTGTAATTCAAAGAATTCTATTGAAAGAGCTACTAAAATTTTCTTCAGGAAGGACACTGAAGCCAGAAGAAAAAATAAGATGCAAGAACATAATATCCAAAACATGAAAACAACCCAAATATCTATCAACTGATGAATGGATAAATAAAATGTAGTATGTTCATGCAATGCACTATTATATAGACATAAAAAGAAATAATATATGCTATATAGGTGATCCATACTGATACATGCTACAAATGTGTATTATGCTAAGAAAAAAAAAAAGATGTAAAAGGCCACATACTGTATGAGTCCATTAATATAAAATGTCCAGAATAGGCAACTTCATATAGTCAGAATGCAGGTTGATGGTTGCCATGGACTGTGGGGAGGAGGGAATGGGAAATGACTGCTAATGGCTATGGATTTTCTTTTTGGGGTGATGAAAATATTCTTTTTTGTTTTTTGAGATGGAGTCTCACTCTGTTTCCCAGGCTAGAGTGCAGTGGTGCGACCTCAGCTCACTGCAACCTCTGCCTCCTGGGTTCCAATGACTCTCCCATCTCAGCCTCCCAAGTAGCTGGGACTACAGACATGTGCCACCATGCCCAGCTGATTTTTGTACTTTTTGTTAGTAGTAGAGATGGAGTTTTATCATGTTGGCCATGGTAGTCTGGAACTCCTGACCTCAAATGATCTGCACACCACAGCTTCCCAAAGTGCTGCAATTACAGGCATGAGCCACTGTGTCTGGCCAGGTGATGAAAATATTCTGAAATTAGTGGTGATGGCTGCACAACTGTGTGAGTATATTAAAAACTATTGAACTGTACACTTTAAAAGGCTGAACATTACAGAATGTAAATTATGTCTCAGTAAAGCTGTTATTTAAAATAGGAACAGTGGTGAACCAGAAATGGATAAACATGGACTGGGTATAGTGGCTCACGCCTGTAATCCCAGCACTTTGGAAGGCCAAGGCAGGCAGATCACTTCAGGTCAGGAGTTTGAGATCAGCTTGGCTAACATGGTGAAACCCCATCTCTACTAAAAATATAGAAATTAGCTGGGCATGGTGGCTTGCACCAGTTAGTTCCAGCTATTCAGGAGGCTGAGGCAGGAGAATCACTTGAGCCTGGAAGGTGGAGGTTGCAGTGAGCCGAGATCGTACTACTGCACTCCAGCCTGGGCAACAGAGTGAGACTCTTTCAAAAAAGAAAGAAAAAGAAAGAAAAAGAAAGAAAGAAAGAAAGAAAGAAAGAAAGAAAGAAAGAAAGAAAGAAAGAAAGAAAGAAAGAAAGAGAAGAAATAAAGAAAAAGAAAGAAAGAAAGAAAGAAAGAAAGAAGCTGGGCACAGTGGCTCAAGCCTGTAATCCCAGCACTTTGGGAGGCCGAGGCGGGTGGATCACAAGGTCAAGAGATCGAGACCATCCTGGTCAACATGGTGAAACCCCGTCTCTACTAAAAAATACAAAAAATTAGCTGGGCGTGGTGGTGCGTGCCTGTAATCCCAGCTACTCAGGAGGCTGAGGCAGGAGAATTGCCTGAACCCAGGAGACGGAGGTTGCGGTGAGCCGAGATCGCGCCATTGCACTCCAGCCTGGGTAACAAGAGCGAAACTCCGTCTCAAAAAAAAAAAAAAAGAAAGAAAGAAAGAAAGAAAGGAAAATAAATGGGTAAATATGGACAAAAAAGGCAAGTATTGACTATATAGAATAATAATGATGACTAGGAACTCTTATTCATTGCTAGTGGAAATGCATGGTATAGCCACTTTGGAAGACAGTTTGGCAGTTTCTTACAAAACTGAACATTCTCTTCCCAGGCAATTCAGCAACCTTAGTATTTACTCACAGGTATTCAAAACTTATGTCTACACAAAACCCTGCACATAGATGTTTATAGCAGCTTTATTCATAATTGCCAAAATTTGGAAGCAACCAAGGTGTCCTTTAGTAGCTGAACAGATAAACAAACGGTGGTACATCCAGATAATGAAATATTATGAAGCCATAAAAAGACATAGAGGAAGCTTAAATGCATATTACTAAGCAAAAGAAGTGAATCTGAAAAGGCTAAATACTATATGATTCCAACTGTATAACATTTTAGAAAAGGCAAAACCATGAGACAGTAAAAAGATCAGTAGTTGCTAGAGGTTGTGAGTAGAAAGGGATGAATAGGCGAGCACAGAGGATTTTTAGTGCAGTGAAACTATTCTGTATAATATAATGGTGGATACTTGTCATTGTACATTTACCAAAAGCCATAGAGTATAAAAAACTAACAGTGAACCCTACTGTAAACTACGAACTTTGGGTGATGATGATGTTTCAGTGTAGACTCATGAAATGTAACAAATATATCACTCTTGATTGGTGAGGGGTGAGGTTAATAATGGGGAGGGCTGTGCATGTGTGGAAGCAGGGAGGAAATGGGAAATCTGTATCTTCCTCTCAATTTTGCTGTGAACCTAAAACTGATCTAAAAAGTAATACTGGTTAAAAATAATAGCAATCATGACAATTTTGAGGATATAAATAAATACAGGGTAGAATTGATACACAACAATGTAGTCAACAACATGTAAGATAGGACAGAAGAAAGATTGTAGTTAAAACAAATGGAAGCTTTTATAATGCTCAGGGGGTTGGGGATATTGATTAACTTTAGAATTTACGTCAAGAATGCAGATAAATTAGTGCAGCAACTGGATCACTCACGTATTGCTTGTGGGAAAGTAAAATTGTACAACTCTGCAAAATAGTTTGGCAGTTCCTTTCAAAACTAAAAATGGACTTACCACACACCCAGCAATTACACTTTTGGGCATTTATCCCAGAAAATGAAGATTTATTTTCATGTAGAATTTGTACATGAATGTTCATAGAAGCTTTATTCAAAACAGCCCCAAACTGGAAACTACTCAAAAGTCATTCAATGAGTGAATAGTTAAACAAACTGTGGCATATCCATATCATGGAATACTACTCAGCAATTAGAAGGAATGAACCAACAACTTAGATGAGCCTCAGGGAAATTATGCTTAGTGAAAAAAGGCAATTTCAAAAGTACACATACTTCTGGATTCCATGTACGTAACACTATTTTTTAAAATAACATAGAGATGGAAAATGGATTGGATTGTGGTGGCTGGGGGTTAGGAATGGGGAGGGAAGGAGGATGTATCTACAAAGGGCTAATACAAGGGAGTCTTATGGTGATGGTACAGATGAATATTGTGATTGTGGTGGTGGTTACACACACACACACACACACACACACACACACACACGGGAGCATATGTAATTAGTGAAATCTAAATAAGGTATTTACCAATGTCAATTTCTTGTTTTTGATATTTTGCTGTAGTTGTGTAAGACATAAACATTTAGGGAGGGCAGTTATGGGAAATGTGCATAGGAACCCCCTATACATTTATTTGCGACCTACTATGAGTCCATAATTATTTCAAAATTAAAGGTTTTTAAAAAATAGCAGTACTATTTTTGTTATTAGAGCTCTAACTAAAATGAAATGACAGGGGAATGTTGAAAGTAAAGTGATGGAGGAAGAGGAAATATCAAAAGAAAGTGATTATATTAATATCAGATAAAATAGACTTTAAAACAAACACATTATTGAGATTAAAAGAGACATAATGATAAAAGGAACAATTAACTGAGAAGATAAAATAATCCTGAACTTGGATACACCTAACAGTATAGCCTTAAAATATATAATACAAAATACAGCAGATTTAAAAAGAAAAAAATGTCTGTATTTGTGGTAGATTTTTAATATATCTTACTTGGCAATTGATAGACAAAGTGCTGCAAAATTTAGTAATATTGTTGAAGATGTGAGAAATGTATTAATGGAGATGGAAGGATGGATGGGTGGTTGGGTGGATGGATGGATGGGTAGGTGGATGGATGGATGAATGGATGGATAGATGGATGGATGGATGGATAGATGGATGGATAGATATTGATGGATGGGTGGTTGGGTGGGTGGATGAATAGATGGATGGATGGATAGGTAGATGGATGGATGGATGGATGGGTGGATGCATAGATAGATGGATGAATAGATAGATAGAATATGTAGAATATATATATACAATGTTAACAACAAAATACTTTTCTTTTCAAGCACACATGGAACACTTATAAAACTTGACCACATATTACCTGGTCACAAGACAAATTTTGATTTATACCATGTATTAGGTCATAAAACAAATGTTGATTCGCATGCAGCACATTTCTGACTCTAACTTAACAAAATTAGAAATTATTAAAGTGATAACCGACTACTCCACTTATTTAGAAATTTTTTCAGAAAACATACTTCTGAATAATATTGAGGCTCAGATGAAAATCATGAGATAATGAGAAACTATTTAGAACCAAACGACAATGACTATCTATGTCAAAAATACACATGAAGCTGAAATAGACAATGTACTTAGAGAGAAATGTATGGGGGTACTTTCATATATTATTAAATAAGAAGAAAGGGAAAAAGCTAATGAGTTAAGAGTCCAAATGAACAAGATGAAAAAGGAAAATTTGAGTTCACAAAATAAAGATGATAAAAATCTAAGAAAGAAATATATTTATTAAATATATCAACCTCAGAAAATTACTTATCTCTGGGAGGGAGAAGAGACTGAGATAATAATAGCTACATTTATAGTATTTTGTTTCTTTGGACAAATATCTACATTACCTACAGTGTTTTTCAAAGTATTTTATTTTCAGTAACGACTTTATTGAAATGTAATTCACATACCATATCATTCACTCATTTAAAGTGTACAATTTGTTGGCTTTTAGTATATCACAAAGTTAGACAACTATCACCACAGTTAATTTTAGAATATTTTATCACCTCCGAAAGAAACCCCCTCTTTCAAGATAGTGCTGCTTGAGAAAAAAAAAAAAAAGAAACTCACTCACCCTTTAGCTGTCATCACCAAGCCCCTCATTCATCCCAGCCCTAAGAAAACCCCTGATTTATTTTCTGTCTCTACAGATTTGTTATTCTGTACATTTAATATTCATAGAATCATATTTTGTGATCTTTTGTTACTGTATTCTTCCACTTAGCGTAAACTTTTCAAAGTTCATCTAGGTTGTAGCATATATCAGTACTTCTCTCCCTTTTATGGCTGAATAATCTTCCATTATACAAAATACATCACATTTGTTTATTCATCCATTGGCCAATAGACATTTGGTCATTTCCACTTTGGGGCACTAGGAATAATGGTGCTATAGACATTTGTGTACATGCTTTTATGTGGACATAGGCTTTATTTCTCTTGGATCATTTCTCCTCTGTAATGATAGCTTTTTCATGGACACTTTCAATCCTTTGTTTATCTCAAATATCACTGTGGAGTTTTGTAGTAAGAGTTAATATCACAATGATATCGAGAATTATTTAAATATTCCTGGAAAATATAAGCGTTTCCTTGGTTTTCAGACGTCATAAGTTTATGACTCAATTTCAAGTGTTTTTTTGATTCTGTAGAATTGTATAGTGTGTGGGATAAGATGGACACACTATGATGCTTTTTCTAAATTGGTGTTAAGGACAAATGGATTAATTGTATTGAAACTGTTTCTTAATATACTACATTAACTGGTAATAATATTTTAAATAATCGGCCATTTCTAATAGTCTAAAATATTTATGCATAACCAGTGAAATAAACAAGTTAACTGGTTTCAATAAATCTCCCTTCCTTTTTCCACACCTCAGTCCATGATTATACATTTAACTGCTAATTTTTTTGCAGCACAGTCTTATCCAATTCCATTACTGGGGATGCAAAGATGAATAAGGAATAAAAAGAGGACAAAACTTCTGCTCTTGAAGATCTTCATTTAGCCAGAGAGAAGTAAGAAAAGAGTTAACATCAGTCATGAGGTCCTAGAAGGAAGATAAGCTCTGAAGTCAAATAGACCTGGGATCCAGCACTAATGGTGGAAATTCAGAAGGTAACTTAAACCTCTCAGGTTCAGCTTCCTCATCTACAGCAAGTGAATACAAATCACTGCTTCTCATTGAGAGAGAGAGGACAACATAGGAGCAGAATTATTGTCTTAGAGCAGCTGAATGGTTGTGAAGAGAAAGCTGTAGAAGAAAAAGCTAACTTAGGTCTGTAACTCTAGAGACAGTAAGAACTCACGAATGCAATCTATGGCAAAAAGATGAAAGCTCCCTAGAAAAACTACCTGAGGTCTTCAGCAACAAAATGACTAGAGGCCCACTTAGTTGGTAATGATTTCCCCATCACTGGAGGAATTCAAGCAAAAACCAATCTCTAAATACCAAAAAGAACATAGGGAAAAATCACATATCAAATATAAGGGTTCTTAATTGTTCTTCACAGATAGATTTCAGGGAACTGTGAGTATTAACAACAGCAGCAACAACAAAAAAAAAAAACCCTACATCTTTATTTGCTAACCTCTGACTGAAATTTACCAATTCCTCCTATAATGAATGTAGACAAGAAACTAAAGTGGTATTAACAGCAGTTGTAGCTGTGTCACTAATAGAAGTTATAGCTCATTTTACTTCATATCACAGTTGTTGCAGATGTCTTTAAATACGGGCATACCTCACTTATTTTGTTGAACTTTGCTTTATTACACTTCACAGATATTGTGTTTTTCACAAATTAAAGGTTCATGACAACCTTGCATTGAGTAAGTCTATTGGCACCATTTTTTCAACAGCATGTGGTTACTCTGTGTCTCTAAGTCACATTTTGGTAATTCTCACATTATTTCAAATTTGTCATTATCATCATTATTTTGAGACAGGGGCACACACTGTTGCCCAAGCTGGAGTGCAGTGGTGCCATCATGACTCACTGCAGCCTCAAACTCCGGGGCTCAAGTGATCCTCCTGCCTCAGCGTCCCAAGTAGCCGGGACCACAGATATGTGCCACCATGCCCAGCTAATTTTAGTTTTTTTCTGTAGAGAAAGGCTTTCACTTTGTTGCCCAGGCTGGTCTCCACCTCCTGAGCTCTAGCAATTCTCCTGTCTCCACCTCCCAAAGTGCTGGGATTATAGGCATGAGCCACCACGCTGGGCTCAAATTTGTCATATTATTATATTTGTGATGGTGATCTGTAATTAGTGATCTTTGATGTTACTATTATAGTTATCTTGGGGTACCATGAACCACACCCATATAAGACAGTGAACTTAATTGATAAATGTATATGTTCTGACTGCTCTACTCACTGGCTATTCCCTCATCTCTCTCCCTTTGCTTGGGCCTCCCTATTCCCTGAGACACAACCATTTTGAAATTAGGCCACTAAGTAACCCTACAATGATTTCTAACTGTTCAGGTGAAAGAAAGAGCACCTCAAATCAAGAGCTAGAAATGATTAAGCTTAGTGAGGAAAGCATGTCAAAAGCCAAGATAGGCTGAAAGCTAGATCTTCTGCACCAAACAGCCAAGTTGTCAATGCAAAAGAAAAGGTTTTTTTGTTTGTTTGTTTGTTTTGTTTGTTTGTTTTTTATATTTTGAGACTGAGTTTCGCTCTTGTTACCCAGGCTGGAGTGCAATGGCACGATCTTGGCTCACCGCAACCTCCGCCTCCTGGGTTCAGGCAATTCTCCTGCCTCAGCCTCCTGAGTAGCTCAGATTACAGGCATGTGCCACCATGCCCAGCTACTTTTTTGTATTTTTAGTAGAGACGGGGTTTCACCATGTTGACCAGGATGGTCTCGATCTCTTGACCCTGTGATCCACCCGCCTCGGCCTCCCAAAGTGCTGGGATTACAGGCTTGAGGCACCGCACCCGGCCAAAAGAAAAGTTTTTAAAGGAAATTTAAAGCGCTACTCCAGTGAACACATGAATGATAAGAAAGGAAAACAACCTTATTACTGATATGCAGAAAGTTTGAATAGTTTCAGTGATGTGGATAGATCAAACCAGACATAGCATTCCTGTAAGCCAAAGTCTAATCCAGAGCAAGGCTGTAACTCTCTTCAATTCTATGAAGGCTGAGAGAGGTGAGGAAATGACAGAAGAAAAGTTTGAAGCTATCAGAGGTTGGTTCATTAGTTGTAAGTATAGAAGTCATCTCTGTAAAATAAAAAGTACAAGATTAAGTAGCAAGTCCTCATATAGAACCTGGAGCAAGTTATCCAGAAGATCTAGCTAAGATCATTGAAGATAGCTACACAGAACAACAGATTTTCAATGTAGACAAAATCACCTTCTTTTGGAAAATGTCATTTTCCTAGGACTTTTACACCTAAGGAGACGTCAATGCCCGGCTTCAACACTTCAAAGAACAGACTGACTCGTATGAGGGGCTAATGCAGTTGGTGACTTTAAGTTGAAGATAATGCTCATTTACCATTCTGAAAATCCTAGGACCCTTAAGAATTGTGTTAAGTCTTATTCTCAGGCCATAGTGGAATAAAAATAGAAATCAATACTAAGAGAAATTCTCAAAACCAAACAGTTACATGGAAACTAAACAACTTGCTCCTGAATGACCTTTGGGTAAACAAGGAAATTAAGGCAGAAATTTAAAAAATCATTTGAAGCAAATGAAAACAACATACCAAAATCTCTGGGGTGTAACAAAAGCAATATGATGAGGAAAGTTAAGAAATTAAGAAGTCCTCAAATTAACAATCTAATATTGCACCAAAAGGAAATAGAAAGAGAAGAACAAACAAATCCCAAAGCTAGCAGAAGAAAAGAAATAATTAAACAAGAGTGGAACTAAATGAAATTAAGAAGTTGCTTCTTTGAAAGGATAAATAGACCATTAGCTAAATTAACACAGAAAAACAGAGAAGATCCAACAAACACAATCGGATTAAAAAGGTGACATTAAACCAATCCCAGAGAAATACAAAAGATCCTCAGAGACCACTGTGAACATCTGTATGCATACAACAAGGAAATCTAGAGAAAACTGATACATTCCTAGAAGCACACAACCTCCCAAGATTGAATCAGGAAAAAACTGAAACCCTGAACAGATTAACAATGAGTTCTGTAACTGAATCAGTAAAAAAATCAAAAACACAAAAACAATGAAACCCAACAACCAAAAAGCCTTGGACTGGATGGATTCACAGCAAAATTCTAGCAGACATTAAAAAAAAAAAAAAAAAAAAAAAAAAAAAAGAGCTTGTACCAATCCTACTAAAACGATCCCAAGGAATCAAAGAGGGATTTCTTCCTAATTCATTCTACGAAATCAGTATCATCCTGATACCAAAATCTGGCAAAGATACAACAATAACAAAAAATAAAACTGCTGGCCAATATCCCTAATGAACATAGATGCAAAAATCCTCAAGAAAATACCAGCAAACTGAATCTAGCAGTACATTATAAAATTAATTCACCATGATCAAATGGGCCTTATTGCTGGGATGCAAGTTTGGTTCAACATACTCAAACCAATTAATGTGATTCACCACATAAACAGCATTAAAAACAAAATATACATGATCATCTCAATAGATGCAGAATAAGGTTTGATAAAATTCAACATCATTTTATGATAAAAACCCTCACCAAACTAGACATCAAAGAAACATACCTCAAAATAATAAGAGCCATCTATGACAAACCCACAGAGAACATCATACTAAATGGGCAAAAACTGGAAGAATTCCCCTTAAGAACTGGAACAAGACAAAAATGCCCACTCTAAGCACTCTTATTCAACATAGAAGTCCTATCCAGAGCAATCAGGCAAGAGAAAGAAATAAAAGGCATCCAAATAGGAAAAGAGGAAGTCAAATTATCTCTCTTCACTGATGATACGATTCTACACCTAGAAAACCCTGAACACTCTGCCAAAGGGTTCCTAGGCCTGATAAATGACTTCAGTAGAGTTTCAGGATACAAAAAAATACAAAAAAAAAAAAAAAAAAAAAAAAAAAATCAGTAGCATTTCTATACACCAATAATGTTCAAGCTAAGAGCCAAGTCAAGAACACAATCTCATTTACAAAGCCACACACAAAAATAAAATACCTAGGAATGCATCCAACTAAGGAGATGAAAGATCTCTAAAAGAAGAATTACAAAATACTGCTGAAAGAAATCAGAAGTGACCCAAATAAATGGAAAAATATTCCATGTTCATGGATTGGAAGAATCAACATTGTTGAAATGTCCATACTGCCCAAAGCAATCTATAGATTCTATACTATTCCTATCAAATTACCAATCTCATTTTTCATACAATTAGAAAAAAATTTTCTAAAATTTATATAGAACCCAAAAAGAACCTGAACAGCCAAAGCAATCCTAAGCAAAAAGAACAAACCAGAAGCATCACCTTACCCAACTTGAAACTATACTACAAGGCTATAGTAACCAAAACAGCATGGTACTGGTACAAAAATAGATGTATGGACCAATGGAACGGAGAATAGAGAGCCCAGAAATAAAGCAGCATACCTACAACCAACTGATCTTTGATAAAGTTGACAAAAACAAGCAATGGAGAAAGGACTTTCTATTCAATAAATGGTACTGGAAAAACTGACTAACCAAATGCAGACGAATAAAACTGTACCCCTCCTTCTCACCATATACAAAAATTAACTCAAGATGGATTAAATATTTAAGTGTAAGACCTCTCAAACTATAAAAGTCACCTAAAAGAAAACCTAGGAAATACCCTTCTGGAAATTAGCCTTGGCAAAGGATTTTGACTGAGTCCTCAACAGCAATTGCAACAAAAACAAAAATTGATTGGTGGGACCTAGGCTAAAGAGCTTCTGCACATCAAAAGAAACTATCAACAGAGAAAAACAAAACAAAAAACAACAACAACAACAAAAAAAGAACTAAAGAAAGGAAAAAATATATGCAAACTATGCATCTGACAAAGACGTGTTAGTCCAGAGATTTTTAACTAATACCCAAAATCTATAAGGAACTTAAACAAATCAATAAGCAAAAATAAAATAACCCCATTAAAAAGTGTGCAAAGAATCTAACAGACACTGCTTAAAAGAAGACACACAAGTGGCTAACAAACATACAGAAAAAATGCTGAACATCACTAATCATCAGGGAAATGCAAATCAAAATGACCATGAGATACCATCTCATACTAGTCAGAATGGCTATTATTAAAAAGTAAATAACAACAGATGCTAGAGAGACTGTGGAGAAAAGGGAACACTTATACATGGTTAGTGGGGATGTGCATTGTTCAGCCCCTGTGAAAAGCAGTTTGGAGATTTCTTCAAAAATTAAAAATTGAACTACCATTTGATCCAGCAATCCCATTACTGGGTACATACCCAACAAAAAATAAATTTTTCTACCACAAAGACACATGCACTCACATGTTCACTGCAGCACTATTCACAATAGCAAAGACAGGGAGTCAACCTAGGTGCCCATAAACAGTGGACTGAATAAAGAAAATATGGTATATACACCACAGAATATTATGCAGCCATAGAAAAGAATGAAATCATGTCCTTTGCACCAGAATGGACGCAGCTGGAGGCTGTTATCCTGTGCAAATTAACACAGAAACAGAAAACCAAATATTGCACATTCTCACTTTTAAGTGGGAGCTAAAATCTTGGATACACATGGACATATATTTGGGAGTTATAGACACTGGGGACTCTGAAGGAGGGAGAGGGGTAAGGGCTAAAAAAAACTGACTCTTGAGTACTATATTCACTATCTAGGTGACAGGATCAATACAAGCCCAAACCTCAGCATCTTGCAAACATACCCTTGTAACAAACCTGCACATGTACCCCCTGAATCTAAAAGAAAAATGGAAGTAAATAAGTAAAGCTACAGTAACCTACAACAGCAAGAAAAACAATAACCAAAAATAACAATAATCTACTTTGCCTATGCTCTAGAAATGGAACAACTGAGCCTGGATGACAGTGCATCTGTTTATGGCATGGTTTACTGAATATTTCAAACCCACCAATGAGACCTATTGCTCGGAAGAGATTCTTCTGAAAATATTACCGTTCATTGACAATGCATCTGTTTGCCCAAGAGCTCTTATGGAGCTGTACAAGGAGATAAATGTTGTTTTCATGTGCACTAACACAACATTCATTCTGCAGCCTACGAATCAATGAGTAGTTTTGACTCTCAAGTCACATTATTTAAAAAATACATTTTGTAAGACTATAGCTGCCATAAATAGGGATTCCTCTGATGGATCTAGCCAAAGTAAATTAAAAACTTTCTGGAAAGGATTCACCATTCCATATGCCATTAAGAACATTTGTAATTTGTGGGAGGAAGTCAAAATATCCACCTTCACAGGAGTTTGGAAGAAGTTGATTCCAACCCTCATGGTTGACTTTGAAGGGTTCAAGACTTCAGTGGAGGAAGTAACTGCAGATGTAGTGGAAATAGCAAGAAAACTAGAAGTGGAGCCTGAAGATGTCACTGAATTGCTGCCATCTCATGATCAAACTTGAATGAAGGAGGAGTTGCTTTTTACAGATGAGCAAAGAAAGTGGTTTCCTGAGATGAAATCTTCTCCTTGTGAAGATTCTGGGAATATTGTACAAATGACAACAAAGGATTTGGAATATTCCAGATACTTAAACAGCAGCTGGGTTTGAGAGGATTGACTTATTTGAAAGAAGCTCTACTGTAGGTAAAATGGTATCAAACAGCACCACATGCTACAGAGAAATTTTTCATAAAAGATAAAGTCAATTAATGCAGCAGACTTTATTATCGTTTTAACTTAAGAAGTTGCCACAGCCACCCCAACCTTCATCAACCACCACCCTGATCAGTGAGCAACCATCAACATCGAGGCAAGGCCCTCCACCAGTACAAATGACTCACTGCAGGCTCAGATGATCATTAGCTTTTCTGGTAATAAAGTATTTTTTAATTAAAGTATATCTAACTTTTTTAAACATAATGCTATTGCAGTATGTTTATTGTATTAAGTATAGGTTGCACTATACTTGGTGTAGTGTAAACACAGCTTTTGTATGCACTGGGAAACCAAAGTTTGTGTGACTCACTTTATTGTGGTGGTCTGGAACCAAATCTGCAATATCTCTGAAGTATGCCTGTATAATTTTGCTCATTCCTACTTTATTTTGTGGGGTTTTTGTTTTTTGTTGTTTGTTGTTTTTTTTTTTTGTTCTTGAGACAGTCTTGCTCTGTCACCCAGGCTGGAGTGCAGTGGTGAGATTTCGGCTCACTGCAACCTCCACCTCCCGGGTTCAAGCAATTCTCTCCTATCTCAGCCTCGCGAGTAGCGGATTAAAGACGTCCACCACCATGCCCAGCTAATTTTTGTATATTTAATAGACAGGGTATTTCCCCATGTTGGCCAGGCTTGTCTCGAATCCCTGACCTCAAATGATCTGCCCACCTCAGCCTCCCAAAGTGCTGGGATTATAGGCATGAGCCACAGCACACGGCCGTATCCCTACTTTGAACTCATGGTAATTATTGTACCTGCCACCAGACATTGTTTTTATTGTGTTAGTAAAGACACACATATATTACCTAAAAAAAAATGCATCGTAAGTGTTCAAGGAGAAACAGTACAGGTTATCTTTTGATAGATGACAAAGGCTAGAAAAGACTCAACTAAGGTGATATCTACCTTCAACATTCTTTATGAAAAGAAATTGTGCACATTCAATTATCTCTTTGCCCATTTGTTTCTGCTCAGTAATTTAAAAGCATCTGATTTGCTCAGGTACAGTTTATGGTCGTTCCTACCTCTGTTAATTATTTTATAACATTCAGAACTAGACTTAGACTGAAGAAAGAACAATCTTTTTGTAGTTTCTTAGGATGTGAAGTGGAACTCCCACATGATTTTGACAACTATTATTTAATTGTGGGGAATGTGTATATGTCTAATTTTAAATCTCTAAATTTTTGTCTCATGTAGATTCCAGGGGGTGGGGAACAAACTTCAAAGTTAATTCTAACTTTAGAAACTATAAAGTAAGTTTTATATTCAGGACATTTTGAAATATGAGTAAGTTTTGTAATAACTCATAAGCTTATAGGGAAGTGGTAAGAAAGGAAATATTATAATATGAGCTCTTTTGACCTTATAATGATGGTTTTAAAAGTTAAAATAATAAAATAGTATGACTGGCATTACCGATTAGAAAAATACAGAATATTGGCCAGGTGCAGTGGCTCTTGCCTGTAATCCTAACACTTTTTTTTTTTTTGAGACGGAGTTCCGCTCTTGCTACCCAGGCTGGAGTGCAATGGTGCGATCTCGGCTCACCGCAACCTCCGCCTCCTGGGTTCAGGCAATTCTCCTGCCTCAGCCTCCCGAGTAGCTGGGACTAGAGGCACGCACCACCACGCCCAGCTGATTTTTTTTTTTTTGTAGTTTTAGTAGAGACGGGGTTTCACCATGTTGACCGGGATGGTCTCGATCTCTTGACCTCGTGATCCACCTGCCTCGGCCTCCCAAAGTGCTGAGATTACAGGCGTGAGCCACCGCGCCCGGCAATCCTAACACTTTAGGAGGCTGAGGCAGGATGATTGCTGGAGCCCAGGTGTTTGAGACCAGTTTGGGAAACATAATGAGACCCTATCTCAATAAAAATACAAAAATTAAGTGGGTGTGGTGGCATGCCTGTAGTCCCAGCTACTTGGGAAGATGAGGTGAAATGATTGCTTGAACTTGGGAGGTCAAAGCTGCAGTGGGCTGTCATCAAGCCACTGAACCCCAGCTTGGGCAACAACAAAGTGAGACTCTGTTTCAAAAAAAAAAAGGGAAATAGAATATCCCTCTAGTTGTACCTATAGCTGTAAGTCAAGTAATTTTCTGTGAAAAATAAATAAAATGCTATATACTTTTATCAGGGGTTCTATGGCATTAAAAGTTCTAGTTGGTAGTTTCTACCATCCCTCTATTAAGAAAATCAAAATGTCACCTGTATCTTATAAATATTTTTATATTCATTAGATTTGGAAGACATTATTGAAAACAAAATAATGTATCATAAAGGTGGGACACACACCCTGAGGCAAAAACCCAGGAAATAGAGAAACAGCGAAATCTTTATTTACTATGTCTGCCAAGGAACAGGTTGGCAGTTTTGTTTTTTTTTTTTTTTTTAAGGGACAATTTATATGATTGCTTGGTCATTTTAGATAAAGACAAAGAAAATAAAGCTTTATTATTACCTCTTAGTATCGCCTTAGCCCATCACTTTGGATGACTAAGGTGTTGTGTCATACTTTCATTAAGCGAGATCTCGTTCATTTATGTCTCCAAACTGCTATGTTATTGTTTTCATCTTACAGTTGAGAAAACCAAGAGCCAAAAAGGATAACGGCTTTGCAGGGATCACGCATAGTGGATACCTGGCAGGGACAGGTCTCCTGACTTTTGGAACTGTGCCTTTTGGTCTGACTTTTAAAATAGCTTGTTTCCTCTGTGCCATGGTAACCCTCAGCAAAACGTCTTACCTTCCTTTGTTGTACCCCCTTCTTCTCACCGTAAGTGATCCACAATATCCCCACTCCATTCTCTCATCTTCTTAGTCTTAGTCTATTACTCCTTGTTGTGTAATGTCATCCTAAAGTTTAGTGGTTTAAAATTACAACCATCAATGTGTGCTTTGGAATCAATTGGTCAGCTGGGCGTTCATTAATGTGGGTCAGACTTGGCTGAGTCCACCTGGGCTCACTCGTGTCTCTGCAGCCAGCTGGTATGTCAGCTGGGGGCTGGCTGCTCTAGGGGTGGCTCCCCTCTGGGGTTGGACATTGCCTGACTATTGGTTAGGGCCATAGACACTAACGCAGCCGGGTTGCCTGTGTCCCCATCTGTCATCACCCAACAGGCTAGCCTCGGCTTGTTCTCAAAATATTTCATAAGAGAAGTATGCAATACCTTTTGAGGCCTAGTCCTGGAACTATCATATCTTCACTGCTTTTGTAGCCTGAATTAATAGATAGGGAATTAGACTGTTCTTTCTAACAAGAGGAGGTACAAGACTCCCTAGTCAAGGGCACAGATATAGGGAGGAGTAAGGAATTGTGTCCATTTTTGCAATCTGCCATACTCCAATTACTTTCAAATAACTTGTCTGAATCATTCATATTAAGATATTAATAATTTAGTAGCTTATACCTTTTCAGGAATATCTTCTTTGGGCAAAAATAAACCTGTGATAAGAATATTTAAAGGATCGGCAGCATAATGCTGTCTTGATGAAGAATTACCTATTTCATTCTTTTGTTGCCTGTGCATTTGGTGTCATAGCCAAGAAATTATTGCCAAATCCTGCCAACAATTTTTTTAATATCCAGACTGTTGTTAAAAAAAAAAACAACTTCAGCCCAACTGAATTTAAAGGAGCTTAATGGAGCAATAAATAATTCATGAATGAGGCAGCATCCAGAATCGCAGCAGATTCAGAGAATCTCCAGGGATGCCTCATGGTCAGAACAAATGTATAGAGAAGAAAAAGGGAAGTGGCATATAGAAATTGGAGATGAGATACAGAAACAGCTGGATTGGCTGCAGGTTGGCATTTTCCTTATTTGAACACAGTTTGAACACTCAGAAGTGTGTGACTGGTTGGAGAATGGCTGCTGGCATTGGCCAAGACTCAGCTATTGCTACAGGCACAGACTCCTAAGTTTAGATTTCAGTCTTGTCTACCCACGAAGTTAGGTTGCAATTCATCCACAAGGACTCAAATATAGAAGTATGGAGTCCTTCTCAGGCCATATTTAGTTTGCTTTAACACTGTTAACCCTGGGCCAGGGAGCTATTCTGTAGCAGGTGAGCTGTCCTTACTTCTTCAAGTCGAAGCACATTCTTACTTCACCACCAATTTTTTATTATTATAAAATATAAGTACTGTAGCATAAAATGTTACCATTTTAGCCATTTGCAAATGTACACTTCTGTGGCACTAAGAACATTGTTACTGATGTGCATCTGTCATCATATCCATCTCCAGAATTTTTTCATCTATCCCAACTGTATACCCATTAAACACTAACTCCCCATTCTTCTTTCCCCTGACTTTAGCAACCACCATTCCACTTTCTATCTTCATGAATTTGACTACCTTAGATACTTCATGTAAGTGGAATCACACAACATTTGTTCTTTGGTGACTTCCTGATTTCACTTAGCATAATGTCTCAAGGTTATAGATAAAAACAGTCAAAACTGTAAAATATTTGAAGAGATTTATTCCGAGCCAAATATGAGTGATGAGTGGCCTGTAGCACAGCCCCAGGAGATTCTGAGAACATGTGCCCAAGGTGGTCAGGCTACAGCTTTGTTTTATGCATTTTAGAGAAGTATATCAATCAATGCATGTAAGATGTGCATTGGTTCGGACTGGAAAGGCGGAAAAACTGGATGTGGGGGCTTCCAGGTCATGGTGAATTCAAAGCTTTTCTGATTGGCAATTGGTTGAAAGAGTTATTATCTAAAGACCTGGAGTAAATAGAAAGGAATATCTGGATTAAGATAAGGGGTTGTGGGGATCAAGGTTCTGTCGTGTAGATGAAGCCTCTGGGTAGCAGGCTTCTTGGGGGCTCTCATCAGACCTAAAAAGGTACCAGAGTCTTAGTAAATTCTCTACTGGACCAGGGAAAAGACCTGGAAAGGAATGGAAATTCTCTACAGAATGTAGATTTTCCCTATAAGAGACAGCTTTGCAGGGCCATTTCAAAATATGTCCAAGAAATTTATTTTGGGGGTAAAACACCTTGATTTCGCTCAGGGCCTGTAATCTGTCCTGTGATGCCATACTAAAGTCAGGCTGGAATTTGGTGTCTTATTGCTATAAAAAGTCTGTTTTGTCAGTCTTAAGATCTTTGTTTTCATGTTAATGTTGGTCAGCTGTGCCCTAATTCCAAAGGGAGGAGGGCATAATGAGGCATGTCCCAACCCCCACTTCCCATCATAGCCTAAATTACTTTTTCGAGTTAACTTTGGAAAGCCTTTGGCCTAGGGGAGGGTCCATCAGTCAGTTGAAGGGCTCAGGATTTTATTTTTGGTTTATAAGGTTCATCCACGTGGTAGTGTATATTCAAAGTTTCTTCATTTTTAAGGCTGGATAATGTTCCATTATATGCATATATACTCTATGTTGTTTATGCATTCATCCATTGAGGGACATGGGTTTTTTCCACCTTTTGGCTATTATGAATAATGCTGCTATTATCGAATGTTAAGTGTCCAAATATCTGTTCAAATCCTTGTTTTGAGTTCTTTTGGATATATATCCAAAAGCGGAATTGCTAGACCATATGGTAATCCTGCGTTTAATTTTTTGAGGAATCTCTATGCCATTTTTCACAGTGGCTGCACCATTTTACATTCCCATCAGCAGTGTATAAGTGTTCTAATAAATCCCCATCTTTGCCCACACTTATTGCCTTTTCTTTTTAATCACAGCCATCCTAATGGATGTGAAGTAGTGACTCAACGTGGTTTTGATTTGCATTTCCCTAATGATTAGTGATGCTGAGCATCTTTTCGTGTCTTTATTGGCCATTTGTGTGTTTTCTTGGAGAAACAACTATTAAAGTCCTTCGTGTATTTTTTAATGAGATGTTTATTTTTTGATGTTGAATTATAGGCATTCTTTAAATATTCTGGATCTCAATCCAGATATATGATTTGCAAATATTTTCTCCCATTCCATGGATTGACTTTCACTCTGTTGCTAGTGTGTGTTGATGCAAAAAGTTTTTAATCTCAGCCAGGTGTGGTGGCTCACGCCTATAATCCCAGCACTTTGGGAGGCCAAAGTAGACAGATCACTTGAAGTCAGGAATTCAAGACCAACCTGGCCAACATGGCAAAACCCCGTCTCTACTAAAACTACAAAAATTAGCTGAGTGTGGTAGCGCATGCTGTAGTTCCAACTACTCGGGAGGCTGAGGCATGAGAATTGCTTGAACCTGGTGGGCAGAGATGGCAGTGAACCGAGATCATGCCACTGCACTCCAGCCTGGGTAACAGAGTTAAGATTCAAGTTTTTAATCTTGATGAAGTACAATTTATCTATTTTTTTTCAATGCCTATGATTTGGTGTCATATCCAAGAAATTATTGCCAAATCCTGCCACCAATTTTTAAATACCCAGCCTGCAGCCATTTAAACTGCTCAGTGAATGACTTAAAGAATTTTAAAGTGAGTTGTTTCTATTCAACAATTTACTTTTACAATTATAGGAAATGTTAACAAATATCCATTCAAAGCCAATTTTTTTCTCAGTCTTTATTTTCCTGATTACTGCCAAGTACACTAGATGTAAATAGAAAGCATGGAAATAGCACTTTGTATTGTGCCCCAATTGTTTCCCCACGAGAGAAAGTGATCAAAATTATTACCAAGTGCCTCTATTAGGAAAAGAAAATTCTTAACTGATTAAAGACCAGAGATATTACATATCAACTATAAAATGAATTTTCAACTTTTTACTTCATTGGAAAAAATACTAAATTTCATTTCTAAATACTAAATACTAAATTTCATGCTATACTTGAGTCAGGCTGGAATTTGGTGTCTTATTTGCTACAAAAATCACATATAATAAAGCTCTAAAACTTCAAAGACATTTTGCATTCTGGAAAGGGTTCTTTGTGGTTGCAATCTTCATTTGAAATTCAAATAACTCTTTGGAATTTGAAGCTGGCTAGAAGTTATGTAGTGTAGAACAAGAAGGAGATGATCCTATTATACTTTTGTACCTAGATGGGAGCAGCAAACGCATCTTTTGAAATCATTAAATAATACATGAGCTACCTATGATAAACATCCTGGGCAATATGTAAGAACTTACCTTTTAACCTCTATAGTCCTTGGGTTAGACCATTACATATTTTAAAAGCAAGTGTTTATCAAATCTTCAATTTTACATAGCAATAGATAACACAGAAGACTCAAGAGAAAGAAGAATAAGACTTGGTTCTCTTCCTTCAGATAGTAAATAAGGGAGGCTTACCATTTAGAATCCGAGAAAATTAAGGTGGGACATTGTGGTCTGAGGACGTCTCAAGGAGATGGACCTCTGCAGGCCAGGAGGGCTAGGTCTGGTTGGAGTGAGAGGCGCACCTGCATGACCTGAGGAGCAGTGGCACGAGCAAGTGTCACATCTGGCTAGAGGATGGCATTGCCAGATACCTGAGATAGAGGAAGCACATCAAAAGTAAATCATGGACAGAGGCCTGGGTGAGGACTTATTGTGGCGAGCTGGTATAGCAGTTCATTGTTGGATGTAGTAGACTGTAGAGAATCACTGTAGGTTTTTGACCAGGGGAGTAGAAGGAAAATTTAGCCCATTTCCAGTGGAGATCATAAAACCTTAGAAGTAAAGGGATCTCTGGAAATGTCTTCTCCAATATCCCATTTTTACTTAGGCCAGGGAAGTGAAATAACTTGCTCAAAAGGTCACACCAGTTAGAAAATAGCAAATCTGGCCAGGCACGGTGATGCACACCTGTAATCCCAGCACTTTGGGAGGCCAAGGCGGGTAGATCACGAGGTCAGGAGATGGAGGCCATCATGGCCAAGATGGTGAAACCCTGTCTCTACTAAAAATACAAAAAAATTAGCTGGGAGGGTTAGCACGCGCCTGTAGTGTCAGCTACTCAGGAGGCTGAGGCAGGAGAATCACTTGAACCCGGGAGGTGGAGGTTGCCATGAGCTGAGATGGCACCACTGTACTCCAGCCTGGTGACAGAGTGAGATTCTGCCTCAAAAAAAAAAAAAAAAAGAAAAGAAAAGAAAGAAATAAAGAAAGAAAGGAAGGAAGGGAAAGAAAGGAAGAAAGAAAAAGGAAAAGAAAAAATAGCAAATCTGTGTCTCATTAACTTGTAGTCTGATGATCTTTCTTTCATATCACAACCCTCCAAAAGATATTAGAGTAAAGAAAATAAAAAGAAAGGATACACAAGAAGCAGCATCTTGATTGGGAACAGTCAAATAACTATTTTATTTATTTTAGTAAATAAGGCAGATAAATATCTAGAGAATTCACAAAGGATGAAGTGATTTCTTAAAAATAGTATTTGAGGCTGGGCATGGTGGCTCACACCTGTAATCCCAGCACTCTGGGAGGCCGAAGCTGGCGAATCATTTGAGGTCAGAAGTTCGAGACCAGCCTGGCCAACATGATGAAACCCCGTTTCTACTAAAAATACAAAAATTAGCTGGGTATGGTAGTGGGCACTTGTAATCCCAGCTACTAGAAGACTGAGGCAAGAAAATCACTTGAACCCAGGAGGCAGGGGTTGCAGTGAGCCCACATTGTGCCACTGCACTCCAACCTGCGCAACTGAGTGAGACTCTGTCTCAAAAAAATATATATATATAGTATTTGAAAAAGTGAAAAACTAATTCTAATTAAATCAATATTAATATTTTAAATATACCCTGGCAAATGGGTGCTAATCTAAAACTGAATTACTGAACAAATGAATACCTAAATATGTCTTTTTCTTTCAGTAAATACCTTACAAGTATTATTTAAGGAAAACATTTTCTTTTACAGATTCACCTTTTTGGGGTTTTGCTGGCCATTTTAGGAAACTTGGTGATCAGCATTTCTCTAAATATTCAGGTAAGAGAAAACCTTATTTTTCTAACACTGTACATTGATTCAGGGACACATGATGACTCTCATGGGCTTTGGGAACTTTTGCCTTTGTAGATCTTTTCTCTATAAAAATTATAAAAAATTATATTTTATGACTTCATTGGTATATAGACAAATATATATAATCCAGGCTATAGTGCATTCATTTTTCTTTTTCTTCTGATTTTGAAAGAAATTAATTTTGGAGGGTAGAGAGGACTCCAATAGTATTATAGACCCTAGGTAAGGGGCCTGCTGTGTCTAATGGATAAACAGCACTGGTTTGATTTGTAGTACTTTGATTTCTTTCATAGCCTTCACCCTAGATGGGATATGGATATTTTTTAGAAACAGGTCATCCGGCCATGGTGGCTCACGCCTATAATCCCAGCACTTTGGGAGGCCAAGGTGGGTTGATCACAAGGTCAAGAGATTGAGACCATCCTGGTCAACATAGTGAAACCCCATCTCTACAAAAAATACAAAAATTAGCTGCGCATGGTGGCGTATGCCTGTAGTCCCAGCTACTTGGGAGGATGAGGCAGGAGAATTGCTTGAACCCAGGAGGCAGAGGTTGCAGTGAGCCGAGATCGTGCCATTGCACTCCAGCTTGAGTAATGAGCAAAACTCTGTCTTAAAAAAAAAAAAGAGTACAGATTATAGGATTTTTATCCCCTCTCTTTAAAATACTGTTAAATATGCCAGTATAGATTAAGAGAAAAGTCTTGAGAAAAGAATGTAGAGTACAAAATAGGAACTATTTTGAACCTGAATCAGAAACCTGAATAAACTGCTGATTTGCTAAACTAAAAACTGAATGAAATATGAATTGTTAACCAAATAATAAATTAAAAATTTTAAATCATTTAATGAATCACTTTGAAATAGAATCAAATCACTGCAGTTTCTAAAATGATTTGAATCAAAATAAACCTAAACATCAGAATATCTCCCAAATGTTATATGGTAGTTCCCTCTTATCCTCAAGGGATACCTTCCAAGACTCCCAGTTGATGTCTGAAACTAGAGCTAATACTGAACCCTATTCAGTATACACTATGTTTTTCTTAGACATACATTCCTGTGATCACATTTAATTTACAAATTAGGCACAGTAAAAGATTAACAACAATAACTAATAATGAAATAGAACAAGTAAGTAAAATAAGGGTTACTTAAACACAAGCACTGCGCTGTTGCAACAGCTGATCTGGTAACAAGGAAGGCCACTGAATGACTAAAGGACAGGGAGCGTCTGCAGCGTGGATATGTTGGACAAAGGGAGAATTCACATGCCAGGTGGGACAGCCTGAGATTTCATCCTACTACTCAGAAACGCATGCAATTTAAAATGTATGAAATGTTTATTTCTGGAATTTTCCGTCTAATATTTTCTGATCATGGGTAGCTGAAACCACAGAAAATGAATCTGTGGATCGGGGGCGACTACTATATTTGTTTATATAAATCTTTGCTAGCAAATGACCTAGTATAATTTTCAATAATTCCCCCAAAATGTATTTATTTTGGAAAAAAAAAAATCGGTGTTCTTATGAAAGGAATTAAAGGAATACCAAAAAAAAAAAAAAAAAAAAAAGTCACATTCCCCTCATAGCTCAGAATGTTTTATTTCTCTTCTGATTTACTTTCAGAAATATTCTCACCTTCAGTTGGCACAACAAGAGCACCCGAGGCCATACTTCAAGAGTGTGCTGTGGTGGGGTGGTGTCCTGCTGATGGCTGTGGGAGAGATGGGGAACTTTGCAGCCTATGGATTTGCTCCCATTACTCTGATCGCTCCATTAGGCTGTGTGTCTGTTACAGGTAAGTTATTCTGTGTTTTGACAAACAGAAACTTAAAGAGCAGAATAACTGGAGAAAAACACACAACTGAAACGACAAATGCACCAAGGAAGAAAGGCTGTTCTCTGGTTTCTCAGCACATTTACGTGGAACAATTATTCTGCTAATTTCAGTTATCCATTGTCATGCTGTCACATTAACCATGAAGAAACTTGCATTTCGTGACTATAACACTTATGTGTGAAAGCCTGATGCCTGAGTCTTAATAAATTAACAGTGACAGAAAATGTTATACTGTGCTAGTAATCGTTAAGGAGTTACCTAAAAGCATTTGTAATGCAATGTTTTATTCATATGTTAAACTGATAGTACCTACAGCTAGAGTCTTAGATGCCTGGTCTTGACTCCATAGTTCGGTGCCTTTTTGACAGTAAGAATTAAATATTGGTTATTCTACATTACTATAAGAATGTGTAATTTCACAGTAATGTCACAAATATCTACTTAGAAATTTTATGTGACTAACTAAGTACATTTAGAAAAGAAAAAATGAGGTGTTGTGAAAGACTAAAAAAGAAAAGAGCAAAAATTATTGCTAAAAAAGAGAACAAATTCTCTAAACCCTGTTAAAATCAATAAAATCTTTTTGGTTTTACTCTTTATCTGCTGCTATGGAAACAGGACATTTCTGAATTTCTGTGAATTTAGAAACTTCATTGAAATAGAAACAAGTTGATAGTTATTATTTATTAACACCTAGATCAAGCATATCACATGTTTACATATCCCAAATTAAATGTTTCTCCTAAACAACTATATAATATTCTTAAAGAAAACATCATTTATACTGAAACAATGTAGATTCAGAGAGAATTATTTCATTTTGTATTCTCTGAATCACTTAAAATATTTTATTTAAAATACATCCATGAAGTATAATAGAATATTTAGCAAAAAACACTAATTTTGCTTTCTAGAAATTGCCTATTTAAAAGAGCCATCCTGTTACCACTCTGAAAAGGCACACAATTTATGTAATCATTTACTGTTTTTAACATTCCAATAGAACGAGCAAATTGGGTCAACCTCATTTTCTATTTAATAAAGCCCATAACATGTACATAGACAATTTAGACGTTTTATGTTTTCAAAATCTGAGACGTAACAGATAAAAGGTCTAGTTATACGATCAACTTGGGATTCCTCCAGACTCTTGCTATCTTGAAAATGTTGTTGTATTCTCCATAATGACTGTGTATGTTGTTCTGATCTTTAGTTTTGTTCCTTACTTTATGCTCAGTTTCCATGAAATAGCCAGAGAAAAATGTGTCCAGGCATATTAGATAGATACCTGGGGAAGGGAGGTGATAAGTGCACCCTATCATATTGAAATTCTCCATTTGTCTCATGTCTCCTGTTCCTGGGAAACCTTTTGGGGTAATGGGGTTATAAGAAAAAGGGTGCTACTCCAGATGTTTCAAAGAAAGAGGAAATATTGTTGTAAAAATCAAAGACTTCACAGAAATGAGATATAGCCAGACCTCATGGGGCCTAAGGTGAGAATGGGGCAATTTTCAGGACTTCAGGGTCAGCCATGGTACCCCTCCGAGACCTTTGGGGAAGCTAGCTGCCTGTGAGTCTGCTCATCTTGGCAAGACTTGATCCAAGCTCTCATTAAAAAACTGGAAGCTGAAGCTTTCTAACCTTCCACTCAGAAACAGTGTCCTATTCTCCCCAAGTCCCCTGCAAACCGATCCACCCACGACTGCCTTGACAGATGGGCTTTTGCTTCATGCTACAGATTATTTTTCTTTGTGTGCTGTTAGCCCCAATTAAAGTTTCAGCTTCAGAACATTTTTAGCTACCTCCCTCTCTGTCCATCTAAAATGACTCAAAGAAGTGAACTTACAGCCTCGAACACACTCTATTCCTACTTTACAATCTTTGCAGACAGTAATGTATGCTCATAAATAGTATTCCCACAGCAGTCCTAAGCTGAATTTAAATCATTGTAAAGCTTTGTGGGTGGGTGAGGGACTGCTGATGATGGAGAATTTTCCCTAGAATAAGCCTCTGCTACCCTGAGATTCTTGATAAAGGTTCTAGAAACTCTAGAGAATTTGAAGGGAACGGGAAAGTATAAACCAGATGTGTCTTATGTCAGTGTCTACAGATGAAGCAGATGTCTACAGATGAAAAAACAGTGTCTTCAGATGAAAATCCACATTTTTCTATGTTAAAACATTTTTTCCGTATCCTTTCTTGGGAGCTTTAAGAAATCAAATCTCCCTTTGAATTTTAATAACAAATAAAATCTATTTCAGTGTTGCATGCGAAATTGCATATTCTTTTCTGATTTTTCTTCTATCTTTTGTTGCTCTTCTAAGAGAAGGAGATAGAGAGAGAGAGACTATTAAAATCCAGAACACTGACAATAGTTTCAGTCCTTAAGTCTAAGGTGTTAAGTTCCTTAAGTCTTGCATCTTCCTCCCTCTCCTTAGACGGTCTGGTTCACACCAACATATTGCGCTCCCTTTTTCCTTTCCAGAAGTAGGGAAAGACTGTGCAGGTAAACATGTGAGCTAGTCTGACTACACCGACGATTGCTAATATACCAGAACTGCTATGTTGTCTCACATAATCAAAATTCCTGCTCCTCTTGTATGCTTTAATTAGTATGGCATATATTTGTATACTTTAATGGAGTATAATATACTCAATTATGTAGTATATGAAATTGTATTAAATATATATTAATAATTTATGTTTAATAATATAAATACAATTATATTGATCATATTTAATATATAAACATAATTATATTAATATAATTATATTAATTATATTGACTATATTAATATGTAATAGTTAACATGATTATATTAATATTGGCATAATTATATTAATTATATTGGTTCTAGTTAATATAATATTTAATAGAATATTGATTCTATTAATATATGATATTTAACATAATTATATTGGTTCTATTTAATATATATAATTTTATTTTTATATATTTAATATATTTAGTTATATATTAACAGATATATTAATTAAATGCATATTTAATATATATTTAGTTATATATTAACAGATAACATATTAACTGAATATGCATTCAATTAATATTTTAACAATATGCATCCAATTAATATATACATGTCATATAATTTACATGTATATGGCATATGTCTGACATATATACTAGTCATATATAGGACTCATTTGTAAGAAGCACCACAGTTAGTAATGTGGGCATTTCAACTTGTCCTCTGCCCATGTTTTCCTGCCCTGAAGCATCTTTCTTCTGTCCTTTCTTTCCCTTTCTCTGTGTGTCCTGCTGTTCCTCACTGACATGCTCAGCTTCAGACAGCATTTGTCCAACATTTGTCTTACAGGTAGGTTCATAGGTGTTCTAAGGAACAAAGAATTCCGTAATCAAACAGGATTCTGCAATTTGGGGTTTTAAAGCCGACACAGATTTCATTAGTGTTGGGCTTCTTGGGGCCCTAAAACAGGCCCATGCACACGGTCAATCTTTGAGAGGCAGATGCAGTATGCCAGGTTTCCAAAACCTGACGAGTGCATCTGAGATCCCCTTGAGGTTATCTCAAGGGACAGCAGTTCTGCCGAAAACCCTTTAGAGAATTCTTAAAGCAAAGCTCATAGTCAGTCACATCATGCTAGAGACTCAGCCTAAATAACCTGTCCATGCCTTACCATGAAGACAGCACAATGGGGAATGACCTCAATACACAGAGCTGCCCAGGTCTGGGTCCGGCTTTTTGAGAGAATCAGAGCCTTCGCAACCTTATGTCATCTTTTAATTTTACTTTATTTTTCTCACTTGGAAGTCTTTCTCAATGAATAATAGGTCTAAAATCTATTCTGACTAAAATACTAGTTATACTGGCAGTGTGGTTAATTCTAGATGTGGATTTGTGTTTCCATTAATTCAGAAAGCTTAATTAATGATTTTCAATTTCACCTAGAGGCTAGGTTCAATACTCGCCCTAATTAACCAGGACAGCAGAAAGGTCAAGAGCTCTAGGGCCACAGTGCCAGGTTCAAATCGCAGTTGTGCTATTGGCAAGCTCTGTGACCTTAGCAAATTATTAAAACCAATTTATACCTCAGATTCCTAGCCTGCAAAATGGGAATGAAAGTCGTTTCTGTATTAGAGGTCATCATGGGGAAGAACTGAGTAAACTCAAACTCCCAAGGACAGTGTTAGCTATATAGCATTTGACATAATGACAACACTGGCTATTGTCACTATGATTTGTAATTATTATTGTGTAGAAAAACAAAATACCTTATTCTTTATATTGGAGTATAGTTCTATGCCTCCAAAGATGGCTGATGGCTGCATTCTCTAAATTGGAGAAACCATTTCAAGAAAGGCTTTTTATTATTCTTATTCACGCATTGGTTAAATTTATGGACAGCAGAAAAGTAGGGTCCTCGCAGCTCATTTTTCATCCAATTAAGTAGCCATTACCCTTCAACTCCTTCACATATTCTCTACCAAAAAACAATGGAAAGCACAAGAATTTCCAAATAATGTACCAAGATGAAATACATTTTAAAAACAAATATAGGAGTTTGTCAGAGAAAATGCATAGCAAGTTAGATGTGTGTACAGTTTTCCATCTTCTTGCTCTGGCTTCAAAGCACATTGTTCACTTGTTTATTAATTACAGAGAGGCCGAATGGCAGATTCCTTTCAGGCCAACTGTGATTTGAGGATATGCTTAATATACCAGAAATCCAATACAAAGAAATAGGTTGGATATTCTGCGGAGTTTGTAATAAAATTTCAAACTACTGATAATCCTTCTTGTCTCAGGTAAACCCTTGCTCAGGAGATCTTTCCTGGCTTTCAGGCTAAGGAAATTAAACAGGCTTATTCTCTGCTCCCTTAACACCCTATGCAGGCCCTCTCTCATCTGTGTGGTGGTGTTTTGTGAATTAGAAAAAGGCAGCCCTTTCTCAAAATACCGTATTTCTGTCTATCTGCAAATGCTTGTAATACATTAATTTTGTTAGAGCAGGACACTGGCACCATGTAGCAGAGAATTTTGCTGAGAAATACACAAATCAACAATGTATGAGATGTGGGTGTGCCACCTCAGATGTGGAGACTTTCTGCACTGCAAAACCTACACCGCCTGCCCAACCACACACAGCGACCCTGCCCTACACTTCCCCTTTGGTACCTCTCAACATACTCACAATGACCTGTTCATGTCACTGTGTGTCTCATCGCTTGACATTTGCCCTTCCTGGGAGAGCACGGCACCTGGAAATCACACAGTGCAGCCTGTAGAATTGGTTCGAATTTGAATTTTGATAAAACAAGGATAGGATGTTCTGTTCTAGGGTGCTGGAAGAGATAAACACTTGCTTAAGAGATTTCAATTCCTAATGAAGCATGGTGGTTAAACAGTTCATTGCAAGAGACTCATGAATATTCACGCTTGTGAACACTCACAGGCCTATAATCCTGTCCTTTGGGGGTTGAGTTCAATTATTTGTGCATCTCCAAAGCATGGGCTTCCAGTTAATGTTTTCCTTTTTCTGTTGATCCCCATGACTGTGATCTATGCTGTGCCTAAACATTTAGAGATGATTAAAAACAATGAAGTTATCAACAATCCAAAGAATTGAAGCCACATGGAATTAAATAGCTTCATGGCAGACCTCATTCAGTATAAAATTAACTGGTCTGTGGGGTGGCAAGGAAGTGAGATATGAAGGGTGATCGTTGCAAGGGCAAGGAGGGAGAGAAGGTGAAATAGAACGTGATGGAAGCATTAGTGACATTTTTCGGTTCTATGCCTCTGAATATATTGATTAAAAGAAACCAGAAAAGAGTTCAAGAACATATGACCTTCTTCCAAGTTAAATTCAGGGAACGCTTTAGACAAAATTATAAAGGTAAGAAACTAATATTGCATGAGCATCCACTATGCCAGGTATGAGACACATAAACTCATTAGCTCACTTCATCATTGCCCAGCTGAATGGAACTGAGTAATAAATAGATTGACTTTAGGATAAATTGTATTAAATTAAGCATTTGAAATTTTGGATGGAAAGATAATAGCAGCAAGATCTCCATGGCCCTAGAATAATTTCCTAAGTGAAGTAGTCACTCTGTTACTGAGCTAATTTGGATTAAGTTTGGAGAGCTAACTGAATTGAGAAAATGAGAAGAGCATGAGTCTGATAAGTCTTTTCCATCTCTAATTTTCCCCAATATGCTGGGTTTTGCTCAAATCAAAATTCATGATGTGGAATACATGTTGTTTTGTTTATTTCTGTGGTGCTGTTATGAAGCCCTAAACTGAAATGTATCTGTAATCCATTAGACAATGGTCATAGCAGAGCCAGGAAGCCCTGGTGAGGCCTTTTGGAATTCCAAAGAAATCATGTCAAGCAGGAACTTTGGTCTCCAAGATTTTTATTAGAAACAAATGAAAGGAAACATAAACAGACCAATGAGCAAGTGACGCGTAGCGTTACACAAACCTAGATGCTGCAAATTCGCTTTGTCCCTTAGAGCAATGTGCTTAGTGCCAGCCTGGATGAGGTCACCGGAACTCTAAACCTCACAGGATGCCTGTGATAGTGTCGCTTCACATGGACATCGATTTTAATGTTCAAGATATGCAGAAAATATTGCTCTTCTCAGTGGCTTGCTGAGTTATCTGCTTTTGCGTGTTTGTCCAAAAACCAGCCTACATAAAATGTGTGAAATAAAACTCTGAAGTTTTAATTTTATGTCTGCTCATACATTCTCAGCAGAAAGCATTCCTGAAGCCTAAACACTTTATTTGAAACATCTTTTCCACCCATCCTTATTTTTTCAGCATGCCACAAAGTATTTCTAGAGAGATTGCTAATGATTAAGTAACACACAATTAAATTTGTAATACAGAATTAATCTAGTCAGTGGTAGTATTTTTACTTTTTTGGAGTCCTTTCAACTTTAATCATTAATGCATGCCAAGAAAAAATGTAGAAAAGAAAGGATTATTGTTCTTAATCCAGGTAAGTTTTCTCCTTTGAAATTGTGCAAATTGTCTCTGAATGACAGTTCCTTCTTCATTATCTTTAATAAATGACAATAGCAATTTTTTTAATCAACATGAATTACTTGACGCTTTTCTTCCTGCCAACATGAATTGTAGAACTTTTCTCTCTGTGAGATGACATTTTTCAAACTGTCATATCCTCAGATCTTCAAATCTTAAATCCATGGAATACATCGTAATTGACATACCTCTTTTCCTAAAACTATACAACTGACGGGGAATGATAATTAGGAGCTGTGCCTCAATATGGTCAGAGTTGACTCAGCCTGTGAGCATGCTTAATGTGTCCACGTGTTTGAAGCTTGATTGTGACTGACATGAAAGTGTTTTTGTGGTTTTCTTTTTAGCAGCACAATAAAGTTGCCATTATAAGTGGCCAGAAACCGCAAGCCAGATATTTACATGTGAGGCTCTGTTTGTAGCATTATTATATAAATATGTTCTTTTCATGTCATTGGTTATTTTTTTTTTTGTAAAAGAAAGTTTTCCTTACTGTTTTATCTTCTACTTTTCTATATTATAAATATACATCCTGGTTTCTCCCTATATCACAGAGGTGACACAATACATTGAATGTGCAGGAAACAAAAATGGATGAAATTTTTATTTGTAGGCTAGATCAGAGTTCACAAACTTGCCTGTAGACCAGAGTTGGCCCATGTTGTGTTTGGCTCAAACAATGCTTTTAAAGAATACTCATTTCCCATGGGTAAAAATTAGACAGTAACACACACACAACTGAATTTTTGGCTACAGAATCAGATTTGGTAGTGCTGGATTTGCAGTTGGCTAGGGCTGATTCATGAGTGCCACCTTCCACTGATCTTGAATAGTTCACCACAGCCCCACAACCCCTCACCACCATGGCCAGTGCCCCCCATCACCACGGCCCACCCCCCTTATCACAGCCTATTCTCTTACCACCACAGCGCAACCCCTCATCATTGTGGCCTACCCCCTATCACCATGCCCACCCCCTGATCAACACAGCCTATCCCCTCTTTACAGCCTACTCCCATCACCACACCCACCTCCCTCATCACCAGTGCCAATCTCCTCCTCCTTCCCTCATTACAGCCTACCCCCGCATTACCACGCCTACCTTCCTCATCACCAGCGCCCATCCCCTCATCACCACAACCTACCTCCATTACCACACCCACCTTCTTCATCACCAGTGCCAATCCCCTTATCATTACAGCCTATTCGCCATCACCACAGCCCACCCTCATTACAGCCTACCCCCCGATTACCATGTCCACCTCCCTTATCACCAGCACCCATCCCCCTTATCACCATGGCCCACCCCTCACATTGTTTTGTCTTCAGAGGATCACCTTAAAGGCCATTATAGGCATTTAAGTTTGTACCTGTCAACCGATGATTCTTTTTATCTCCAACTGAACCAGATAAGAATATCATATCCATAATCATATTTGAGTAAAGTATAATTAATTGGTATCTTAGCTTTGGGTTAAATTTGTCTTTAAGAAGTGATAATGAAGGGTAAAAAAAAAAGAGAGAGAGAAATAAATAAAAGTGAACAAAATTATTTAAAACTTGCCATGCCCAAACAGTTATTGAACAGTCTTCTGTACTACTAAGCTTTTAATAAAAAATTATTATATGGGGGGAAGAGAGTTTAAATAGAAAGCACACATATGTCCCAATGTTACAACTTTAAAAAGGGAATGCCCATTTACCTATTATTCTACAGACACAGAGTTCTAAACTGACATGTAAAAATCTGCCCTTGAGTTGAATTGCTAACAGAGAAGTTGGAATTTACCTTCTTATTTCAAACCAAGTATATACAACCTTACTGAATACTCATGCACCAGGTTAATTTATGATTGGTTTCTTCTCTCTTGTGGCCTGCTATGGGTCTTAGAGCATCAAATAACTCTTCCATAATCACAGCTGGTCTTGGACCGAATCCCATAAACTGAAGGATGTCAGAGAGTAGGTGAATGAAGGACAAACCAAGGGTTGATTCCTAAGTAAATCAAGACGCACAGGGAAGTGCAACACCAAGACACATACCTTGCCCTGGGACTGGCACCCTCCCCCACATCTACATGTGGTTTGGAAGGCACAGGAAACTTGCTTGGCCTTTATTTTATCTATTTTCTTTTTTTTTTTTAAGTCAATAAATTTTTATTCAAGGAATTCCATGTTGTGATTTCTTCCTCTGTCCAACAAGGTTACTTTAGATCCTCTAAAGAGCTGGAATGAAAAGATTGCTCTTCAAGTTAGCCCTTTTTCATGAAACTGATGCTTATTTTAATACAGTTGTCCTGTCAGCCCATATTTCTTTTATTTTGGCTTCTGTCATCTCCTCTTAATATGGATATACTGATGAAGACTTCAAAATTCACCAAGAATCTTTGGTATTGGGGCATGTGCCTGTACTTGCAGCTACTCAGGAAGGGGAGACTGAGGCAAAAGGTTGAGCTCTGGAGTTGGAGGCTGCACTGAGCTTTGATGGCACCACTGTACTCCAGCCTGGGTAACAAAGACAGACCAATCAATTTTAAAAGATTGATTCTAGGACTGTAAATGGTTAAGCAGCATGGGATATGAGGGAAAGCCTCAGCAGTATTACTTTTGCATTCCAATCTCATGTTGACTTGATATATAAGATGGCTTTTTGTTTTAAAGGCTTTGATCTTGAGAACAGGATGTCTGGAGTTAAAGGTATTGGCATATTTCCACACACCTGTACTATTCTTGAGTGTGATCGCTTAGGAATGAATATGATTTGATGAATATGTTAAGAGAGGGTGTCAAATTGAGAACCAGGCAGACCCACCACCTATAGTAAAAAGGACCCTAAAGTAAATGGGTTGAAGAAATATTACATCTATTTTCATCTGGAAACCTGAATCAGAATGCCTGTGTGTAGGTTTCCTTATGTGAACCTTGATCAGAATGAATCTCCATTCTGATTGCCAAACTGAGTGACACTTAATAGCCAACAGGAGAACAGATGACTCACCAACAGGAGTCAGTCCACTGCAATTGCTGCTGAGAAGCTTCCTTACTGCAAAGCATTAGAGCTTCAAGGGCAACTGAATACATTAAATATGTTAGACTGCTCCATGGAGGCACCGTTTTTTCCCTTATGGATAGTATTCTTGCTATTCCCCCGCTATGACTTCTACCAAACCACTCTTTGGATTTGGGCATATTAATCTTTTCAAAACTTTTTATTTTTAATGTAATTTTAAAAATTGTGTTAATTGACAAATAAGTTTTATATATTATGAGGTACAGTGTGGTATTTTGATAGATGTATACACTGTAGAAACATTAAATCAGGCTAATTAACATATTTATCATCTCATCTACTTCTCATTTTTTATGATTAAGAATATTTAGGCAAAAGGTTGGGCGCAGTGGGCTCACTCCTGTAATCCTAGCACTTTGGGAAGCCAAGGCAGGAGGATCATGAGGTTAGGAGTTCAAGACCAGCCTCGCCAACCTAGTTGAAACCCTGTCTCTACTAAAAATACAAAAATTAGCTTGGCATGGTGATGGGTGCCTGTAGTCTCAGCAGCTCGGGAGACAGGGGCAGGAGAATCACTTGAACCCAGGAGGCGAAAGTTGTAGTGAGCCGAGATTGCATCACTGCACTCCAGCCTGTGTGACAGAGCCAGCCTCCATCTGAAAAAAACAAAATGAGCCCAGGTGCAGTGGCGTTTGCCTGTAATCTCAGCACTTTGGGAGGCCAAAGTGGGAGGATCTATTGAGCCCAGACTTGATTATTGTCATAGCAACTACTAGAAAGTGTTAGGTTTGACAGACCTCTGATTACAAACATATATGAGAGTACTTCAGTTTGTTTTTCTCATTTGAAAAATTTACTGCTCTACTTAAAAGGCAGGCCGGGCGCGGTGGCTCAAGCCTGTAATCCCAGCACTTTGGGAGGCCAAGGCGGGTGGATCACAAGGTCAAGAGATCGAGACCATCCTGGTCAACATGGTGAAACCTCGTCTCTGCTAAAAATGCAAAACATTAGCTGGGCATGGTGGCACGTGCCTGTAATCCCAGCTACTCAGGAGGCTGAGGCAGGAGAATTGCCTGAACCCAGGAGGCGGAGGTTGCGGTGAGCCGAGATCGCGCCATTGCACTCCAGCCTGGGTAACAAGAGCGAAACTCCGTCTCCGAAAAAAAAAAAAAAAAAAAAGGCATGTTATTAGCTGTTGCTCAGATACTGCCTTTTTGCTCAGCACAGCTCTCATTTTAGCAAGTTTTGCAAGATAAATGAGTTGAAAGTAAATGTATCTTAATAGAATGTTCTTTTTTTATTGCCTTTTTAAACTAGATAAATAAAACTAAAAAATCTTCTTGTTCTGTTATCTAAAACTTTTGTAGCAAATCTCATGTTCTCTTAAAAAAGGAAAAAAAATGCTATTGGCTGAATGTGGAAGTGCATTAGACTTCTAATATCTTTCAGAAAGGGAGAGTAGCATATTTATGTTTCATAAAAATCTGATAATTATTTTATAGCAATTGATATAACTTGATGCAAGCAGTGTATTTCCAGTTTTTTTTTTTTTTAATCAATCGTGTCCTTTTTGCTTTTAGCAAGGAAATTATTTCCCGTATAACATTTTCCCCTTTTCCTTCTGAAAGTAAATGTATTTATGAAACTGTGGCTTGGCAACAAGAAAAGTAAATGTGTTTTCTTACTTCAAGGGAGCCAGCGGAATATAGCGTACTAGAAAGAGCTCTGGACTGAGAGTAAGGAAATATGGGTGCCAGTTCCCACTCTACTGTCATGTAAATGTGTTATAAAAGGATGGATCAGTGAATAGACAAACAAATTCTTTGGACCTCAGTTTCCCAGTTATCAAATGTAGAACCTGTAGTAGATTGTCTGTCTCCTATGACCTTAAAATCTCATTCCATGTAAGCAGCGTTTCCCTTTTCACTGTAATCCTTTGTTGTGAGATGGTCATCTCAAGGATTGTTATAATGGAACACATTTGGGATGTGTTAATGCAGCGACAGTTTGCCTATTTTTTATTGCTACTCTATCTCCTTCTACTTAGAAACATTCCTTATTTAATTACACGGGAAGTCAGTGATTGGAGGGTGAGGTAGGGGTTTAGGCTTTTAATCCCTTTTCTCATACTCTACTGGGTGAAATTAGTTTCCCTGGATTATTTTGGTCCAAATCTGAAACAGAAAATTTGCATACATTTATATACCTATCCCAAATTCATTTCTTTATGTAATGAGCGGTGAATTCATGCATTTGTTTATCTACAGAAAATCTTGCTTTAATGTTTTTAAACCACACCACTCAAATTTACGCTTGATGAACATTTCCCATGCTCAGTTTATTCTGTGGGAAACTTCCGTTCCTATAAATAACATGCCCAGGAAAGGTTTTGAAGGACAAAGATCAACCAGAATGAGAAAAAGCTAAGTTGAGACAAAAAAAAAAGAAAGAAAAGAAAAAACAGAAACAAATAGTGTCCTATATTATCCACCATGAGGGTTTCTGGTGTGGACTTTTCTATAAATTGCCAGAATACCAGATATAGTCAAATTCAAATTTAATCACAGCATCTATTTAATGGATTATCATACCAACATTAAAATTACGTCTGTGAGGCCGGGCGCGGTGGCTCAAGCCTGTAATCCCAGCACTTTGGGAGGCCGAGGCGGGTGGATCACGAGGTCAAGAGATCGAGACCATCCTGGTCAACATGGTGAAACCCCGTCTCTACTAAAAATACAAAAAATTAGCTGGGCATGGTGGTGCGTGCCTGTAATCCCAGCTACTCAGGAGGCTGAGGCAGGAGAATTGCCTGAACCCAGGAGGCGGAGGTTGCGGTGAGCCGAGATCGGGCCATTGCACTCCAGCCTGGGTAACAAGAGCGAAACTCCGTCTCAAAAAAAAAAAAAAAAAAAAAATTACGTCTGTGAGAAATTCTTGATGACATGGCAAATTATAATGTGTTCACTGAGGAAACTGAGAAAATAAATGTTGTATTAAAGTTCGATTTCAACTGAAAATAAAAACACCAATATATTAACTGCAATTTTCTTCACAGAATATTATTTTGCCATAATTTTTCTTTCCTGTACTTCTACTTTTAAAAAAACAACCAGCAAATAGTTTTTGTTAACAATTTACAGCATATATCATGCTGTGTCTCTTTCTGTATTATTGCAATTTTGGATTTTCCCACACCTGTACTCAGAGAGAAATGGCCCCATAAAAGGAAAAACTTGGAGAGGTTCAGTTTAACCTGGGTACCCGAAGTGATAGTAGCAGGCCATGGCTCGACTGTGAGGGAGAGAGTCCAGTAGTGTCACTAACGGGAAACAGAACAACTGCCAGGCTGAGATCCCACACTCTTTCATTTCATTCAATTAGCATTTATTGAACACCTTTTATGTGCTAGCTACAGCTACTCACTGGCGATCTTAGAAGAATAAGAAGACATATCTCAGATTAAAAGGAACTGATGGTCTTCTGGGGAAGACGGGCAAATAAATCTTAGGTGTAATGAAAAAGCTATACACAGAGGTAATCAGAGCATAAGGGTGTCGTGATCCACTCAGCCCAGGGGAATCCAGAGGTGACACTTGAGTCTAGAGCTGGTCACAAAGGATGGAGTAGAGCTGCACATGTCAAAGCCATTAAGCATGAAACTGCATGGCGGATTCTGGGAATCATAATTATTTCAGCAAGGGTGGGCTACAGATTATAAAAGAAATAAAGACTCATATGGTGACAAAAGCATCAGAAGCAAAATCATAGCTCTTTGAGTGTTCTGCTCGGTAACGCGGCCTTTGTCCTGTAGACCAGCCACTTAGGGGTGTGAAAGCAGTGGATTTACATTAGATTTGCATTTTAGAGCAATTACTCTGGTGGTGGTATGGGGAAAAGGGGAATGGGAGGTCAGAGGGAAACTGGTGGTCTAAGCCAGAGGAGAAACTGCCCTGAACTTGGGGCAAGGCTGGTAATCACAGGAATGAAGAGGCGGGAACAGACCTAGCAGAGAGTGAAATAAGGCTGGGTGTGGTGGCTAATGGTGGCTTACATCTGTAATCCCAATACTTTGGGAGGCTGAGGCAGGTGGATCACTTGAGCCCAGGAGTTTGACACCAGCCTGGGCAACATAGTAAGACTCGGTTTCTACAAAAAAAAAAAAAAAAACCCTACAAAAATTAGCCCAGCATGGTGGCATGAGCCTGTGGTCCCAGCTACTTGGGAGGATCTCTTGAGCCTAGGAGGTCAATGTTGCAGTGAGCCATGATCTTGCCACCGTACTCCAGCCTGGGCAATACAGCAAAAGCCTGTCTTAAAAAAGGAAAAAATGATAGAGCGGACTATAGACTTAGATCCAGTGACCTGTTGGATGTGGAGTGTCAAGTAGAAAAGGAATAGGAAGAGTCCTGGAATTCTGGTGTTAGTAAGTAGATACAGGAATTATCGGAATAGGTATTATGGGAGGAGATGCTGGGAAATCGTGAGTTTCAGTTTAGGATATATTTAAAGTTCTTCCTGTCTGTTTTGTTTTTTTTTTTTTTCTTTTTTTTCTTTTTTTGAGACAGGATCTCCCTCTGTCACTGAGGCTGCAGTGCAGTGGCGACATCATGGCTCACTGCAGCCTCAACTTCCCAGGCTCAAGAAATCCACCTACCTCAGCCTCCCCACTAGCTGGGACTCCAGGCCCATGCCACCACACCCTGCTAAATTTTTGGATTTTAAGTAGAGATTGATGTTTCACTATGTTGCCAAGGCTTGTCTTGGAACTCCTGGACTCCAGTCATCCTCCCACCTTAGCTTCCCAAAGTGCTGAGATTTACAGGCGTGAGCCACTGTACCCTGCCCCACCCTTCTTTCTTTCCTTCCTTTCTATCTCTTCCTGTCTTTCTAGCCCTTCCAGCTCTTTCTACCTTTCTTCTTTCTTTCTATTCATTTCTTCTGTCATTTAGTAAACTTTTATTAAGCCTTCACTATATGCAGGACACTATCTCAGCCACATCCATTGTAAACCACACCGATTTCCACACATCCTCAGCCAGAGGGGCAAGAAAGGCCTTTTTATAGCCACAACTGCTGAATGTCTCTATCAGGACACAGCTCATCAGGCATAAGACACACATTGCTTCACTTCTTTCAAATGGCATTGTGTAATAGACACTTTTTATTGAAACTAACACTAATGGCCCTTTTCTTTATAGGTAGTGCCATTATTTCTGTTACATTTCTGAAAGACAATTTGAGAGCCTCAGATTTACTAGGTAAGTAATGATTTAATTCATGTAATTGTAGTATTGCTTGATCAGGAAATAAATAATACTATCTGTAAAAAATATGTGCAATAAAAACTAGAAACAAATTACTGAAATGGGTGTAAGTCTCATTTAGAGGTGAGCATTATTCTGTCTTGGAGCTGCCATCTCTTCTCACGTGAAGTGCTTCCATTTCTATTGTGACCACTGCTAAATGTGATCAACTTTTGCTATAGCAAATTATTAATAATAATTATAATGAATTATTATAAAATAATTAATAATGGATTATAATATAAATCCATTGAATTGTAATTTCATAACATTAATATTATAATAACCCATCATAAAATACAAATACTTTAGGCACTTTAAATAAAACAATGCCTACCCTCTTTGAGGGAGATCATATTTTTTTTTTAATTTGAGCTCTAAATGTGACACTAGTATTGGTATGTGGAGAATGTGTATATTTTATAACGGTTTATTATAATAATATTAATGTTATAAAATTATATGAACATAATAAAATTCAATGAAAACATCTGTGTTACCTAATAGACTATTACACTACAAAGGATATATTTGTTATATTGTTACATGAAAGTATTGCATAAAAATGAAAACCACAAAAAATTTGATGTACCAACTACAATTTGTATTTGACTTTTCCCAAAAGTACCACAGAACATTGTTCTTAAATGTTTGATTTGGAAATACAGTATTAATGGAAAATGACAGTAGCCTTCCTGGATGTAAGAAACATTTCTGGCCCGGCGCGTGGCACACGCCTGTAATCCCAGCACTTTGGGAGGTCGAGGTGGGCAGATCACTAGGTTAAAAGATTGAGACCATCCTGGCCAACCTGGTGAAACCCCCTCTCTACTAAAAATACAAAAAATAGCCGGGCATGGTGGAAGATGCCTGTGGTCCCAGCTACTCAGGAGGCTGAGGCGGAAGAATCGCTTGAACCCAGGAGGCGGAGGTTGCAGTAAGCCAAGATCGCGCCACTGCACTCCAGCCAGGCGATAGAGCAAGAGTCCATCTCAAAAAAAAAAAAGAAAAGAAAAAAGAAACATTTCTGATGTATGGCAAAGCCATCATTTGTGTATTGTATCTTTCCAGCTATTGTTGGACATATTATTGGTCAGAAGAATTATAGAGATTCATATTTTCTTCCATGACAAAATCCTGCTTGAATTGCTGCTGACATATGATAATGAATACAAAAACGTTAGGCACTTAAAATAAAACAATGCCTACCCTCTTCCAGAGAGATCATATTTTTGTAAAAATGTGAGCTCTGAATGTGACACCAGTGTTGGTGTGTGAAGCATTTGTTTTCCCTGATCATGTTTCCCTTGAGCATAATGTCTTGAAAGTGTTTTCTCTTTTTCTTTTCTTCCTTGGTTTGATTCTGCTAGCAGACTTTTTGGTCAACATTGTCAAATTTTTCATGGTTAACTGTTTTTCTAAATGTATTCATATGTGGATTCTATCTTTTCCACCATATTATTTTTCTATACCCTTTTTTATGTATTGTGGTTTATAGAATCATTTTGGGAAGTTGTATGGACTCAGAAATGAGAATGACCAAGGCCTGCTGCAGCGGCTGATGCCTATAATCCCAGCACTTTGGGAGGCTGAGGAAGGTTGATTGTTGAGTCCAGGAGTTCCAGACCAGCTTAGGCAACATAAGAAAACCCCATCTCTACTAAAACTCCAAAAAAAAAAAAAAAAAAATTAGCTGGGTGTGAAGGCATGCACTTGTAGTCCCAGCTACTTGGGAGGCTGAGCCAGGAGGATCACCTGAGCCTGGGAGGTTGAGGCTGCAGTGAGCCAAGACTGCACCACTGCACTCCAGCCCAGGCAACAGTAGTGAGACCTTATCTCATTTAAAAAAAAAAAAGACCAATGCTTGAGTTTTATAAATTAAAAATTAGGTCTTAGATATATTATTTTTCTCATTTATCAAGTGGCTTAAGGGAACTTTAAATCCTTTTATCTAGTATCGGTCATCTTTTGTAGAATGGTTGAGTAATGATCGAATTAATCTAAAGTATTTAATGAAAGAATGCAGATATAAAGGGGGATTTGCTTACTAATCTTGAATATTTGTGATAAAAAGATGATGACAGAATCCCTGCCCTCAAATAATTTATAGTCCATGATGACATATATTCATAAATAGGTTTTTTTAGGTAGAAAAGAATATGTGCCATAATGCCATGAGTCTTTAGTTTAGAAGTGTTTCTGAATCGGCATTGCTGACATTTTGGGCCAGATCATTCTTTATTGCAGGGGCTGCCTTGTGCACTGTAGCATCTTTAAGACCCCTCCTGAACTTTACCCACTAGATCCCTCTAACATCCTCCCACTCAGTGATGACAATCAAAAATGTCTCCAAACATTCTGAAACATTCTCTAGGGGACAAAATTACTCAGGTTTCGCGCTGATCTTATCCAGCTGAGAAGATCAGAGAGAATTTTTTTCAGCAGAGATAACATTTGAATTGGCTCTGACAGCTGGGTAGGACAGGCATAGGCTACATCCAAAAAATTGGAGGAGGACACACAAAGGGAATAACGTGAGAAATGTTAACAAAGGTACAAAAAGGTAAGGTAAGTTTCTATTTCATACTGTACCATAACTCCTGCTATAAGGATTAGGAAAAAATAAATGCAAGTTGTAACTATGGAAAGGAAGAAATAAAAATATCAGTATGTACAGTTGATTTTATTATATACTTAGAGAATGCGTGATCAACTAAACATTACTAGAAGCAATAAACCATCTCTCAACATTAAAGGATATAAATTAAACTGACCCTTATAACTTCAAATCTGGATTCAACACCTGCTATCAATTGCATGGGCAACCTAGGATTACTTAACTTCTCTAAGCTTCAGTTTCCTGACAAATATATAAGACTGTTTTGAAGATCAAATTAAATCATTCCTATATCAGTACTTTGAAAAATGCAAAGCTTTGTCAATATAATTGTTGTAATTTCTTTTATCACCTTCATTGCTGAGAGATTCCTAAGAGGTAATACTAAAAATGTAATATAAGGAAGGGGAAATATACATATATATATATATATACACACACACAAACACACACACACACACACACACACCAAGAAAACAAACTAACAAAATAAAACCTTTAATTATCTATTTGGGATTATTTGCTAATTCCTCATCTTTTTTTTTTTTTTCTTTTTTTGAGACAGAGTCTCACTCTGTTGCCCACATTGGAGTGCAATGGCGTGACCTCAGCTCACTGCAACCTCCACCTTCCGGGTTCAAGCAGTTCTCCTGCCTCAGTCTTCCAAATAGCTGGGATTACAGGCAGGTGCCACCACACCCAGCTAATTTTTGTATTTTTACTAGATAGAGGGTTTCACCATGTTGTCCAATCTTGTCTCAAACTCGTGACCTCATGATCCACACACCTCTGCTTCCTAAAGTGCTGGGATTATAGGCATGAGCCACCACGCCTGGCCTAACTCCTCATCTTTTAAAAGCAGCTAACATTTATTAAACCATTTACTCTTGCCAAATACTATGTTAAGTGTTTTTCATGGATTATCTCATTTAAATGTAGGAACAACCCATTTACGGAATCAAAATCTGATTAGAGAGGTTAAGTAACCTCCCCAAGGTCATATAACTAGTACATGATGGACCAGTATCCTAACAATGGCAATCTGGTATAGCTACAGCATAAAGTTAGGATGAGTCTTTAGTATCAGAAAGCTGTTATGTAACCTTATATTACCTTTCTCTTTTTTTTCTTTTGTAAGATCACATTAGAGGAACCTTATGTAACCTTTGCAAAGTTACATAAATAAGCTTTTTAAGCCTCAATTTTCTCATCTTTAAAATAAAGATAATATTACATACCTCACAGGGTTAAATGAGTTCATATATGTAAAACTCTTAACAATAGGGCCTATCATATAATGTGTTCAATAATATTAGCTATAATTGTCATTATTATTACTACCACCACCCCCCACCACTGTACTCTACTAATTAATCAGAGGAGACATTGATTAGGACATTTTTGCAAACTTTAGTAATCCAGGCAAACTTTCCCACAACTCTGATTGGGTGCTTTATTTAGTTTTTTCCTATCTAACTTAATGCTTTTGGAGTAGGGGTATGTAACTCGTAAGTCACATTTATTTCATATCATAGTTAAACATTATCAATTTTTGCCTTTAATCTAGTGTTGTAGGCATTAAAAAAAAAAAGACTTAGTCACCTATTCCATACCCTTGCCTCCAACAAGCAATATCCTAAGATTATCATTATCTGAGATGTAGTAACACACTTCATACTTAGGGAAGTCCAAGGAAGGACTTTTCCTCAACCCCTCTCAGAAATATGTTAAGTCACATGCATTTTCTTTGGGCCTTTATTGCCATTGCCTTAGAAAATGTAGCTTTTTCTGTTAAAAGCAAAAGAAAAAAAAAAGCATCTTTTTCTTTATAGGGACTAAAACCAAAACCAAATAGGGAAAAGAGTAGTTAGTGATGTTTTTTAAAGATTAACAAATGAACATGCTAAAAATTAAATTGTCAAAATGTGTAAAGGAAAAGCATTTATTTTTTCCTGTTTCAAGCAAATGAAAGTTTGTTTTTCATGAAGGAACAAATGAAGATTTGGGGGCCATATGGAAACAAGCTGAACCAATTTCTTGCCAAATGTTACCCTGTGACTATGAAGCTTTTCACCACTAGTCTCAAAAAATGACCTCACAAAAGCTATGTCTGAAAGCAATCGCCAAGTATTATTAAGTCAATGACAGGCTTTGGAGTGTGCTCTCATTCTTAGTGGATTAATTATTTTAATGATTATTTTTCCTTTAAAAAAAAAAAAAAAGCACTGGATTTCTCTCTCCTTCCATCAGCTAAAAAGTAGACTATTTTCTTCTCTCTTCTCCCTTAGACATCAGAAGTACTGAATCATCCGTGAGATCCTAGTTTATTTAAGACCAGACAGTGTCATTATAGAAATAAAAATGACAGTCAACTCATGAGCACCTTCCAGAGACTAGTAATTTGATTACTTCAAGTCACCTAGAAAGGATTTCACTACATAGAATGTCAGGAGATTAAGAGTGAGAGGAAAGCCATTGCCTTCTTTCCATTCCCCACATTGGTAGTCAGCTTGACTTGGAGCCAGTATCTCGAATACTAAACTAGCTAAACAAACCATCGTCTCTGACTGAGAAGACAGATTGACTGTTTTGGTGGCAGAGCCGCCTCAAGAATGGGAACCTTTCTGATGGAAGGTCCAGGACTACTTGAATTCACCACATCACTGAGATTTTCAGTTGAGAGCTCCTTCAAGGTTTAGCTACCATAAGCCTGAGGAATTATGGGAGGGTATTCCCAAATGGTTTGATGTTAAGGAGTCCAATTTATTCTGTGACTCCTGGTATCCCACAAAAGTAATACCTGGACTCCCACTGACCAGCAGACATATTGTAAGGACCAAAGGGATTCAACTGCAATATTGGTTGCAGTCAGGTTAACTGAATAAGAAAAACTCCTAAGGCTCCTAAAAGTCAGTTCAGGCCAGATTCCAGAAGTCAGTAAATGGGCAGTTAATACTAAGTAGCATCCAGCTGGAAAGTGGACACAATTCAAGAAGATTTCAGGATTTAGTTAAGGGAAGGAGGAACTTGGGAATCAGGATATTATCTGTTGTGGAAAAACTGTACAAGTAGATCTTAGATTCCAAGACTTGCACAGGTGAGGGACTCCACAGGTTACAGGTGCCGGTGATCAGAAGCTTCAGAAGGAGCCTGATTCTGGGATGTTTTCCTCCAACCACATTCTTGGTGCACAGGTATCTAGAAGATTTTTGCAACAGAACACTAGTAGCCTCCGAAGCAAAGGCATACTCACAGCTGGATCCAGTTAAATGTCAAGTATTTCCCCAAAAAAATAAAATATTCCCCCAAAACACTACTTCAGTGCAATATAAATGGTCAAATATGTTTAGAAAATATGACAACCATATCCCCCTCTGGGAGAGGTACAGTGATTTCTAATACTTCAGGATCTAAAAGGTTGTCCAGTAAAAGAATTAAGTTTGTTGAATTCACCTCTTCTTAAATACATTTGCCTTGGGACCTTTTTTGGTGGAGCATCTGTCTTATGAAACTGGTTCCAGGGAACACCTCAGTTTGGGAGTACTCTTCTTAAGGAAACTTAGGGCCAGAAAAATGACCTGAGACAGTCAAGGACCCCAGGGACCTCTGCCAGGAAGAATCAATTCCTTCTGTCCCCAGTGAGGATGCTGCATCCAGCCTCAGATTGTGCTCTCCACAGCTCCTAGGGTTGCCACTCACATTGACTTCAATGTAAATGGCAGCCCTGAGCTGTCCATTCAGTGGCTTTGGTTCTTAATGCAAATAAGAGGTGGTGGAGTATAAGCATTAAGAAAATAGACTACCTGGGTTCCAATTCCAGCTCTCCTCTTCTTAGCTGGAAAATCCCAGGCAAAATAGTTATTTCTTCTGTGGCTCAATTTCCTCATTTGTCAAATGTAGATGGTAAGAGTAGGAGTATACGTTATCTAATATTCATATCATATGTCATATACTATACAACTTACGTATAGTATAAATTGTAACAGTGTAATAACACAAAGGTAAATCATTTTCACAAATTTGTTGGAAGGATTAAGTTAGTTATATATAAAACATTTAGAACTGTGCTTATAAGTGTTATTACTATTATAGCTATCATTATCATCACATTTTAGCATGCTACTGATTATGCTACTGACTCAATAATGTTAAGAACATTGCCTAAAAAGAAATTATCACTGACTGGGCATAGTGGCTCACACATGTAATTCCAGCACTTTAGGAAGCCAACGTGGGAGGATCACTTGACCAGGAGTTTGAGACCCGCCTGGGCAACGTGGCCAGACCCTAGCTCTACAAAAATAAAAATTAAAAAATTAGCCAGTCATGGTGGCACATGCCTGTAGTTCCAGCTACACAGGAGGCCAAGATGAAAATATCACTTGAGCCCAGGAATTCGAGGCCACAGTGAGCTATGATTGCATCACTGTACTCCAGCACGGGTAACAGAGTGAGACTGTGTCTCTATTTAAAACAAAAAAGATTACTTGCCCATGGCGTATGCCCTCCCGGTATAACTAGTGTATCTGTTATAGAGAGCAAGGGTTTGTTTGTTTACCTGTTTTGCACAAATATCAAGTTTATAGGGAGAGGTCTTATTTGATATTTGTGTATGTTATCAAGCTAAATCTAAGATTCCCACCAGACCATTACAGACTTCTAAGTGACTTGAGTTGTATTTGATGAGAAAATGTATTTGCTGCAGGTTTGGGCATGAGGGCAGAGGATGGCATCTCATGCCTATATTGTGGGTAGCATCTAGCATCTAGACATTGGCTCTTACCTGCAGCTTACCCACAGCTGTCTGGCTGCTGTTTTATGCCCCCTCCGATATCCAGATCTTGGGACTCTGTGCACTAGTTTCCTGAGGCTAGCTGTGGGTAGCAAACATAGGACTGCTATTTTTTCCTTTTTCTTTGTTATGTCTGTTAGTTACGTCATGGCCTTCTTTCTGTTTTCTTTGAAAACCAACAGGGAGATGTCTTTGTTAGGATTCAGAAAACACCAGCCAGTTCCTTCCTGCCCATCCCTTCCATGCTCAAACTGGGTTATCTCCTTAGAGACAGCCCCAGTGATGGTCCCTGATCATCCTGAGGCTATAATATTAGAGATACAATTTTGGATTAATCTTTAAGCTTAACTCAGATGGCCATTGGCTCATGGCAGGCAGTCAGCATCCTCAGATGCATCTGTCCAGGGTCCACTGTCACATCAGGCCTCTCAGTGAGCTTTGAAGCATATTCTGTTTCCTAGACTGGCCTCTCACAGAGCCAAATTCCTGGGATTTAGCAAGTATGATGACTTAATTTGTACCTAGAGATGAGGAAACTGAGTCACAATGGAGTAAATAACTTGCCTAAGCTTTCCAGGTAGCAAGTAGCAGTGAAATGTGAATTTTGTGGGGGCAGTTTCAGTTTGGATTAGACTTCTGAGATCCAAGTCTTGACCTAAAATGTAACATTTTCCTGGGTGAGGAACATGGTGTTGATACCCTGCTATCTTTTGGAACTTGACATGTCCAGACAAAGGAGGTGGAGCAAGATGGCTGAATAGACGCCTCTACCAATCGTCCTCCTTGCAGGAACACCAAATTTTACAACTATCTACACAGAAAACAGCAGCCTCGTAAGAACCAAAACTCAGGTGGCAATCACAGTACCTGATGTTAACGTCATATTGCTGAAAGAGCACTGAAGAGGGTAGGAAGGACAGTCTTGAAGCACCAACACCACCCCTCCCACATCCTCCAGCAGTGGCCACGTGGCACAGAGAATCTGTGCACTTAGGGAAGAAGGGCACCATGATTACAGGACTTTGCACTGGAACTCAATGCTGCCAGCACTGGGTGGAACTCAGCTGACGGCCACAGAGGGAGCATCTAGACCAGCTCTATCCAGAGAGAAATCTACCACCCCACAGGTGTGAACTCAAGTTCTGGCAAGCCTTGCCACCACAAGCTGAAAGGCTCTGGGGTCCTAAATAAACTTGGAAGGCTGTCCAGGCCATAAGAACTGCATCTCCTAGGCAAGTGGACTTGAAGGACGTCCGATCCAGTGAGACACCAGCTGGGCAGACAAGGGAGCACAGGCACCACTCTCCCCACCCCCCCAGCCTCCTTTCTTCCCCTTGAAGCAAGGAGATGCGATAAAGAGGACTTTGTCTTGCAACTTGGATACCAGCTCAGCCGCAGTAGGATAGGGCATCAGTCAGAGACCTGAGGCCCCCATTCTAGGCCCTAGTTCCTGGATGACATTTCTCGACACACCCTAGGCCAGAAAGGGAAGGACCTAGTCCAAGAAGTATTCATCACCTGCTGACTAAAGAGCATTTGGGCCCTGCGTAATCCGCAGTGATAGCCAGACAGTACTCAAGCTCTGCAAATCACTGTGAGCCTTGGGTGAGACTCAGAGACGTGTCAGCTTCAGGGGTGGCCCAGCATATTCACAGCTGTGGTGGCTATGAGGAAGGACTCCTTCTACTCAAGAAAAGGAGATGAATGAATAAAAAGCATTTTGTCTTGCAGCTTAGGTACCAGCTTGGCCACAGGTGGGGGTAGAGCACCAAGAGCGCTCTTGGGGTCCCTGATTCCAGGTCTTGGCTCTTGGATGGCATTTCTAGACCTACCCTGAACCACAGGAGAGCCCACTTCCCTGAAGGGTAGCAGCAGGCCTGGCAGCATTGAGTGTAAGCTGAGTGAAGAGCCTTTGGGCCTTAGGTGACTATTGGCAGTACCCTGGCAGTACTTGATGGTGGTGGACAGAGGAGAGACTCCTCTGCCTGGGGAAAGGGGAGGGACAAGTAGGAAGGACTTTGTCTTGTAGTTTTGGTGTCAGCTTAGCTGCAGAAGAATGGAATACTGGGTACCTTCTAAGGTTTCTGACTCCAGGCCTGACTTCTGGATAGCATCTCTGGACCCACTCGGGGCCCGGGGGAACTTGTCATCCTGAAGGGAAGGACATGAGCCTGGCTGGCTCAGCCACCTGCTGATTGTAGAGCCCTAGGGCCTTGAGCAAACATAGGTGGTAGCCAGGCAGTGGAAACAGCTGGCCTTGGGCAAGATCCAATGCTGGCTTCAGGTCTTACCTAGTGCAGTCCTAGTAGGAGTGGCCACAGGAGTGATTGTGTCATCCCACCCCTTGTCCCTAGCTCCAGGCAGTTCAAGAGAGAGAGAAAGAGAGATGGGCGAGGTGGGAGGAGAGAGGGAGAGAGAGAGAGAGAGTGTGTGTGTGTGTGTGTGTGTGTGCAAGAGAGAGAGAGAGAGTGAGAGAGAGTAACAGAGAGAGAGAGACTGACTCTGTTTGGGAGAAAGTAAGAGAAGAGAATAAGAGTCTCTGCCTGGTAATCAAGATAATTCATCCAGATCTTATCCAAGACCACCAAGGTGGTACCTCTACAAATCTGCAAGAACAGCATTACTGGCCTTGGAGTACTCCCTAATGTAGATATGGCCACAGTGACCAAAAACTGAGATCACAACACCCAAATCCCTTAAAATACCCAGAAAGCCTTCCAAAGAAGGATGGGTACAAAGAAGGTCTGACTGCAAAGACGACAATAAATATCTAACTCCTCAAAGCCCGGACACTGGCAAACATTCACAAGCATCAAGACCATCCAGGAAAACATGAGCTCACCAAACAACTAAATAAAGCACCGGGGGCCAATCCTGGAGGGGCAGTGATATGTGACCTTTCAGACAGAGAATTCAAATAGCTGTTTTGAGGAAACTCAAATAAATTCAAGATAACACAGAGAAGGAATTCTGAATCCTGTCAGATAAATTTAACAAAGAAATTGAAATAATTCAAAAGGATCAAGCAGAAATTCTGGAGCTGAAAAATGCAACTGACATACCGAAGAATGCATCAGAGTCTCTTAGCAGCATAAATGATCAAGCAGAAGAATTAGTGAGCTTAAAAACAGGCTATTTGAAAATACAGTCAAAGAAAAAAAAAAAAAGAATAAAAAGGAATGGAGCATGCTTACATGATCTAGAAAATAGCCTCAAAAGAACAAATCTAAGAGTCATTGGCCTTAAAGAGGAGGTAGAGGGAGAGATAGGAGTAGAAAGTTTATACAAAGGGTTAATAACAGAGAACTTCCCAAACCTAGAGAAAGACATCAATATTAGTGTACAAGGTTATAGAACACCAAGCAGATTTAACCCAAAGAAGCCTACCCCAAGGCATTTATTTAATCATCAAATTCCCAAAGGTCAAGAATAAAGAAAGAATCCTAAAAGCAGCAAGAGAAAAGAAACAAATAACACACAAGAGAGCTCCAATACATCTGGCAGCAGGCTTTTCAGAGGATCTTACAGGTTCAGATTACTCCTTTTGGCAAATGGGCCAGCAGAAGATAAACTAACAAGTTTCCTAAGTCAGAAATCTGTATCTTTCAAAAGAAGGAATATATGTAGTTTTACTGAAATAAAAATAGCAGGAACTGACGTCTCATGCCACCTTTAGCAAAAGGTGAAATATAAATAAATTAAAAAGGAATTTATTTAACGAAGTGCAAATGACTATCTTTAACACTTTTAAACACGTATGAAAAATGTGCATACAACTCATAAAGGGGACAGTAAATCACTTAAATATAAATGACACCAAATAAACAAGCATACAACTGGCAGCAGCTATCCAGAACTGCCTTTGTAATTATTGCAGGTAGCTGAATTAAAAATCATTAAGAAGAATGTGTGACCTGCTGAACGGACACAGAGTTACTTAGCAAAGGCACAGTGATGTGAGGCCCAAATGAAATCATGTATGTGAAAGGGACTTAGAAAGTATAATTGTAGCCAGGCATGATGGCTCACGCCTGTAATCCCAGAACATTAGGAGGTAGAGGCAGGCAGATCACCTGAGGTCAAGAGTTTGAGACCAGCCTGGCCACCATGGTGAAACCCTGTCTCTACTAAAAATACAAAAATTAGCTGGACATCATAGCACATGCTTGTAATCTCACTACTCAGGAGAATGAGGCAGGAGAATCACTTGAACCCAGGAGAAAGAGATTGCAGTAAGCCAAGATCGCACCACTGTACTCTAGCCTGGGTGACAGAGCAAGACTCTGTTTCAAAAAAAAAAAAAAAGAAAGAAAGAAAATATAACTGCAAAGCATCAGCCATTTTATTTTTTTTAAAAGTTTTGAAATGCAGTGAAATACATCCCATAAATATATACACCTACTACATACCCACAAAAATTAAAACTTTTCTTTTTCTTTGTTTTAATCTCTTTAAAAATTAAAAGTTTTTTAAAAAGAAATGCAATGAAGATATACATTAGTAGGGATAGGCACGGAAGGCAAATGTGGACATGGATATAAATGGAGGGATATGTCAGGATGTGAAACAGGGACAATATTGGAAAGCTGTTCAGTAACAATATATTTCCATGAGATAGAATATTAGTAGACTACATATACTCATGTGAAATGTCCTCCAAGATGTTCTAAGTAGAAAAAAAAAAAGCAAGATGCAGAAAACTTTATATAATATGCAATTCTTTACGTAAAAAAATAAAATTCATGCCCACTTAAACACACATGCATATAAAACATCTCTGAAAAGAAAATCTTGGGAACTAGTGGTAGTAGTTAACTTTGAGGAGAAAAACAAGTGAGCTATCAGGGTGGGTGAGATTTAACTTTTCACTGATCACCTTGTGTATTGTTGGAATTTTGCCATATACACATGTTGCCTACTCAAAACTAAATTTAAATGCGAGAAGGTTAATTGAAACTAGATACTACTAAAAGAGATAAAGAAGTGTCTGATAGAGGAGCTTGATATAACTAGAAATTTGGATTTCACAAAAGAAACAGAAGTCTCTGAGACATTTTAAAGTATATTAAATGAATTCATGCTACTTTACCACACCAAGTTTAGAAAACAGTTTTTTTGAATCTCTTCCTCCTAGGAACCTACTTTTGAACAATTATGTAATTTTCTTCCTAAAGAAAAGACACAACTGACCAATAATTTTCCCTCAAGTTCTTATATATGATTTTATTACAGTGTTTAATAATGTATATTTTTTTTTGTTTTTAAAGTTCTCATTAGAAATCGCTTTAAAGATTGCATATAATCTGTCTTCACAAAGTGTTACAGAATAAATTGTTACATTAGAGGAAACTTCCTTGTAGCTTCTACAATACCCTGAATTGCTGTGGTCTAGCTTTTGTGAAAAATCAAATGCTATTTGTTTCCAGGAACAAGAGTTTAAAACCTAAGTCATTTGGGTAAGAGGAACAGGAAATTAGTACCTTCGAATTGTGAGACTTTGTAGACAAACAAATTGTTTCAGGTTGGAGTCAATGCTGGTTATAAATTATATCCACAATAGCACTAACCTCAGTGATGAAACAAGTTGAATTATGCTTTCAAGTGTGCCATCCAAAATACACTACTTATATCAGGGTGGTTTTTTTTTTTTTTCCAGACTGTTAATTATATAAAAATCAGTAGTTTTCAACGTTATTTGGAAGGGCACATCCTCCTTTCACCCCTCCTTCGGTGGCCTCACTCCCTAACCCCCACACACATTCCTTTCTGTCGTTTTACGTAATGCTAAACCCATGGCAGTAACACACTGCTTACACAGGTTTATGATGTGGTTTCTATTTTATTTTTATTTTACTAAACTAACCTTGGAATTCTATATTCTAGGTTGGATTAATTAAACTCCACAGCAAAGTCAGCATTCACCTTTGTTATTGCTGCTATAAGGACTCCAATAAATGGCAGTGATTAAAGATGCTCATTACCAGAGTTTCAACTTGTTAAATCACCTGAGTGTGCTTGAAGGCTCCCGAGATGAGTGAGTGTAGTGCAGATCATCATGTGATGGGCTTCCCTGTCCTCTGGGCTGTGCTGTCTAGATCTAGACAGATCTAGATGTGTCTAGATCCATCATGCACTTACTGGCCCATGTGGAAACAGTCAGCTTGGGATGTGTTTTCATGTCTTCATAGCACATACTCTGATCTTCCCAATCTTTGGGGAAAGCTTCCCTGAAAAGTCCAGGATTCATCCAGAAAAACAGAGAAAAATGGGAAGTTATGCCCTGCCCCATCCATCCCCTGGCTCTATTCCCCTGTAAAGGGAATGCCTTCAGGTGAACATGGGATGCTATCCAGGGATGGTTTGATGAAACTGATTATAAAAGGAAGGGCTGACTGGCACTTTTACAAGTAAGGCTCAGTCTCCAGGCAATGTCTGCATCAACAAAAAGCTTTAAGTTGGCTTCAATTTGTTTTTTTTTTCTTCAATTTTATTTAAAGGTATGACACTGGCGTTTGCAGGAACGTATTTACTGGTGAGCTTTGCTCCAAATATAACTCAGGCGATCTCAGCAAGAACAGTACAGTATTACTTTGTCGGATGGCAGTTCCTGATCTATATGGTAAGAATTCTAAGTATTTTACTGTCCCTGAAGCTGTATTATCTAGTCCACTGGCACATGCAGATATTAGAGAACATATTTTCTTTTCCTTACCAGCACTAATATCTTATTAAGACATAAATGTATTTGACCAATACCAAGGTATTTGAAGTACTAAGTCAGCAACAGAAGCACCCTTAGTTTCCCAGATATCCTTTCATGGAACAATTTCCACATCGATTAATCCAGCAAGTTCCAGAGCAACATGTTTTAGGACAATTCAGAGTAAAACAAAACATTCCCTTCCAAGTTGAAGGGACAATACTTAACACATTTTGCTTTACTGAACTTGATTCAAAATAGAGGTTCTCTTCAAAAAAGTCCTTGTTTTGAGATCAATGACACAGACAGATTGTCTGAGAGGAGCACACAATAGTACTACAATGCCGAGAGATGTGTAAAAGAATGAAATGAGGCTGGGGACGGTGGCTCATGGCTGTAATCCCAGCACTTTGGGAGGCCAAGGCAGGCAGATTACTTGAGGTCAGGAGTTCAGAACCAGGCTGGCCAACATGGTGAAACCCCATCTCTGCTAAAAATGCAAAAATTAGCTGGGAGTGGCAGTACACACCTGTAAACCCAGCTACTAGGGAGGCTGAGACAGGAGAATTGCTTGAACCTGGGAGGTAGAGGTTGCAGTGAGCCAAGATCTCACCATTGCACTCCAACCTGGGCAACAAGAGTGAAACTCCATCTCAAAAAAAAAGAAATGAGCTGATAGATAAATGTGAAGGTGTTAACTGGGATATGTCATTTGATGTAGTGGCTGTGTCTGTAGGTATAAAGAGAATATGATCGAAAGGGTTGATACGCATAGAAGTTGGTATAGATTAGGGAATAATAATATTCTACGAAGGGCAGGTAATAAAAAGAAGGCTGGGATAGTCTAGCTGAGCATTTAACCAAGAGCTAGTTTGGTAAAATAGTTGTGAAATCTATAAAAAGAATAAGGCTGAGCATGGTGGCGTGCATCTATAACCCAACACTTTGGGAAACCAAGGTGGAAGAATCACTTGAGTCCAGCAATTTGAGACCAGTCTGGCAATATGGCAAGACTTCATCTCTACAAATAATTTTAAAAATTAGCCAGGCATGGTGGTAGGCACCTGCAGTCCCAGCTACTCAGGAGGCTGAGATGAGAGGATCTTGAGCCCAAGAAGTCAAGGCTGCAGTGAGCCGTGATCGCAGCTCTGCCCTCCAGCCCTGGTGACAGAGTGAGACCCTGTCTCAAGAAAAAAAAAAAAAAATCAAAGCACACAGAACTAGACATTTTTAGGATTAGAAGTAACCTCAAAAAGCTAACTGGTCTAGCCCTCTGCCATTAAAACAGGTAAAATAATGATCCTACTTAACATGCCTTATATTGAAAAGTAACATTGGCATTTACAGAGACATGTTTACTGGTGAAATTTGCTCTAAGTACACGACTGAAGCATTTCCTAGTGTATATGACAAGAATTACATATATCCTACCATTTCTGACATGTATTCTGACCACTAGAACACAAACATTTACAGATCTTTTCACTTTCGTTTCCTTTTCTACTCCTTTCTCTTGCCCTATGAAGATACTTGGGTTTCTCTGTTTAAAAAAAAAAAAAAAAAAAAAAAAAACTCATATACTACACACCCTTTTAATAAACTGTCCCATTTCCCTCCTGCCATTTACTACCAACAATGTCTTCAAATAGTCTACTTTTGTTGGCCCTGTCCACTTCCTCAGCTCCCACTCATTCCAATCTGTGGATGGGGCTGTGGGTCAAAGGAGGCAGGGGACTTTGCTGGCAGAGGGAACAGAAGACAGATACAACGGCACTGTATTATGTGGCTGAAGGGGGCTCATGGGTCAGATTCGTTTATTAGGAGGAGCTTGTAGCTGCAGTGTTGGCGATGCACAGCAGGGGAGGAAGCCTTGTTAAGAGGCTGCTGACACGGTCCAAGCAAGAGATGGTGGAAGCCCGAATTAATGCAATGGGAATGGGCATGTAGAAAAGGACCAAGTTCAAGAGGCTTTACATTTCCAACAGGAATGGGGCTAGGAATGGCGAGTGAGGGTGGCGAAGTCTGGAGAAGTGAATCCCTCTCTGTGAATTGTCAAAGGAATTGCTTTTTTTTTTGGTCCTGATTCTTCTTGAACCTTATGCAGCATTTACTCCCTGGCCCATCATCTTCTGGAACGTTTCCCCTCTTCACTTCCTCCAAATGTTTTCCACTTCTCTTCTTCCTCTCTCACTAATCCATGCTGGGCTCTTGAGCACCTCCTCTTTCTCTGCCTTGCTTCCATTCATGCTGCACCCGCTTCCCGGGTCTTCTAAAAGAATCCAATTGCCCACCCACCAGCATCCTTTTTAAAGACTTCCTAATCCAGACCCACCTGTCCTTCCCAGGCCCCTCCTGAGCTCTAGATCTATATTCTCAACTGTTTAGTTATTACTCATCCCTGCCTGGACCTCCCATAGTTTCCTCAAATGTAGCATAGCAAAAACTGAACTATCTTCCCCTCCAAACTCTCTCCTCTCTTCCATCTCAGCCTCCCATACTGGAAACCTAAACTACCCATGACTCCTCCTTCATCCCCATTCCTCACTCACACCCCTGATCCTGTTGGAAATGTAAAGTCTTTTGAACTTGACCCCTTTTTCACATTCCCATTCCCATTGCATTAATTTAAGCTTCCATCATCTCTTGCTTGGAGTATATCAGCAGCCTTGTAAGAAGGCTGCCTCCCCTCATGTTCATCATCAATACTGGCTGGGGCATGTAGGATTAACAAAATCTGACCCGTGAAACCCCTCCAGCTACATAACGCAGTGCTGTTGTATCTGTCTGCCTCCCCTACCTCCTTTGACCCACAGCCCCATTTCCTTATGACCCCTGAAAACTCACCCTCATGGGCATGGCTTAGATTGGACCTCTTTATCTATTTCCTTGCCTGTTTTGTTCCAGAAGACCCTGCACTTCTTCAGGACATGAACTTGTATTGGTTGATCAATGAGTCAATCAGGCCATCAGTCCTAGTGTCCTGCCTCTATAAAGCCCTGATCCTCATCTGTTAGGGCCCTGCAATCCATTTCCATAGGCCTTATCTCTATCCTGGTGCTGTCACTTCCTACCTCTTCTCCTCACCCCTGCCCTCCTTCAGCCTTTAAGATTGGGCTTCCATCATTCTCAGCAAACTGACACAAGAACAGAAAATCAAACACTGCATGTTCTCACTCATAAGTGGGAGTTGAACAATGAGAACACATGGACATGGGAAGGGGAACATCACACACCGGGGCTTGTTGGGGGTGGGGGGCTAGGGGAGGGATAGTAGGGGTGGGGGGATAGGCAACAGATAGCATTAGGAGAAATGCCTAGATGAGGGGGTGATAGATGCAGCAAACCACCATGGCACATATATACCTGGGTAACAAACCTGCATGTTCTGCACATGTACCCCAGAAATTGAAGAATAATAAAAATAATAATTATAAAGATTCAGCATCCCAACTCAGATCGCCTTCCTCGGGTGTGTCATTCTTTGTGCCAACACCTCTGCCCCATTTATCTTCCTACTTCTATGCCACGTTCAATTTTTTAATTATCACAGCTTTCATTAGTCAATGATGAGCACTAGAAGGAGTTCTAATCTCCATGATTTACTTCTGTTTTTTATACTTTACTGAAAATTTCATGATAGTCCAGACTTGAAGCCTTACCAACAAATTATAACTCTTTGCCTAGAGGCAAAATAAATTCTTCATATAGCTAAGAAAAGGGTCACATAGCCTGAAACCAGAAAATTAATGGCCGGAGTTAAATTCTTTGTATATTAAAGATGCATCAAGACTTATTTCCTGGAATAAACAGCATTGTTTAATGATGATGTATCTTGTATTGTTTTAACCCCAGAGAAAACATTTGAAGAGATCCAAACTACTTTTCATTATACTGTATATTTCCACAAAAAGTACTGAGATTAATTGCAGTTGGGCATTTTTCCAAGGTCAGCTCTTAAAATAAACATATTCATTCATTTATTCACTTATCCGTTAAGGTGGTGGTGATTAGACACCAAGCTTAGAGAGAGGAATTCCCATAGCAGGAATTTTAAAGTTCTGGGAGAAACCCATATATCTCAAAAATCATATTAAGATAAAGAAAGTATATTTGAAAGTAAATACCACAGAGAAAAATATAAATAATTCCAGGTATTTAAAACATAGCATAAAATAAACCTTTAATAAAGTCACATTTGAAATAACACTGTTGGCATTAGACTCTAAGGGGAAAAGGTCTATATTATATTCATTTGTCATTTAATCCATTACCCAACTGCATCTCTAAAGACTCTAGTAGTGATGAATTTTACACTAAGATCATGAGCTGAAGTTTGGTTTGAATTGTTAAACACCTAAGTAATATTTAATCCTCAGATGTGGCAAATTCTGTGCTTTTCTGCAAGCCCTGACTGCAAAGATAATAATTACAGTAATTAAGACTATTCTTTGACATATCAGTCATCTACCTCTATGTATTATACCAAGTATAAATAAGAGCGCCTGAATTGGCTTTCAGGACTGATCAAATAACTTCTAAAATATGTATAAGCCTGAATACGTTTTATATTTCTCACAAAAGGAATTATAATATTGCGGCACCCACTAGCTCACATCAACCCCTTGTCTTGTGTGTTTGCCTGCCCCAGACGGAAGTCTGTTTTTCCTTCAAGGCTTACGTTAAATGGAAGCCTCACAGAGACAAGGCCCAGGAGCTTTCCCTCTGATCTGGTACAGAAAAGAAAGGAAGTAAGATTTGAGAAGCCCAGTGTCTACCAGCCAGAGAAGAATAAAGTGCCCTTCACTCACGCACTAAAACAGCCTTTCCTGGCTTGTCTGCCACAGAAGGGCAATCCCCATCCTTGCCAAAACACAAAGAAGAGTGGGGTTTTCAAGGTCAAACTAGGTGAGAAAGATTCCGCATAACAAGGCCTGCGAAATTCAGCATCTCTGTCAGCATGTTAAAAGCTAGAGGTCCTGTAAGAATGAGACAGGTTTGATTTTGTTAATCCTACATGCCCCAGGCTTATTTGATCACGAGGCCCTTTTCTCGGAAGGACCTTTTGTTGAGTAATACCTATGAGCAAATGTGTTCTGCAAAACCCACATTAGAAAATGCAGCCCTGAGTCTCCATTACTTCATGTTATTTGGCAGGCTTGGTCATGGCCATTTCGCTCACCCAGATTTTCCAAAAGACTATTCAAATGGAAACGTCTTTTGTGAACACAAAATCCTTCACAAAATAACCTACACAGTGCTCATTTTCTCTCAGACAAAAAAAATTAAATCACTAGATGCTGGGGCCAAGCCTGTTATTCGGTGTCATTCTATACCCTAAACCTGATTATTAAGTCAGCCTTTCTAACAAAGCTGTGACAAAACCCACCATCAGGTATTAGAAACCTAAGGGAGAAAACTGTATTTCGTTTTGGTTTGTTTTGTCTTTGAGATGGACTCTTGCTCTTAGCTCACTGCAACCTCCGCCTCCCGTGTTCAAGGGATCCTCCTGCCTCAGCCTCCCAAGTAGCTGGGACTACAGATGTCCACCATCACACCTGACTAATTTTTGTATTTTTAGTATTTGTATTTATGGGTTTCACCATATTGGCCATGCTAACTCCTGACCTTGTGATCCGCCCACCTTGACCTCCCAAAGTGCTGGGATTACAGGCATGAGCCACCGTGCCCAGCCAAAAACTGTATGTTTTTATAGGACATCAGTAGCTATGGCATGATGTTATTTGCTTTAGTGTCTCAATGCAAATATCACTTGTGTGTCTACTCAAGGGTCCACTTCTTCGGTAGCATTAGCCAACACTCTCTGAGCAGCTGAGCCCTACGTCTAGCTCAGGGTACATTCTGTTCTTTACCTGCCCACTGGCCCTATACGTGGGGTGCTGTTATCATCTGCATCTGGTGGATGGAGAAGTTGAGGCTGGGGAAGGTCCAGGAAGTTGTTTAAGGTCACATAAGTACTAAGCGGTAGAGCCAGAACACAAAACCAGTTTGTTCACTTCTGGGATTCACATGCCTTACTCAATGCCTCTCTCTACAGAATTAATAAACTGACTACCAAGGATCAGATCTTTGTCCAAACCTGGCCCTAGAGAGAACCTTTGCAGAGCTCATTTCTTGTGGACAGAGAAGCCATATATTGTGGTCCTAGACTATGTGTTTGAGAACTTGGTGAGGGAAGATGAGGTAAAATCAGGCTCAGATATTGGTACCAGCAGTGGGGCATCTGGTGCTGAAATTCTGTCTACCTCCTTTGCCATGCACCCCTTCAGCTGCCAGTACCCTTTGAATTAGGTTGGTGCAAAAGTAATTGTGGTTTTTCATTACTTTTAATGGGGAAAACTGTAATTACTTTTGCACCAGCCTAATACAGAACCCTTTTGCCATGTAAAGTAACGTCTTCACAGCTTCCAGAGATTAGAGCAGGGACTTCTATGAGGGGGCCATTATGCTGCCTATCAGAGCTGCATCGCTTAGCCCCTCTGAGCCTCAGTTTCCTCACCTGTAAACTGATGATAGCACCTACCTCCTAAGTGGTTGTGAGGATTCAATGAACTTGTACACAGAAAGCCCTGAGAACAGTGCACAAGATGTGGGGGATGCACAGCAAGTACTGTTACTCTTTATAACCTGTGAGATGGCAATCAATACCGCAGCCTCTTCCCGGGGCACCGCAACCTGCAGACATCACGGCTTCTTTAAGAAGAGGAGAAAAAAAAATGTTGCTAGAAAAAAATTAGCATTCACTCATACTGCTTTAATATTTTATTACCGGGAGCTGTGTGACTTCTCGCCACAGGCAGAACCAGGGCAACTATAGTTATTCTGTGAATAATAGGAACTTATGTTTTATTTATCTGAAGCCACAGAGATGGAATTTGCCCACACACACAAAAAGAGTCATACATGGTTTCTAGAACCAATAACAAAAATTAATAATCGGCATGATCATCGATTTACCTAATGGGCTCTGTGTGTTAGCACAGGAAGAGCTTTCTCTTCTCCAGCAACAAACACAGTGGCCCAAATGCTGCTGTGAGTTGTCTGTAATTCTCATGTGAGAAATTGAAGCCTGTGGTTGAGGGGAGACCGAAACCAGAGGGATATTTCTGTTAACAATTGGTGAGCTGCACAGAAATTAGGACACTCAATGTTTTGATGGCCGTTTTAGGGAAGGCAAAGAGATAGGAGTTGAATAGCTTTTGTAGCACTACTCAATGAAATTAAAGGTCTGGCAAATAAGTCCCAAAAAGAAACAGTTAAAATAATTGGTTTAATTTGCCAGGAGAAGAAAAGACAAAGGGATGATTTCATCTTCCATATTAGATGAAAAGGTTTTTAAATGAGGAAGATAAGGGCCTGCTGTTTCCCATGCCCACAGAGCATTAGAGGAAAAAACAAACCCACGAGCAAACCCTTGAATGGAAACAAATTTAAGCTGATTTAGAGAGGATGTTGTAAGTAGAATGCATTCCTGGAAATAGTGAAGTCCCTAACTCCTGTGGTTACAAAAAGAAACAAAATTAGTGATGGTACTGTCTGCTGTTAGAAAAATGTACATTCATGCTTACAAATTCAGTCCAAGGACACCATCTCTTAAAAAATAATAACTTGGGCTGGGCGTGGTGGCTCATGCCTATAATCCCAGCACTTTGGGAGGCTGAGGTGGGTGGATCACTTGAGGTCAGGAGTTCAAAACCAACCTGGCCAACGTGGCAAAACCCCGTCTCTACTAAAAATACAAAAATTAGTCAGGTGTGGTGGCAGGCACCTGTAATCCCAGCTCCTCAGGAGGCTGAGGCAGGAGAATCACCTGAACCCGGGGGGCAGAGGCTGCAGTGAGCCAAGGTCGCACTATTGCACTCTAGCCTGGGCAACAGAGCGAGATTCCGTCTCAAAAAAAAGATGTTAAAACAAAAATAAAACTGAAAACTCAAAATTACAGTAGAGTTCTTAAGGATAGGAAAATTTTAGACTTGTAGTCAATTAATATTTACTGAACAGTCAATTTATTAGACATTAGGTCTTTTTGGCAAGTTATTTGTAATAAATTTGAGGTGTGATTTACTCATTAATTCCATCAGTACTCACTGAATGACCAACTGCATGCCAGGCACCAGAGATTGGGTGGTAAAAAGAGTGGGTAAGATTCCTGTTCTAGGGCTGGCATTCTAGTAGGGAAGACAGACCAGAAACAGATAAACAGATGAACAAGAAATGATGATGGCGAAATGCTCCACAGCGACCTGAAGCTGGGGATGTGACAGAATAATGGGTGGCTCTGTTAGATCGGAAGAGTTGGTGAACTCTCAGAGAGTTGGCATTTGACCTGTGAGCTGAGTGAGGAGGAGAAGCCATTGTGTAAAGATCAGTGAAAGAGCATTCCAGGCAGAGCAAACAATGCAAAGGCCCAGGCAGGAGCAATCTGAGGATTGCAAAGAACTGGGGGAAGAAAGAATTTAAAAACATTGCCATTGAGGCTGGCACAGAGTGGACCATCCAGGAGTCAGTAGTACAAAATGAGGTCCAGGGAGTTGCCTGGGACTTTGTGATCCAGGAGGTTTGGATTTTATTCTAAACGTGATAGGAAACCACAGGAGGTTTTAGCAAAGAATGAATGGGTCTAGTTTATATTTTTATTTCATGCATCACCCTGGACAAATGTCACAAACATAATGTACGGTGGAAAAAAGCAAGCAAGTGAAAGCAAGTATGATTCCACTTGTATAAAGTCCAAACATGCAAAAATAAACTGGGTACCATTTAGGAACACATAAAAATGCAATAAACTATAAAGAAAGTGAATGCTAAACACACATTTTCAGTGTGGTGTTTCCTGGGGAGGTGGAACCAGGAGGGGAGTGCAGCTGGAGAGGGGCACACAAGAAGCTTCAGAGATGTCAGAGGTTCTGTTTCTTAGGTTGGGTGAAGGGTCTGTGAGTGCCTGTCGTATTACTCTAAATCCCTTTGATGTGCATCATATATGTTCTCTATGAATAAAATATTTCATTATCCAAATGGTGTTTTTAAATGATTCCTCTGGCTGTGGAATGGCTGGGTTACAGAGAAGCAAGAGTAAAATCAGAGATGAATTAGAAGCAAATGCAGCTATCTAGAGAGGATGAGGGAAAGGGAGGGGTTAGGGTGGGTGCAACAGGGAGTGTAGGAATGCCACTAACTGGAGGGCAAAGGCCCCGGAGGAACAAGCTGGGCAGGTAGGAATGGAGTGGTAGGTGTTACTCACATTAACGTGGCGTGTCTATTAAACATGCATGTGGAAATGTCTTGTAGATACTTGGGGAAATAAAACTGGACTCCTAGGGAGGTTAGGACTGGAGATGACTGGTGGGAGGGGTGTTTGAGCTCTGGGTCTGGAAGGCCGAGGTGCTTACACTGCTCTCCTGTGTCGGCCCTAGGAACCTCAGCCACCCTCAACGCTCATATGAGAACTGCTACATAATCAAAATGAGAAGTGTGGCATTTTGAAGACTTTGTGTAGAATAATTTACTCTTTTCCGTCTTTTTCATTTCTAGATTTTAGAAATCTTAATTTTCTGCATTCTCCTATATTTCTATAAGAGAAAAGGACTGAAGCACATGGTGATTCTGCTAACCCTGGTGGCACTTCTAGGTAAAGGCCTATTTTGTTTTCTTATTCTTAATTGAGCTATGCTGAGTCATAAATGAGGTTTGAAGGAAAATGCTTGAGCATTCTACTCCTTTCTCATTGTTTATATTTTTCAGCTCTGATCTATAGAAATAAACTGAATCTAAATTATAAAAAGTATACATTGCATGTCCATGACTGTAATTTATATATATTTAATTATTTTAAAAATACCTTTTAGGATTTTCTGCTTCTTGATAACCGTATTTGCTCTCTGACAATTAAGATATTTGTTAGTAAGTAATTTAAAATCTTAAAAAAGAAACAAATTAATGAACCCAGTTGAAACTCTCGTGTCAGGAATTGGTTAGCAAGACCTATACTGTTTATATTTTCTATAAAAACTTTAAAATGTGACTAATATGAAACATCGATGTAAGCAGTATGATTTTCACCACATTTTTTTCATTCATTGTTTACCAGTCCATTTACTTTTTCCAGAGGCACCTTGTTAGAGTTGAAAATGAGTGCTTAGATAAGCCCACTATATATTTTTTAACATATCTTCCCTCCCTTCTCCTTTTCTGTCTCTTTCTGTCTCTCTATCCCTGTCTCTTTCTTTCCTTCTCTTTCCCTCTCTTTCCCCCACCCCTCCACACAGGCACATACACACACACACACACACACACACACACACACACATACACACACACACACACACACACACACACACACTCATGTATACCAACACTAGGAGATCTCACTAATCATTTAGGAAATTCCTTTTTTAAAAATTTATTTGTAATTCTTCCTTTATTTCCTCTTTGCCAGTCAAATGACCTAAGCATCATGTGTCATTTGCCATGACCTAGAAGGCTGTGTTCATACTCCTGGGGCAGCATCCAGCCCCCACGTTAATGAGGTGCTGGGTTTTCCTGTTCCCATCTCATCAACTAGTTCTCTTTTTTGTACTGGAAGATTTCTGGTTTTGATAGTTACTTATGGAAACAAATGTACTCTATGCTATATTTAGGTATGCTGTAGATCCAGAGAAGAGAAAGAGAACTTTGTATTTGTTTCTTTCCAAATTATCAAGTAGGGAAAACAAAAGCATACACCTAAGAAACGAAATGTACCTTGTATAAGAAAATGTTGAAAACAAGTCAAACTTTAAATAGGAATGTAAGATAACAGAATTAAGATAATGCATAGCAATGATGATAATAAATGTAAATGGAATAAGTTTACCTAATAAAACAAACAAACAAAAAGAAACATTGTCAAATTGGACGTCAGAGAAACTTCCCGATTGATTTTGAAATGATTCTGAAATTGAATTCAGCCAGGGTGCACTAGTACAGGTGTGAGGGTAATTAAAACAGCTGCCACCATGCTTCTTTCTCCTAATATCTCCTCCTCTCAACCCCAGCCCTGTCATGATATATACTAGGACAGGGGCTCTCCCAAGCAGTGCCAGGGCTGGCACCCTTCCTGATTGGCCCTTGCAGGTTGCCAAGTGTTTTGGCTACATACATAAATTTTCAATAATTTTGATTAAAAAAAACAAGGTAACTCAGGTTGGAAGTAAAAGAAAGCAGGAGATCATGATATTATTAAATGAAAATTAAGGCAGAAGATATTACATGACAAAAAATGGGAAGATTTATCCTGACAAAACAAGCACAATCCACAAAAATATCATATTCAATATGCAATGGAAAATCTGCAGAAAATGCAAAACTACGTTAACGGAAATATAAGGGGATTAGGAGACTTCTCTCAACTCATGGAAGATAATTAGACAGAAAGCCATATAAAGACAGAGGATCTGAATAATTAATCAGAATAAATAATCTAAATCCTGAAAACAGAGAATAAACTTTCTTTCAAGTGCCTGTGTAACATTTACAAAAGTTGATCACATAATTGGCCATGAAGAAATCCTTGATAAATTCCAGGAAGTTGAAATAGTACAGACCACATCCTCAGATCACAGTGAAATAAAAACAGAAAAATAATAACAAAAATAGAAACCAGTAAAACCCTACCTCCTGGAAATGTTAACACGACTCCTAAACTGCAGCTGTGCAAAGTAGAAACCAAGATTTAATTGCAGCATTTTAAAATTATTATTAAAGCACTTAATATTAAAACTAAAGTTTATGACTAATGCTATATTCAGAGGAAATTGCTTTAAATATAAGTCAATTAAACATTCAACTCAAGAAATTAGAAAAAATACTGAAATAAAGCTAAAGAAAGCAAAAAAAACATTTAATTAAGAAGGTACAAATTAATGAAATTGCTTATTTTTAAATGAATTTTGAATAAATTGCTTATTTTAAAATGAAAATAACTATGGAGGAAATAAAGGAGTTGTTGAAAAGCTGTATCCTAAAAAAAGACCCAGACCTAAAGAGTTCCAAAGGTAGTATCTTCAAATCCTTAAGGAATAGATTATTCTGATGTTGTTGCATAAGGAGAAAGCTTTTGCTTTTTAAAAAGCATAATCAGATAAGACTCACCTCCCGAATGGAAAAAAAATAGAATAAAAAACACTATGAATTAATATCACTGCTAAATATTGATACAAAAATCCCAAATAAAATATTAGCAAATAAAGCACAGAGCAAATCATACTCAGTAACCAAGTGGTCTTTGTTTTGTGTAGTGGCACAATCAGAGATCACTGCAGCCTCAAAATCCCAGGCTCAAGTGATCCTCCTACCTCAGCCTCCTGAGTAGCTGGGATTACAGATGTGTAGGACCATGCCTGGCTGATTTTTTTGTTTGTTTGTTTGTTTTGTAGAGACAGGGTATCCCTGTGTTGCTGGAGCTGGTGTCAAACTTCTAGGCTCAAGCGATCCTCCTGCCTTACCATCCCAAAGTGCTGGGATTATAGGCATGAGCCACTGTGCCTGGCCCAACTAGTCTTAATAAAAGTGGTTCTGCTTTGTAATACTTACAACAATTTGTACTTCATACTCTACTTACATGTTTATATGTTGTCATGAGCCCCTCTTCCTGGCCAGATGAGCTACATGAGGACATAGACCATGTCTATTATTTAGAGTATATATTCTTTAAGTAGAGTTGATCACAGTGAGTACATACTAAACATTAATATAATTAATTATGGGAATAATGGAAGGATTCTTTAAGAAATTCATTAATATAGTTCATCAAGTTTCATGATGTGCCCCTAATAAAGAAGTCGATGGTGAAATACCAGAAGTGGTCTCACTACAGCATGAAATAAGAACCAAGATGCCCACTCTGGACTGTGTGCTCATCTTGAATATTGCACAATGAACGTTAGTGTCTTTAAAAAAATAATTATGAAACTCATGTTGTAGCTTAGGAAGATATGTACAGTGATATATAAAATGGAAAAAGTAACACACAATATTTTACCCACCTTTCACTGTGATTAGTAAAACATACACATGAGGCAAAAACCATAACTGCATGAGAAGTAGCAAAGTACATAGGTGGATTTTTTTCTTTAGTTTATTGTTGTCATGATATTGCTTGTGTGATTGATATTAAATGGAATCAAAAAAAGAAAATAGCAAGTGAGGGTAGTCAGAAGAAAGAAACCTGGCTTCTGGTGAGCAGCCCCCTTTGCCAGTGACAGTGATCATTCTTAGAGGACTCCAGGCCAGGCTCAGAGGCTCATGCCTATAATCCCAGCACTTTGGGAGGCCAAAGCAGGTGGATCACCTAAGGTCAGGAGTTTGAGACCAGCCTAGCCAACATGGTAAAACCCATCTCTACTAAAAATACAAAAATTAGCTGGGTGTGGCAGGTGCCTGTAATCCCAGCTACTCAGGAGGCTGAGGCAAGAGAATCATTTGAATCTAGGAGGCTGAGGTTGCAGTGAACCAAGATCATACCGTTGCACTCTTGGCGACAAGAGCAAAACTCCGTCTCAAAAAAAAAAAAAAAAATGGATTCCAAAGCCTCTGGGCTGATCAGGAAGCCAGGAAAGCCAGGAAGTCCTTCTCTACCCGTGGAACACTCTGGTTGTTAGAGACAAATTAGTAAGTAAAATGTTTATGGCTCTCATAAGGAAACATTGATGGCAACCTAGGAAAAATTTGGGAAAATATTGATGAAAAATTAAGAGGAAATTGAGAGGACCAAATTTCAAAAACCTCTCAGCATATGTTTAGAAAAATTGATGTTATTCTAATGATGAAAGTATATATGATAATTATTTGTAATTAAGAAAATAGAGAAAGATACAAAGAAAAATATAAAAATGTGTGTAATTGAGCACTGTATGACAGAGTATTTCTGCTACTCTCTGGAAGGCAGTTTGCTAGTTTATTTTACAAGCCTTCATAGTGGCTGTCAACAGGAATTCCCCTTCAGGTGGTTTTCCTAAGAAAATAGGCAGAATGATATACAAAGATTTGTGTTCAAGAATATTCATCACAGCCAGGTTTTTAATGGCAAAAATTGGATACAATCTAAATATCCAAAAATAGGGAACTGCCAAAATAAATTGTATATTGATACAAAAGCGTGCTCTATGGCCAATAAAAGTCATGCTTTATTTTTAGTAGAGACAGGGTTTCATCATCTTGTTCAGGCTGATACTAGCTGGGTGTGGTGGTGGGTGCCTGTAATCCCACATACTTGGGAGGCTGAGGCAGAGAATTGCTTGAACCCAGGAGGCAGAGGTTACAGTGAGCCGAGATCACAACACTGTACTCCAGTCTGGGCAACAGAGCGAGACTGTCTCAAAAAAAAAAAAAAAAAAAAAAAAATCATGCTTTACAAGAATACATAATGGTAAATAGGTTCCTAACCGGCATATACTGAGAAAATAAATTCCTAAGTAGCATATAACTTATGATTCACATGTTGCAACATATTCATATTTAGGAAAATAACAACATATCCAAATGTCAGAAATGATTTGGTGTGAGCGCTGAAACTACATGAGATTTTAATTTTCCTTTCCAGGCTTTTACACATTTTCCAAAATTTTTAAATGAATGTGTTTGCCTTTACAGATTTTTAAAAATGAACTTAAAGTTAATTCATTATCCCAGTGCTAGAGATAACCACTGACAATATCTTGATGTAGTTTCTTCTAGCCTTTTTTTTCTGTGCATACCTAAGTACTTTCTATTTTTAAGTATAATGTTAGAACACTGCATTACAATCCTGTATTTCCACCTATCCTCATCAACCACCCCCCAAAAATACTTAGAAGTACTCAATACCAGCCTAGAAATAACTTACAGAGTTAAAATAGTGATTCATCAGTTGACAATTGTGCATGCTTTGAAAATGTGATTGGCAATAGAAACTGTTAGTTTAACAGTTTAACAGAGAACTCTAGTTTTGTCTTTGTTTTGTGTTTAAGTATAATGTAAAATCAGATAGTGGTTAAATCAGATGACCTTTAAGGTCCTTCGCAATTCTGAGGTTCTGAGGCTAATGGAACAGTACGTTCAACTCCTCCATTAATTATCCCGTTGGGAAACCTGGCTGTTCAGACCACAAGATCATAATCACATTGTGCTCTAATTTCAGTCAGTGTTTAGGAGGAAATCGAGGTCCCTCAAGAGCTAACCTACAAACTTTAACCATCAGGTGACACACAGATCTCTATAGGTATTTAAAATGCCTAGGTTAGCTAAGATGTTACCATTGGCATAATCAGTAGGAAATAGGTAAAAGAATTAGGTCAAAAGACATTTTAAGATGGAGAGAGGCCTGATTGTAAGGGCCTCTTTGTTGAGGATTGGGGATTTGTTTTTATAATGTATTATTGATGTCCTTTGTCAATTACGATTTTTAACTGAAAGAAAAGCCTTATTTAGAAGTGTGCCCTAGTACCTTCAAGGTAAAGTATATTTCAGCTTTTAGAAAAGGATATTATGAGAAGCTCTTCTTGGCTGGTCACCACTTGCTATGTTAAATATACATAAATATATTTCAAATATATATATATATATACCTTTTCAAATAAAAGGAAGAAAACTCAGATATATTATGACCAAGCAGATCAACAGCAAGAAAGGGAGCATTTCTCCTTCACATTGCCTTTGACTTATCATTTTTTGATTTCATGTACAAATTATTTTTGAACTTTCAGTGAGTTTCAGCTAAATTATGGAATTATCTGCAGCAGTAACTTCAAGGGACATAAGACAGAAAGCATTCTCTTCTTCCTCACAGAAAGACGATGTTGCTGGAAAATGTTCTATTACTTTCCTAGTGATATAACCTTACCAAGTTACTTTTTCTTAATTGCTGTTCGGAACCTATGAAAAGTTTGTTCTCACAAGGGATTGGTTCCTCTTTAGTATAGAAAAGAAATAGATATTGCTTATGTAAACCTTAAATTTATGTTTCACCCTGAGAAATGAATACTCGACTCTGGTCCTGCTTCCAATTATTGTCATTGTCAAAAATATTTTTAATGAAACTTCCAGGTACCGCCTAACAAAAAGGCTTATACATAGACTTAGTACAACTCCCTTGATCTTAGCCAAACGGCTGAGAAGCAATGACTTAGTACAACCCTAAGTAACTCACGAAGTGAGCTGCATTTCACTTTCCAGTCGTCTCATCTCTTTGGTTTTTAAATTTTCAGTATAGTTTAATAGTTATTTTCTCGTTAATGTCACATGGACGACCTGAATTATATCTCCTCACTCCATTGTTTTTGCCTTTCCCATCTACTAGTAATTAGAACCTCCACAGCATTCTTTCAACTGTTAGGGCTGGAAAAGCAGCATCTTGCTCCAAAGATAAAAAGCCCACAGTCACACAGCAGACCTTTAGCTGATTCAAGCAAATTTGAAACCCAGCACAGCTCGAGCTATGAGGCCACTGCTTGGTTAATGTCACATCCCTTCCTACACCTCTCACAGCAGTGTTCATTCTTAAAGCATAATTGGTATATTTGCTACGCAACCACGAAATCTTAAGATATATATATTTGTTAATTCTATCTCAAATATGTTCTTTATTTGTGTCTTTTTTTTTTTTTCTTTTTCAGCCTCATTGACTGTTATTTCAGTAAAGGCCGTCTCAGGCATGATCACTTTTTCTATGACGGATAAAATGCAACTAACTTATCCCATTTTCTATATCATGTTTGTCATCATGATAGCATCTTGTGTTTTCCAAGTCAAGTAAGTTAGCTTCTGCATACTCACTAATCTTTCAACATTCCTGTGCTTCTCTGGGCATTAATCTTTACTGGCTTCGGATGATAATTAAAATGAGCTACAACTGATTTCTAAGGGTGAAGGGCCTGCAGCTTGTCCTCAGCCAGCATGCCTTGCTTCCTCCTTTGAATCTAATAAGGAGTTTTTACGAAACGTTGCCTTCATGTCTTGTGAGTTCTAAAGCGCAGCCTTAATCCAGCTAAGTGCACTTTGATACTTTCCTGATGCTCTTCTGCTTGTAATTAATATCCATGGTACACAGGTTGTCATTAGCAATAAATCAAAGGGGCAGGTCCACATCCAGGCTTTCATTCTAAATATAGGACACACATGAACCCTTCACCTTAGTTTCTTAGCTCATGCTCACTAATTGCCCAGCGATGGACGAAACCAGACGTTTGGCCGGGAGGGAAATCCTTTCTCCAAAATTTTGCATCTTTGGCCAGAATTTCCTTTGTACCCATGGGATTGCGAAATGATTGTTTTATGTTTCTCTTGGGGCCTAATAGTGATGACATGAAACATTTTTAATTTCTGCTCTTCCCTGCCCCCACCTCCATCGGCTCTAATCACTTTCCCTCCATCTCACACTGGGATTGTGCCTTTGCCTGCTGAGATTTCTCGAGTTGACCCACAACCCCAAATGCTATGCAAAAGCGCCCGTCTGAGATAAGAAATCAGAGCTCAAACTCTGAACAGGAGTGGTTCCTTCTGTAGATGCCAGAAATACCATCTAATTGTTATGGGCTGAAGATAAGCCCTGTTACAGGGTCTGTGGAGAGTTACCAGAGAAACCTGATGTTTTGTCACTGGTTTGCCATTTCCTTACAAAGCCTGTGTTTCTCATACTTGAGTTTTGCTATTTCGTTTTTCTCTTTCTTCTTCTGAATTGATTGGGACTGCCACAGTATCTTTTGGGATTAGTGGCATTATCTTCATACTATACTTTGTAAATTTGACAGGCAGACACGATTGGAGATAAACTGCATCCCGTCACCCTTGTCTCATCTCTGCACCCATCAACTGTACAACTGTCTTTCTCAGCCTTGGTTGCCCATTAAAATGACCTGGGTTTTGTACATATATATAAACATGCATGTATATGACCTGGCTTTTGTACATATATGCACATACATGCATTTATATAGACCTACATATGTGTACATATACACACACCCAGACTCTACCCACAAAGTACTTTTTTCAATTGCTCTAGAGTAGGACCTAAGCATTAGTGCTTTTTAAAAGCACCCTGGTGATAGTGCAATTCACCGCTTAAAAAAACCATCTAGTCCCTAGCAGGGCAGCACAGCACAGTTGTGGGAACTGAATTCATACTGGTGGCCAGAACGAGAAGCTGAGCTCGCACATGTGCTCTGCAGATGGAGCACTGAGCACTGTTTTTGAAACATTAAACATTCCTTTACTTCTCCATCTTCTTTCTTGGCACGTGGCATGTCAATGGATAGCTATACTATTCCCCAGATATGATATTTAACAGATTCTAGGGTCTATCCTAATGAATCAGGCCCAGTGTGATACTGGTCCAGCAGCTTGAATCGCTTCCAACTCAAACTTCTGTGGCCTCGGAATATGATTAATTGCTTTTCATTGTTACTGTTGTTGGTTTAAACAGACCATAAAACTTGACATCTGATCTCATACATCAGATGCATATAAGCTATGACTGCTGATTGGAAATGCCCTTTCACTGCACTTCCTTTCCCTTTGTAGTTGTAGCTAAAGAACATGCGTTTCTTGAAGTTATTGTTAACTTATTGCTGAATGTCTCTTAAAGCCAAAGCTCCAGTAAGTGTCTTCTGCCCTAGGTTCCTGAATCAAGCCACGAAACTCTACAATATGACAACAGTGGTGCCAGTTAATCACATTTTCTTTACCATCAGTGCCATCATTGCAGGTGAGTTTTGGTTTTCTATACATAGGTGATTCCAAGCATAAACGAAGTTTCTCCAAGAGTAAATGAGAGAATCCAGAAATCTCTAGGTTGTAAGGATCTGTGTTGCCTCCACCTGGTGTCTGAATTTCCCCCATGACAATCCTCCAGGGGAGGATCCTCTACTTTGTGTGAATGCTCTCTGCCTCCTGGGTCAGCTCAGTCCTGCTTTGGATCACTCTCATTATCCGGAGATTTCTAAGTAGAAAGTGTTTTCTGATACTGGAGCTGAAATGAGTTTCCTTGCAAATTCAAGACACTCATCTTTGTCTGCTTGTTGGAGCCTTTCCATGGCCAGGCCTTGTATTTGTCCGTTTTGTGTTGCTCTAAAGGAATACCTGAGACTGGGTAATTTCTTTTAAAGAGAGTTTTATTTGGCTAATGGTTCTGCAGGCTGTACAGAAGCATGGTGCCAGCATCTGCTTCTGGTCAGGACCTCAGGAAGCTTTTACTCATGGTAGAAGGCAAAGAGGGAGCGGGCATGTCACATAGCAAGAGATCGGGCAAGGGTCTTTAACAGCCAGATCTTTAACAGCCAGATCTCATATGAATTCGGTACCGAGGGAGGACACTAAGCCATTCACAAAGGATCCACCCCCAGGACCCAAACACCTTCCTCTAGGCCCCACCTCCAACATTTGGGCATCACATTTCAACATGCAATTTGGAGGAGACAGATAGCCAAACTATATCAGCCCTTCTGATCATCAAAGCAACTGAAAGTTTCTCTTGAGTCTTGTCTCTGGGCCATTCATATCCGGTTCTACTAACTCTTCCCTATATGCCCCTCACGAGCTTGATCAGAGAGTATGGTCCAAAACGGAATTCAATGTTCTAGGGAAAGCCTGAGAGACAAGACTACTACCTTTGCTATCTGGCCTCTATTTTTCTACCATTGCAGTAATTTTATTTGTGAGGACCATTTTTTAAAAATATGACAGACATGATAGTGTTAAAACAAAAAGCATCAATTTGAAATTCGGTCCAAACCAAAAACAGTTGATTAAAGTCCATCATTTCTAAAGTCGGTACTGGTATGCCTTCACCCATTGGCTTATTTGATGTATTTACCACCTTCTTGATCTTGAGAGTTAGTTTCTCAATGCAAAGTTTATGTATGTGGGGGAGTAATTGAGGATTGTCTGTTTCCTAATTGGCACATTTTTTTTCATTTTATGGGAAATAATGTGACTGTCAGTGGGTAATTCTTTGAAGTAATTAATGCATTTTCTGTTTTCCAAAATTGAAACTTAAAGAAAAAGATCCTATCCCATGATATCTAATTTTTTTTTTAGTATTTTAAGCTAGTTAATAAAGAAAAGATTGCAGATTGATATGTCTTAGAATTATTGGAAAAGGAAAATAAGCCCAAAAAAGTCACAGAAATGACATAAATCTAATAGTTAATATTAATGTGCATAAAGAATATAGTTGTCCTGATCAGAAGATTTTCTGCAGCCTGGGAACATAGCAAGATGCCATCTGTAAAACCTGGGGAAAAAATTAGCCAGGTATGCTGGCACGTACCTGTAGTCCCAGCTACTCAGGAGGCTGAGGCAGGAGGATCGCTTAAACCCAGAAGTTCGAGGTTACGGTGAGCTATAATCACGCCACTGCTCTTAAGCCTGGGTGGCAGAGCAGGACCCCATCTCTAAAAAATAAAAGTTAAAAATACATAAATAAATATTTTCTAGGCAGGCCAATAGGGCTGGGTCTTAATACTCAGCATACAGGGTAATTGTTGAGTCAGGGAGGCTGAGACCTTTTGGGAGCCATGAGAGTTCCTCTAGTGTTGCTGGTGAGTAGAATGGTGGTAGAGCTTGCTGACGACTTCTCCTCTCTACCTCCATGAGAAAGCATAGCTTGCAGTTGATGTGAGATACCATATTTTGCCTAGTAAATTAGTCAAGTTTTGTTTGTTCTTTTTATTGCAATAGCCAATGCCGACAAGGCTACAGTATCACAGGCATTCTTATGGGCTGGGTAACATGGCGCCACCCTCCCAGAAATGAGTTTTGTAGTTTTTATTAAGAGCCTTATGAAACCCCGTCTCTACTAAAAATACAAAAAACTAGCTGGGCGTGGTGGCGCGTGCCTGTAATCCCAGCTACTTAGGAGGCTGAGGCAGGAGAATTGCCTGAGCCCAGGAGGCAGAGGTTGCGGTGAGCTGAGATCGCGCCATTGCACTCCAGCCTGGGTAAGGAGAGCGAAACTCCGTCTCAAAAAAAAAAAAAAAAAAAAAAAAAAAAAACAGCCTTAAAAATATTTCTACTCTTTGATTCTACAAGTCAACAACAAAAAACCAAATAACCTGATCTTAAAATGGGAAAAGGACTTGAATAGATGTTTTTGAAAAGAAGAAAGAAGATACACAAATGGCCAAAAGACATGAGAAGATGTTCAACACTTCTAATCATAAGGAAAATCCAAATCAAAACCACAATGGGATATAGTCTCACACCCAATAGGATGGCTGCTATTAACAAGAGAAAACAACAAATGGTGGTAAGGATGTGGATCAACTTGAACCTGTGTATGCCATTGGTGGGAATGTAAAATGGTGCAGCCATTAGGGAAAACAGTATGGCAGTTCCTCAAAAAACTAATAATTCAATTACCATATGATCTATCAATTTCACTTTTAGGCAAGAGAATTGAAAGCAAGGTCTTGAAAAGACATTTGTATATGTATGTTCACAGCAGCATTATTCACAAAAGCCAGAAGGTAGAAGCAACCCAAATGTCCATCAACAGATGGATACACAAAATGTGGTGTTTGTGTGTGGTGTGTGTGTGTATACACACACACACCCCTACACCACACATACATATATATGTATATATATACAGACACACCCACATACACATGTATATATATGTATATATATACACACACACACCACACACACATATATATAATACACACACACATATATGTATATATGGAATATATTCAGCTTTTAAAAGGAAGAAGATTATAACACATACTACAACATAGATGAACCTTGAGAACATTATGCTAAGTGAAATAAGCCAGTCTCAAAAAGAAAAATATTGTATGATTCCATTTATATATCTAGAGTAGTCAGACTTATAGAAACAAAAGTGGAATGATGGCTACAGGAAGGAGGAAATGAGAAGTTGTATAGTGAGAATAGAATACCAGTTTTGCAAGACGAAGAAGTTCTGGATATTGCTTGTAAAACACTATGAGCCTACTTATCACTACTGAACTATACACTGAAAAAAAAAAAAGATTGAGATGGTACATTTTATGTTATGTATCTTTTACTATGAACTTTTTTACATTGGAAAAAAATTAGCCAGGTGTGACGGCACACACCTGTAGTCTTAACTACTCAGGAGGCTGAGGCGGGAGCATCACTTGAACCCAGAAGTTGGAGGTTACAGTGAGCAATAATCATGCCAATACTCTCCAGCCTGGGTGATAGAGCAGGATCCCATCTCTAAAAACATAAAAATTTAAAATAAATAAATAAAGACTTTCTAGGAGGACCTAGAAAATCTCCAGAAACAGAAATTCCACTTATAAACCTTCCCCATTCTAATGACCACAAAAATCCATAAAATACTGGGGGAAATGTGTTGATGAGGCATACCTCATTTTATTATTCTCTGTAGATACTGCATTTTTTACAACCTGAAGGTTTGTGGCAATCCTGCATCGAACGAGTCAATTGGAATCATTTTTCCAACAGCATGTGCTCACTTCATATCTCTGTGTCACATTTTGGTAATTCTTGCATTATATCAAATTTGTTATTATTATAGCTGTTGTGATAATCTGTGATCAGTGATCTTTAATGCTACTACCATAATTGTTTTGAGGCACCACAAACTGCACCTGTGTAAGACTGCCAACCGACCAACAAATGTGTGTGTTCTGATGCTCCACTGACTAGCTGTTCCCACATCTCTCTCCCTCCCCTTGGGCCTCCTTATTCCCTGGGACACAACAATATTGAAATCTGGCCATTTAATAACCCTACAATGGCCTGTAACTGATCAAGTGAGAGGAAGCATCACACAATCCTTCTCTTAAATCAAAAGCTAGAAATGATTAAGCATAGTGAGGAAGGCATGTCAAAAGCCAAGATAGGCAGAAAGGTAGGCCTTCTGCACCAAACAGTTAGCCAAGTTGTGAATGCAAAAGAAAAAAGTTTTTGAAGGAAATTTAAAGTGCTACTCCAGTGAATGAATAAGAAAGCAAAACAACCTTTTCACTGTTATAGAGGAAGTTTGAGTGGTCTGGATAGATCAAACCAGTCATAATATTCCCTTATGCCAAAGCCTAATCTGGAGCAAGGCCATAACTCTTTTCAATTCTATGAAGGCTGAAAGAGGTGAAGAAATGACAGAAAAAAAAGTTTGAAGCTCTCAGAGGTTGGTTCATGAGGTCTAAGGAAAGAAGCCATCCTCGTATGATAAACATATAAAATGAAGCAACAAGTGTTGATGTAAAAGCTGCAGCAAGTTGTCCAGAACGTCTCACTAAGATCACTGATGAATGTGGCTACACTAAAAAACAGATTTTAATGTAGACAAAACCATCTTCTATTAGAAGAAGACACCATCTAGGACTTTCATGGCTAAAGAGGAAAAGTTAATGTCTGACTTCAAAGCTTCAAAGGACAGGCTGAGTCTCTTGTGAGGGGCTATTGCAGTTGGTCACTTTAATTTGAAGCGAATGCTTATTAACCATTCTGAAAACCCTAGGGCCCTTAAGAGTTATGCTAAATCTACTCTGCCTGTACTCTCTAAATGAAACAACTAAGCCTGGATGAAATCACAACTGTTTATGGCATCAGTTACCGAATATTTTAAACCCGCTGTTGAAACCTACTGACAAGAAAAAAGACTTCTTTCAAAATATTACCGCTTATTGACAATGCACTTAGTCACCCAAGAGCTCTTATGGAGATGTACAAGGAGATGAATGTTGTTTTCATGCGCACTAACACAGCATCCTTTCTGCAGCCCCAGGATCAATGAGTAATTTTGACTTTCATGTCTCATTATTTAAGACATACATTTTGTAAGGCTATAGCTCTCGTAGATAGTGATTCTGCCGATGGATCTTAGTAAATTGAAAACTTTCTGATTTTCTTGATATCATTAAGAACTTTTGTGATTCATGAGAGGAGGCCAAAATATCCACATTAACAGGAGTTTGGAAGAAGTCTATTCTAACCCTCCTGGATGATTTTGAAAGGTTCAAGACTTCAGAGAAGGCAGTAACTGCAGATGTGATGGAAACAGGAAAAGAACTAGAATTAGAATTGGAGCCTGAAAATGTGAATTAATTGCTACAACTTCATGATCAAACTTGAATGGATGAGGAGTTGCTTTTCATAAAAGAGCAAAGAAGGTGGTTTCTTGAAGTGGAACCTACTCTCCGTGAAGATGCTAGGAACATTACTGAAATGACAACAAAAGATTTAGAATATTCCAGAAACTTAGTGATAAAGCAGCAACTGTGTTCAAGAAGATTACATAGAGATTTTGAAAGAATTTCTACTGTAAGTCAAATGGTATCAAACAGCATTGCATGCTACAAAGAAATCTTTCATAAGAGTTCATCAATGTGGCAAACTTCATTATTGCCTTACCGGAAGAAGTTGCCACAGCCACCCCAACCTTCAGCAACCACCACCCTGATCAGTCAGCAACCATCAACACTGAGGCAAGACCCTCTAACTAGCAAAAAGATTAGGACTCACTACAGGCTCAAAAGATCGTTAGCATTTTTAGCAATAAAGGTTGTTTTTTTTTTTTTTTTTTTTGAGACGGAGTTTCGCTCTTGTTACCCAGGCTGGAGTGCAATGGCACGACCTCGGCTCACCACAACCTCCGCCTCCTGGGTTCAGGCAATTCTCCTGCCTCAGCCTCCCGAGTAGCTGGGATTACAGGCATGTGCCACCATGCCCAGCTAATTTTTTGTATTTTTAGTAGAGACGGGGTTTCACCATGTTGACCAGGATGGTCTCGATCTCTTGACCTCGTGATCCACCTGCCTCGGCCTCCCAAAGTACTGGGATTACAGGCTTGAGCCACCGCACCCAGCCAATAAAGTATTTTAAATTAAGGTATGTACATTTTTTAGACATAATGCTATTGCACATTAATAAACTATAGTATAGTGTAAACATAACTTTTATGTACATTGAGAAACCAAAAATTTGGTGTGACTTGCTTTATTGAGAGATTAGCTTTATTGTGATGTGTCTGGAACTAAACCCATGATATCTCCAAGGCACACCTGTACAAAGAAGTACATTGCTACTTTACTAAAGAAAAAAAATTGGGGAAAAAAAAAAGGGAAAAAAATGTAGAAGCAACTTAAAATGACCTTAGAGAAATGGATTTTATGGTAGATCAGTTTAAAATAACATGAAAACATTAAAATGATTATAAGAAAGTATGCAATAACCTCAACTGTGCTTCAGAAAGTTTCATTCATTCAACAAATATTCACTAGAACTGGACAGGGCTTCTTCCCGTAAGAAGTTCATTCCCTAGCTGAGGAGATAAGGTGAAGCTTGAGAAAGGCTCCTTGAGGATAGGTCTCTGTCTTGTCATCTCTCCAGTACCTAGAGCAGTGGCTGACACACAGCAAATGCTCAATAAGTATTTGTTGGCTGGCTAGCAAGGATAATGCCACGTACGCAAACAACTTAATTCCAGGGGACATATAACTTAAATATATCTTATTTAACAAAAACTCTATGAAGGCTTTGGAACATCAGATGCAGAAGACATCATTGAGACCAACAGGGAGAGAAGCAGAGTACATCAAAGTAGATGATGCATCCTTGTTTACCTTCACCCTAAAGGGAAAACCAGAAGAAGATGAGAGGGGCGTTAGTAGGGGGAAGTGGAGCTAAGGTAGCACTTCAGCTGCCAGTGTGTGCTCCGGTGCTTGAGTCACCATGTAGCCAGACCATCAGACCACTGGGCACTGCCAAGAGTGACACCATGGGTGACAGCAGCTGGCCTTAGGTGGCTGCCATGTCAGAGGCCCCAGAGTCCACCTGTACTCTCAGGCCAGGCTGGCTGAGCCCTGACCTAAAACTGCAGGTGGGGAATAGTCGCTAGAGTCTTGTTTTCTTGTATGTTCCAGTGGGGCAATCCTGGACTGGATGAGAAATTTCTGCTTGCAAATGTATGTCGATTACGTTGATTTTAAAATAATGATAATTATGTCAGGTCTGCAGATCTATGTTCTTTTGGAATAATTCAGAATGTAAGTGTGGCGTACAAATTTTCTTAAACTGCTAAATATAGATTTTAAGGGTGACTAATTTTACTTTGAAAAAATAACATGTGAACATAATTTTACAAACAATATTTAGCTATTATAAATAACCTTACTTCAAAATCAGTGTTGTCTTCTTTTCCTATTACAGGTATCATCTTTTATCAGGAATTCCTTGGTGCTGCTTTTCTCACTGTATTTATATATCTTTTTGGGTGAGTCAATGTCTCAAAAGTAAAGTATGTGAAATTCTATTACTTTTACATAGGATTTTTGGCATTGCACTTGAGGTATGGAAAATTAATATAAGAAACATCAGTTTCCTGAGTTCCTAAAAGAAACATATTTTTTAACTTAGGGCCCTATGCAGGGCTTGATGGCTTTGGCTTTGTGATTTAGGTATCCCTCCGAAGTTCTGAAACATTGGGAATTTTCAATTCCAAGACAAAGACAAGATACATCCACTGGCCCTTGTTACTCCACGACCTTTCTGTACTGCATCAGCCCTACTTCACCCTTGGGAACCCCTAGATTAGATCTAAATTAGAGAACCATGATCCTCTAGGGTCACCCAAAATAGAAGGCAGGTAGATCCTTGGCTTTAGTCATGATAACATCAGGTTGGTAGCGTCCCTTTCTTGTGTCAGAGTGCGCAGCTTGAACTCTCCCCAGAGATCTGGTGGGCATCATTGCTAGCATTGCTTGCAAACAGAGAGCAGAACTTTGACAATATACAGTGTATAGGAGCTTCCATGACTCCATGAGGCACTTCATTAAATGCTTAGCTGCTTCTTGATCTGGTAGTCAGTATGATCATTGTTATACAAACTTGAGCCTAGGCTATTTTCAGTGTAGGAAACCATCTATCTTGAAAATTCAATTTCATAAGATTTTTGGGCAAGGCCAAACTTCTGAGGTCTGGAAATTATGACTACTCTTACAGCCAGGGACAACTAGATTTCTTAGAAAATTAAAGAATAAATTATTTTTTCACTTGTGTCACATACCAGAAATGGTATGTGATCTGGGCGTGCATGGGTAGAAAATGAGACAGGGTGTCTACCCAAAGGGTTTTGAGCCTCAATTAGCCCCCTGATGGTAAAAACCTGGGACAGAGATCTATTGGAATCTGCCCAAGTCTTGGTTCTGAGTACAAAAATTGGCTGTGCTAATTGAGACAAGTACTAGGAAGCTTACCATGAGAAACTGGATGAACAATACCAATGGGATTTATGTCATCATGTGGAATATGGAGCTCAGTTATTTAATACCATGATTCTGTTTCAGTGTTCTTATATTCTTTATTAATATTATCCTTACAGGTGTTTTCTGTCATTCCTTGGTGTGTTTTTGGTCACAAGAAACCGAGAAAAGGAACATCTGCAACAGTCTTATATTGATTTTGGAAATATTCCTGGTAAAATCATATATTCTTTATAGCGGAAAATTTGATCCTTATAAATGAATAATTGTTGGTGTTATTTTGGGTGGTGAGTTAATATAAAACATAATTCTTACCCTCAAAAAATGTACATTTAATAATGAAACCAAAGGTGATATTTTAAGTGTAAATGTTACTAATAATTTATTGAATGTCAATTTTGCGCAGAACTGGGGATTTAAAGGAACTGACCATGTTTTCTTGATTTGGGGGATTTCCTTTTTGGGTTTCCTTAAATTGGAAAAGGGTAGAGAAAAGAGTAGCAATGACTACCAGCAGCAGACCCCTGCTGCTTGTAGTGCCTTGAAGGAACACCCAAGAACAGAAGGGTAGGCAGCTATGTGGCTCAGGACAGTCACCAGAACGCAAGTAGCTTCTTCCCCCTTCCTCACCCCGCCTACCCAGAGAGCAAACATTCATCATCTTTCCTGTTCTCACTCTCACTGAGAAGTAACTTGCCTAGTCATGTAGACAACAGAAGCCAAGTCCCGGACAAAGGAAACCGTCTGCCGTGTGGCCTCCTCCCCTGCCGGCCCACCCCCAGCACTCTCCAGCTTACTGGGGATGTGGGCAGACCTATAGGTTTCTAGGCAGGAGTGGAGATAGTCTCACAGCTTTCTCCACTATTCTGTTAGCATCACGCCTGTGAGGCAAAAACCAGGAAAGCCTCATCCCTAAGACTGAGAAATATGGCCCCATGCAATGAATTCTGTGTTCTCTTTGCCATTCGAGCTCTCTTACCTGCCAGAAGCAGTCAATGAAAGAATTGGCATCAGTGGCAAGGGGGCATGTGATAGAAGCCTTGTATGGTTAGAGGTTCTTTGGTAGGAAATAAAGTTTGATTTTTTTTTCTTTTCTTTTCTTTTTTTTTTTTTTTTTGAGATGGAGTCTTGCTCAGTCACCCAGGCTGGAGTGCAGTGGTACAATCTCAACTCACTGCAGCCTTCCCCTCCCGGGTTCAAGCAATTCTCGTGTCTCAACCTCCCGGGTAGCTGGGATTACAGGTGTGCCACCACCATAATCGGCTAATTTTTGTATTTTTAGCAGAGATGGGTTTTCACCATGTTGGCCAGGCTGGTCTCAAACTCCTGACTTCAAGTGATTTGCCTGCCTTGGCCTCCCAATGTGCTGGGGTTAGAGGCATGAGCCACCATGCCCAGCCTAATTATTTTTCACTCTATTTTTTATTTCACAAAGCCCAGTGCATAGGCTCAGCAGCAGCCCTAGAAGTCACAATCACAGGCTGTTTTTCTGTGATATTATATGCATTCAACATGGAAAAGAAGACACAACCCCAGGAAGAAAGGCTTGGAGATGAGTGAATGCTTCATGTGTATCTCTGAGCTAACCTCACCTGATTTTCATGCCCAGCATGTAGATCCCGTGGGGTGGGGCAGTGGCTCTGACATGGACAGCTTTTTTATCATGTAGCTAGAGACATTGCGTTCCAGGGGCCTTTTCTTCCTTGACATTCATCTCTTATGTTTAGAGAGTGCCCACATAGTATAAAAGAGAGGCGATAAAATGTGGCCTAGATTGAGAGGAAATTATTAAGACTTATTTTTCTGTAAGACCTCAAAAGATTCTTTATGATTATTATCTCCACAGGGAAACAAATGTTGGACAAAATACAACCAGATTCCAATAGCTTATCCTATGGAACTTTGCCTGATGGAAGTGACTCAACAAAGAGCCAAAGTGGAGAGAAGAAAGAGGTCTAAAATGCCGAGAGGGATGGCTGTTGGCCTGTTATTCGACACCACCTTTTTAAAAAATTGCACATGTTCAATTTGTGTCAGCAGCTCTTTTATAAGCTGACATGTGCTAGCATTCGTTTCAGGCCTTTCCCCACCTCAGCATCTATGGACAATCGGTGACTTCCTAAGCTCTGACAGTCTAATGTTTCCATGGAATGTGATTTGAAGTGTTCCCCACACCCTGGACCTCTCCCTAGTGATTATCTAACCAGCTACACCTTAATCAGAGCCCGACTGCTCCAACAGGCATGTTGCACAGAAATGTACTTTGCAATTTGGCCATAGGTTGCATAGATGCCTTTTCCCACTGGTAGTGTCAATTGCTTCACTTCAAAAAAAATACATTTTAGCCCCATAACCTGACTCCCAAAAGAAAGATTTGAGAGTGCTCATTTTTTTTCTAAGACACCATTTATAAGCCTCCCTATAAAAATCTCACCTTTCTAGTCCTAAATTAGAATGGCAAGTCATCTTCTCTGAAAACTCGTGGTATCAAAGTCCTCCTTTGAAAATTAAGGGTCTCTTTAAATTAGAATTTATAAATGGCATTCAGTGATGGTGCATACCTAAATGAAAAGACCTTGACTGGTGGGCTTTTTAAGTGTAAGAAAGAGGAAGTTTAAGACGTAGGGCTGTGCTTGCTTCGGAAGCCCATGTACTGAAATAGGAACGATGCAGGGAAGATTAGCACGGCCCCTCACAAGGCTGACACATACATAAATGAAGCATTACAGAAACAAAGTAGGACCAATGTTTATGTTTCAATAAAAATGTAGAATGGTGACGTTTTCTTTAGCTATATGATTCTATTATACTTGAAACTGAAGAAAAAGTGAATATCCTATGCCTTTACTTGTTTTTATAGATCTTATAATTCATCAAGTGGGTTTATATGTTGTATTCTCCATACAAGTCTCAAAAATCACATTTAAGTTCTGAGTGATACTTTCACTACACATCATTTCTTCCCAAAGGCATTATCTCAAGCTTTGTAAATTATTCTAGATAAAAGGAGAGTTGTGATTATAGAGAACTGAATTTCAGCCATTTAAATCTGTAGACCTAGAACACAACCTAGTGGTCAAACCCGAGCCTCAAGAGGAAGCCCTAGTGTTCCTGTGCCCTGCATGGCTTTTCCACTCCAGTTCATCACAGATCTCCTGAGACACATTTACAGGTAGAATCCATAATAATGTCTGTGATTTATGATCTACCTAATATTTAGAGGAGAAGAAAAGAGGTAGCCTTCATTGTAGCCAACGTGAAACAATAAGCCCAATCCTTACTGACATTTCAAAGCCTATGACATGTCTGTCCAATATCATTCCAACCAATGGTCTTGCATTTAACTAGGTCGTTTAACTTGGTGGTATTGAGACTGTAACCTTAATGGTTCAGGTCTTTTAGCTTTGTTCTTTGTGATAATCTGCACTCCTGACCAGACTAACCAAACCTGGCTGCAAAGGAAAGAGATTTGAATTGATAGCCAAAGTATGAAAAATACCCCAAAACTCAAGTCTGGCTCCTAAACTCTAGGTAATAAGTCCCACCATTACAGAAAGTGTCCCATGCATTCGGATAAAGCAGTCATAATTTATGGCATATTTTACTGAATAGGTCCAGCCTATTGGTACTACAAGGCTCAGCTGAGAAATGTGTCTGGTGCCTTAAGCTACAGGTTTCTGGTGACTCTTAAAACTGGTTTCAAAGACTGGGAAAACAATTAGATGGGAGAGTTTTGCTTCAGGTAGAACTGCATTCACAGCTAGAGTGCATGAGGTTTTCAGCATTGTAGAATTTCTTACAGGCACAAGCATAACACCAGTACTTTAGCGGCCAACAGTTGCATCTATTAAATGTTTTGAGAAATGCCATTGACTTATGCTCATTTAAGCAATCAACAATATTTTAGAAGTCCAGGTAACATATAAAATATTCAGACCTAATTTTGCTTTCCATATTGCTCCTCCAAAGGCAAATAGGAGTTTTAGTTGTGCTGGCTTGTAAGATTTTTTAAATTACACAGTGCATGACCAAACTAAAGCCAACTCAGTTCTTCCCTTGGCATCGTGAGTTGAGGATCTTTAGCCAACAGTTAGCTCATATGACTATTTGTCTGGATCAAGGGTCGGCAAAGTTTTCAGTACGGACCCACAAGTACATATTTTAGAGTTTGTGCTGTCTGTCCCAACAGACAGACATGGTGTCTATCCCAACTACCTAACTCTGCCATTGTAGAATGAAAGCAGCTGTAGACAAGATGTAAACAAAAGAGCATGGCTGTATTCCAATAAAACTTTATTAACAGGCCAGGCACAGTGTCTCATGCCTGTAATCTCAGCACTCTGGAAAGCTGAGACTGGCAGATCATCTGAGGTTAGGCGTTCACGACCAGCCTAGTCAACATAGTGAAACCTTATCTCTACTAAAAGTACAAAAATTAGCCGGGCATGGTGGTGGGTGCCTGGAGCCCCAGCTACTCGGGAGGCTGAGGCAGAAGAATCACTTGAACCTGGAAGCTGGAGGTTACAGTGAGCCAAGATCATGCCATTGCACTCCAGCCTGGGCGACAGAGCAAGACTGTCTCAAAACAAAACAAAACAAAACCAAGTGGCCAGTCTGTGAGCTATAGTTGACCAACTCCTGGTCTAGACTCTTCTGCCCTTGCTATGCAGCTTCTTTCCTGTTGGTTGGGCATTCAGGGAAGGAATTTTAAAAGTGACACTCATGGCTCATGACAAATGAGATACTGTGGGAGTATGGAACCATGGCTTGATATTTGTCTTCTGATATTTTTGCTTATATAAGTTATAAATGGAAGTGATATGTTCATTCTCAGGATCCAAGTTTCTCTCTTTTGAAGGCACTGGTTCTTTTGTGAACACCAATAACTACCTTGGAAGAGCCTCTCCAATCCCACATTCCAAGTCGATAATAGCTTTGGAAATGAGCAACAATGACCTCTCATATAGTAGATTAAAGCAGAGGCCTTTACCATCTGATTGTTTTTTGGCTTAAATGTCTGCTTGCCCTATAACTAGAATGCTTTCCTTATCAGAATCACTTGAAAAGAAACACAATAAAAAAATTTCTCAAGCAGTGACCCAGAATGTATTCTTCCCCCTCCTCAATACCCTACATGCTCCTAGAGATTCTGTTCTGTGGCAACATAAGAAAGGAAAAGACAGATTTCACAGATGAGTGCCATTTCAGTGCTATGAAAGAGTAATGGCGACATGTGTAAGTTTGGCTCGGAAGGACGCAGGTGTAATGGTGGACATGACTTAAATGGATAGAAATGTCGAGCCAAGTTCCCTAAGCCAAGAACCCTCTTTGTGCTCCTGTTTCCAAGGATGCAGCTCATCCAGGAATGGTGAGTGTACACACTCAGCCATGCTGAAGGCTGCCTCAGTGCTTGCCAGTTTAACAGCGTTATGATGGACAAAAACATGAACCTTCCCCACACTCTTCCGGACTGCTTTACTTAAACTCTGTGGCTGGTTATAGAGGTGATCTTTGCACTGGGCAGTTGCAAAGCTAATGCACATGTTTGGCACCAGTGAATGTGAGTCCTTTAGTGAGGTTGCTAGATAAACACCACACATTTTGAACTATTAGAACAAAATCTCAAAATTGAACCCAACATGATTGTGTGGGGAATTTAGAGACTGCTTCTAATCGTTAGACTCATCAACAGTCTGGCTCTTATTATGACCATCTTGAAGTAAAAAAAAAATAAAATAAAATTCCACACATACACAGTTTTAATGCAAATATAGATCAGTCTTGGGCTATTAAACCTAGCATTTTAGCAATTGTGGTAAATGCAGGGAAGAGCCTTCCCACCCAGGAATTTTTGAGTCTGTTCCCTTTCTCACCAGCCTCAGGGTACCACACAACATGATGTCCGGTGCCAGGAAAGCAAATCAGTTACAGGAGCCGTGGCCCATCCAAGGCAGCTTTTCATTTTTTTTCTTGAGAAGGAGGAAACTCCTCCTTAAATGTTGGTCCTTATTGAGAGTTAATGAGTCCCAACCACAATGTAAAAGAGGAATATCAATCCCAACATCAAATAAATGTGGTGTTTCGGGGTGCACCCTGCTGAGCCAGGCACTGCCAAGAGTTTCGCAGAGTTCCAGGCAAGATGTAAGATAGTCTCCATGTTCCAGGAAAGAATCGCCTTCCCAGGGAGCTGGCAACTGCATAGCCAAGGAGCCCTCTGTTCCTGGTGGGACCAGCATGCATGGACTAAAGCCACTTTGCACATTTGAGCTGCTGCTATCCAAACACAAGCCAGTCCTTCCAGTGTGCATGCATCCCGCTTTCAGAGCCTTTCCCTCATGGTTCTAATTGGAAAACCAATCTCAGAAATGTTCTGAGGCTTGGGCTCTACTCCCTCTATCTGAAGCACATCACCTAAACCTTCTAAACACTGTACATGAACAAGGAGATGAATCAACTCAAGAACTCCTGACCCAGGGACTCAAAGCCTGTGTTATTTGCCTGATTATAGACTACTAGCTCAATCTACATGTCTCAAACTTAGCAAATGTTCATTAATTCACTCAAACGTAATTGATCACCTGCAGTTTTCAATGTAACACACGCGTTTGTTTTTATAATAGACTTTATTTTGTAGAGCAGCTTTAGGTTCACAGCAAAATTGAGCAGAAGGTACAGAGAACTGGCACCTGCTTCCTGCCCCTACACATGCACAGCCTCCCCTATTACCAACATCTCCCACCAGAGCGGTGCATTTGTTACAATCAATGAACCCACATTGGCACATCTTATCACCCAAAGTCCCTAGTTTACATTAGGGTTCAGTCTTGCTGTTATACATTCTACAAATGTGCGATGACATGTACCCATCATTATAGTGTACAGGTCAGTTTCCAAAACCTCTGTGTTCTGCCTATTCATCCCTTCCTCCCTGCAGGCGCTGGCAACCAGTGATCTTTTCACTGTCTCTCAAATTTTGCCTTTTCCAGAATGTCATATGTTGAAATCATATGGTATGTAGCTTTTTCAGATTGGCTTCTTTCACTTAGTAACATGGATTTAAGGTTCCTCCATTGCTATTCATGCTTAGCTGCTCATCTCATTTCTTTTGAGTGCTGAATAGTATTCTATTGTCTGGAGGTACCACAGTTTATTTGCCTGTTCATCTACTTGGTTGGACAAGTAAATGAATAGATGTCATCTTGGAAGGACATCTTGCAATTGCAAAAAGCTTCCAAGTTATTGCAATTTTAGGTTATTGGGAATATGATGATTAATTAGACCAGCTCTTTGGGAGTTGTCAGTCTAGTCAGATAAACCACAGCTATCATTCATTGAGTCCTTACTCTGTGCCAGGGACTGTGCTAATCTCTTACTTCTGTTACTCATTTAATCCTTACAACCCTCTATTAGAGAGATCCCAGTCCCCACTTTACAGATCAGCAAACCATGATAAGAGAGAGGGCAGGGACTAGAGGAAGTCAAGAGAAGCCCAAGGGACACAACTGAAGGAAGGTCATGAAAATCTGACTTGCAAGGTGGTGAGAGGGCCCTGAGAGTTACTGCCTCTTTAAATGTCATGTCCTAGTGCCTCACTGTGTCCCAGTCCTGGCAAGAGGAGTTAAGTGATCTGACCAGTATCATTCAGCTGGCAAGTGGTGGAGCTGGTATTTGAACCCAGGACAGCTAACTCTGTAACCCGCACTCTTAGCACAAGAGGCCAAAGTACCCCCACTGTGCAACAGAATGTCAAAAACACCTTAAGAGACTTAAAGAGCGTGGGAGCTCAGAGGAGAGAAAGGTCTAGGGCACAGTCTTCAAAGGGATTCAGGATTGTAGTGGGTTAAATGGTGGCCGCTGAAACAATATATCCATCTGCTAAACCCTGGAACCTGTGAATGTGACCATATTTGGAAAAAAGTTCTTTGCAAAAGGAGTTAAGGATTTTGAGATGAAAGCAACCTGGATTGCCTGGGTGGCATCTAAAGCCAGCGGTCAGTGTCCTTATAAGAGACAGAAGAAAAGACAAAACATGGAGAGGGTCCTGTGAAACTAGAAGCAGAGACTGGAGTCCTGAAATCACAAGCCAAGGCAGGCCTGGAGCGATCAGAAACTGGAGGAGACGAGGCAGGACTCTCCCCAGCACCTTCTGAGGGAGCACAGCCCTGACCACTCCTTCATTTCAGACTTCTGACCTCCTTAGTGGTGATTTATTGTGGAAACTCTAGAAAACTAAAATAGGGATTGACTTGGTCTTTGAAGCACATGTAGAATTTGGACATAAAGGGAAGCCCCATGAAGAAAGAAGAAACTGAACAGTTCAAGCCTGGCAAACGTCTATAACATGGGATCACGTGAAGAGGGAGGCAGCTCGGTAAGGCTAGAAAAGCAGGCTAGAAGGCCCTGAGTGGCCAGCTATGACACAGATTTCAGAGTTCAGGCTGGATCGTATTAACTTGATTGTATTAACTAAGTGATTGTATTAACTTCATTTCCGGGAATGCTGACCGGACTTATGAACATAATCAGTATCTTCCCAAAAACTCACCTACCCATGCACACTGGCAAATAACCACTCAAAAATAACAATAAAACTCACCTATCAGAATTTAAGGACATTCCTCCATATCTTCCTTAGGCATTCACTATCAATATAAGACAGCATGAAGGATATTCAAGAAATAATGACTGAACCTCACTTTCACATTTGTAGCTCATCACATCCTACCGGAAACGATCAAGCATAACAGGCCATGAGCTGGACAGTGACCTCTGAGCCGGCCTCGAGCAAAACAGCTGTACCCAGAGAAGAATGTACTGGGCCACCCAGAATCTCACTCTGCATGGAGACAGTCAAGGCGTTAGGAGTGGGAGCTGATGCTGGAAGGCTTCCCAGAGAGATATAAAGGTACAAGGGGACCACAGAAGGCCTTGGCAAGCCCACGTTAATAGTATACAAGGAAGAGAGAATCATGAGAGTAAATGAGCTAAGAGCCAAATCTGTTGGCAGAGAAAGGGAAGTTAAAAATACTGCAAGGAAAACAGAGACTCAGAGAGAGGTGACCAGGAGCGCAAAGACCAGGACGTGTTGCAGGTGTATCAAGTTCATGGCACCCTTAAGTAACAGCCAAGTCCCTCCAGCTGGCTGGAGAGACTCTTCCTAGCCACCAAACGGCCTGAGTTCCATGGGAGTCATTGGGTTTCCAGAAGAAATAGTTAGATGGGGCTGTTGGCACTAGACAGGGAAGCGATGAGCTCATTTGAGAAACACTTTATGAAAACCAGGAGGCCATCATTTCCAGTATTCACATGCCAGTATTCATCATTTCCAGTATTTCCAGTACAGGACTATTCAGTGAGAGTCCATAGTGGTAGGAGACAACCTTCGGATATAAGATGGAAGAAAGCGGACCCAAGAAAATGATCAGGAGTCCCTGGTGGATCCCAGGCCTAATCTTGATGAGCAGTATACCCTTGTTGTTTTTTAAAGGTATGTAGAGTAATCCCAATGCATGGTCATTGAATGATGGCTGATGCATCTGCTGGAGAGAGAGAGAGTGAGTGAGTGTGTGTGTGTGTGTGTGTGTGTGGTGTGTGTGTCGGGGATGGGGCACAGTGATGCATAAAATGACGTTGAGGGACATAAAGGGAACCCTGTCAGCATGAAGAGAAAGGTCAGCTTCCTCAGTCACAGACAGGATAAGAACAGGGAGCACAACAGCAAAAGAGCTGTTTAAACACCTCCTTCCTTGATTCTCTGTCCACCTAGGAGTGCAAATCTGAGCAGGTGGCTCTTAGGGCAAAACCAGAGAAATGAACTGAGTTGGGGGAGAAGAGGCACCTCCAAGTAGCACAACCCCCATCCCCCCCAGCTCTCACCACCCCCAAGCTAGAAACTCCTGCACCGGCCTGCGGCTCCACTGCTGTGCCTTGGAGAACCCACATGGAGCCTGGTATGCGATGGCCACCTTTCTCCTTTGGCTTCGGGGTCTCTGGGCAGCAGCCTGGGACACTGACCGCTGTCCAGGCACGACAGGGCCAACCCCGCTTCTCAGCCACTAACGGGAAAACAGGATTCAGCAGGAGAGGACAGAAATCTGTCACCTGGGGCACAGGGCTTGCCTTGCTGGCCTTTCCATGGGCCTTCTCTAAAGCAAACCACCTGTTTCCTGCCCGGCGTGGGCCTCAGCCTTCCAAGGTCTCCGCAAAAAAGAAACGTGTCCAAACCACTGCTGAGGAATGACAGTCTTGGCACTGCCTCCGGTTATATTTGTTGTTCACTAAGGAGTTTTGTGGAATCCAGACTCATTTTACACTGAAACAAGGGAAAGTAAAGACGGCACCAAATAAAAATAGCTTCCCAGCGTTTCCTGTTTACTCTGCTCTGCGGGCTCTCCGCGGCCTGGGGGCTTTGCTGGCGTCTGCACAGAAAGCCCCTCTCCGAAGACACTGCAAGTGACAATTTGCTTTCTTCTTCTGTGTTTCTATTTCTCTTCCGTGGGTTCCATGGACGTTTTGTTTGGGGGGGTCTGTTGGATTAACTCCCAAATCTCCTTTAGCCCTTTCTAGAGGGAGACAAGGTTGTGGGGTGCTTCTCTGCCTCCCACGGCCCCACCGTCTCACAAAGTAGAGCTAATTATGTCTGGCCTGCTGGGCCTCAGAAGGAAGGCATAGGAGAAAGAGTAGGTGACACAAATATAAAAGGACTGTGGAGAGAGGGGACCTGGCCAGGCACAGTGGCTCATGCCTATAATCCCAGCACTTTGGGAGGCCAAAGCAGGAGGATCACTTGAGTCCAGGAGTTCCAGACCAGCCTGGGCAACATAGGGAGACCCCATATATACCCCCCCCAAAAATTTTTTTAATTACCCAGGCATGGTGGCACAGGTGTGCCTGTGGTCCCAGCTACTCAGGAGGCTGAGATGGGAGGATCCAGTAAGCCTGGAAGGTTGAGGCTGCAGAGAGCTAGGATCTCACCACTGCACTCCAGCCTGAGCAACAGAGCAAGGTCTTGTCTCAAAAAACAAAAACCACCACCAAAAATGTGGGGGCTTAGGCCTTGCCAAAGATTTCACATCCTACTTCAGAATAATGTTCAGGGGAGAACAGAATTGACGGCAAAGACACAGGTTACGAGACAGGAAAAGCTTGTCCTGCAGAAGAGCAGGGGTGTCCCAGACATCAAGCCTAACGGAGCTGTGTGTGACTCTAAGATTTTTCTTAAAACCACAGAGACATCAAACATGTTTGGGAGAGGTCTGTCTGAGCAGCAAGCTATTCCTGGGTGGGCCAGGAGTGACGGGTCTGCGCAGCAAACTGGAGTTTGGCCCTGAGCGCGGCCCACGTGCTGCACATGTTTTCTTGGTCCAGAAGCAATGGGAGCAGCCTCACTTTCCCGACTGAGTTTTGCACCACAACAATAAAGTTAATAATGGAAAAAACATATCCCATGGCCAGGAACGCTCTCAGCGAGCACAGCAGAGCGTTGGATCTACCATCTATCAACGGAAACAGCTGAGAGCAAACCAAAGCTTGTTAACTGATTTTTATGAATGACAGAAACAGCAAAGCAGATTTATTTGATTTCCATAATATGAAAATTGACAATTATATAAATAGATCTCTAAAACTATCAAGATGAAAACCATCCTATTCTTGACAGGAAGAGAGGTGAAGGGAAGCCACAAAAAAGCCAAACTGACACGCTGCTGTTGGGGACCTCTTTGTGGGTTGAATTGGGTCCCCCCACATCCAAAATAAACATTCAAGTCCTGACCCCCACTACCTCAGAATGTGACCTTATTTGGAACTAGAGTCTTTACAGAGGTGAGCAAGTTAAACACAAGGCCATTAGTGAGTGCACCCTGACCACTCCGGCTGGTGTCCACAGAAAAAAGGGAAACCCGGACATAGAGACATACAGAGGTTACGGCGAAGACAGTGAGATACTGTCAACAAGCTAAGGGACATCTGTGACTACTGGAAGCCAGCAGAGAGGCATGAAACAGAATCTTCCTCGAGAGTCTCAAAAGAACCAACCCTACCGATACCTTGATGTTGGACTTCAAGGCTCCAGATCATGAGACAACAAATTTCTGTGAAGTCTCCTGATTGATGGTGCTTTTTTCCAGCGGATATAGAAAGCTCATACAAGGACTTTCAGTGCCTTTGCTCCCAGAGGCTGACACCCTGCTCTGTATGGAGAATCTGCTACAGTGCGAACCTTGCTGGGAAGCAGACCACCACCCCCTGCCCCCATGTCGCTATGAAAGCTAAAAGGCAAGATTTCCCTCTCCCCAACCCCTGGTAGATGATGCTCCATTCCAGGGCACTGGGGCTAGAGCATGGGGCAGTTTTGAATGGATTCTTTCATCGCCAGCAAAGGTGGCTCCTAACCTCTAGCTGTAATAGTGCCAGGATGCCACCCAGTATTTGCCAGAAGCAAATGACCTTGGCCATGTGTCTGGCCATTTGATTTCACTTGGTTCCTTCCCGTTTTCCAAGCCCAATCCTACAGACTTCCTATGGATTCTGTAAGCGCCTCGGCAAACAAGGACATCAGTGCAAATCGATAAAAAGCTGAGCATCCCTCGCACCTTGTCCGGCATTTTCCACCCCTTGGCAGTGACATCCTAATTTCAGTGCAAACAAAGGCAAGCTCCCACCTTTACCCTCTGTCTTTTCTCCAGCCACCACTAAACTACCTGTGTTCACGGCATCCCCGTGCTTCCTGACCACCATAAGACAGGTCCCATACAACCGCCACTTCCCCTTTTTTCCAGGCCCCCAGGGGCCACCCTTGCATCAGGTCCTCACACCTCAAATACCACCCCAGTCCACACACTGGTCTGAGCCATTGTCTGCGCCTCAGATTCCTATGCATGCTGGTGAGGACAGAGAGTCCTGGAGAGAGAACGTCCTGATCCTCCCCTCACCATGCGTCTCCCCTGCTCCTGCTCCTGGCCTCATCATCTGCTCACCTGCACTCCACTGGAGTCCGGCCCTCCTTCAAAGCCCACCTCTAATACAGATAAAGAGTTTTAATATGCTTCTTTTTAAAACAGCATCTTGCTCTGTCACCCAGGCTGGAATGCAGTGGTACAATCTCGGCTCACTGCAGCCTCAACCTCCTGGGCTCAAGTGATCCTCCCACTTTAGCCTCCCAAGCAGCTGAGACCACAGGTGAAGGTCACTGTGCCCTGCTAATCTTTGTTTTTTTTGTTTGTTTGTTTGTTTTTGTTTTGTTTGTTTGTTTTTTTGTAGAAACAGGGTTTTATCATGTTTCCCAGGCTGGTCTCAAACTCTTGGGCTCAAGAAATCCTCCCATTTTGGCCTCCCAAGGTGCTGGGATTACAGGTGTAAGCCACCACACCTGGCCAGTTTTCTGATCCTTCTCAGCCAGAGGTGCTCTTTCCCACCTTCCAATCCCCTTTATGTTCTCGGAACTCAGTATCTTCCACGCTGAGTTACGGCCATCTCCATGCTCATCTGATTCCTGCTATCCAATTGCCACTACCTACAGGACAGGATTTGTCCTGGACTTCTCTCCAGCTCCACTGCCACCACAGCCACTTCTCAATGATGATCACTAACAACCCCCACCTGATCATTCCGTAGAAAAACCCCAGTCAAAAGACGTGATTCAGCCTCCATGGCCTCTCTGCCCAGATGGCCTCCTCCTTGCTCCCTCCTTCCTTCTCTCCAGCCTCACTGCTTCCTCCCTGTTCCCTGAACACACCAGGCACACTCCTGCCTCAGGACCTTTGCACAGGGTGAGTCCTTCAGCTTCCTTAAGTTTTTGCTCAAATGCCACCTTCTTGAGGAGGTCAGCCCTGATCTCTTTATTTATAATATTGCAACCCACCCCTCCTCCACCCAGTGCCCTTAGTGCTGTTGCCCTGCTTTCTCAGCGTAGAAGAGATCACCTTCTAGAATACTGAATATTTTATTTTATTTTATTTTGAGATGGAGTTTCGCTCTAGTTGTCCAGTCTGCTGGAGTGCAATGGCATGAACTCTGGGCTCACTGCAACCTCCGCCTCCTGGGTTCAAGCAATTCTCCTGCCTCAGCCTCCTGAGTAGCTGGGACTACAGGCGCGTACCATGCCAGCTAATTTTGTATTTTCAGTAGAGAGGGGGTTTCTCCATGTTGGTCAGGCTGGTCTCAAACTCCCAACCTCAGGTGAACTGCCCGCCTTAGCCTCCCAAAATGCTGGGATTACAGGCGTGAGCCACCACGCCCAGCCTGAATAATTTTTTATTATGTTTATTGATCATTGTCTGCCTCCCCATACCCACCTGCCACAAAGTGAGCCCCTCAAGAACAGGGATCTTGATCTGTTATACTTATTGATGTATCCTGGGTGCCTGGCACGTAGGAGAGACCCAGTAAATATTTGTTACATAAACAAATCTCTGAATTCTGCATATGCCTGACTATGACAGTCACTAGATTCCCAAATCATGCTACTTTTCTTTTTAAGCCTAGCTGCCTAGTTGCTTGGCTGCTCTTCCCTGCGCTGCCATGGAAACCAACAGCCAGGGACAGGCTGCTTTTCATGAAGTCAGGCAACGAGCATCACACCCACGGACCTGAACCATGCCCTCCATAGCCGGAGGACAGGACGCTCAGGCCAGTTAGCTGGAAGTGTAGGGGTGTGAATGGACCTGGGGTCAGCACCCTCTTCAGCTCAGGCAGTCTCAGGATCCCCTCGAAGTGAGCGGTGGAGGCTCCCAAGAGGACTCACCCCTGACTGACGGATGCCCACACAGACCACACATTCTGTTCTCAGGAGAGGCCCAAGTCAGAATGTTCCCATTGCCTCCCACGGCCACTGTCTTTCTATCCCCAATAACAGCAGGCATTTATGGGGCACCTATTATGGACAAGGCACTTTGCATATATCACCTCCAACCCTGGTGACACTGCAAAGTCCTAGTTATTATGAGTTTCACACTTGAGGGAACTGAGTCTCAGGGGGGCTAATCAGCTTTGCCTTGGGTCACAGAGCAAGTTGGTGAAGGAGGTAGATTGGAATCTAGGTGCCGAAGGGTGTAGCCTTTTCCCACACCAAGAGCTCCCACCTGCAATGCTGTGATTGTCTCAGACCCTGTGCCTGAAGAAGGGCAGGTAGAAGGCAAGTGGTGGGGGCAGAAATCAGTGCAGAAATTCAGAGTGTGCACATCACATGCATGCACGCACGCGCACACACAGATCAATGACATGGACCCGACGACACTGTAACATCGGAGTAGGTTTCTGAAGGAGGGGAGCTCTAAGCTCTCTCTGGAGGTCTTTAAAAAATAACAACAAATAAAAGATAATTCCATCTCACTGGAATGACGTAGGTGTGGTCGTCTCTAACAGCAGAGATCAGCTGACCCCTGATGGTCCCGTTTAGCTTTATGACTATGGTAAACCATTACTGAGCAGGCGGACTAGCTACTTGGAGTATTGCTAAATCTGTTTTTCATAATGTCACCATCCCAGGACCAAACCCTGCCCAATCGCTGCAATAAAGGTTCATCATCGCTGGAGAGAGAGCACTGGGTCACAGAGGGCAGAGGCGGGGAAGAGGGGACAGCCTGTTTGTTCTCAAGCATGGGGATTCATGAGTCATAGTCTGGCTCAGACATGGGTGAAGAGCTTCAAGCTTTATCTCAGCTGAGGTCTGAAGAATAAAGATGAAAACAATGGCAAGGAGACCATGTCAGAGCAGTGAGGACAAAACTTCTCAGCAACAGTACGTGGGGGCTTTGTCAGTATTGGCATGCACCCGACTGTGTAATGTGCACATTGCAAACACACCAAGACACCCCTCGCAGGTGTCTAAGATTGTCAGGCAACGTTTGTCTCAGGCTGTCTCCACAAGTGGCCAAGCGCCTCTTGTGTGACTCAGGTGGTAAACATTAAATTGAAGTGCCACCAAGGGCCAAAACTCTGGTCAGCACTGGAGAAGCGGGAGGGGCCTGCAGGGGGAGAAGACGGCCTGGCAGCCACCCCTAAGGAGTTACCAGACCAAAGGTGATGACATGAGAAGTGACCAGAGGAGATAGGTGTGAAGGGGTCGCAGAAAGCGGTGACACCAGTGTCCACATGTAAGCGTCTAGGGCATTAGGCCAGCTGGCCCAGGCCCGCAGACCCTGCTAGTGTTGACAGCTCTCATCACCTTCTGCACCCACCAGAATCCAGGCCTTTCTGTATCAAACGAGAAGGGTGGAGTTCATGCTAGGCAAAAGAATAGCAAGAATGAGCAGGAGACACCCCGGCTTCTGTGCCTGCGTGGGCTCTCAGGTGGGTGAGAACCACCCCCAGGGGTGCCTCTTCATGGAAAGACGGGGTTAGCTGGGTCCCACAGCAGTGTGCACGGGCAAAGAGGCGACACAGGTGTTCCAGAGGTGGGGGGAGATGGTATCTTTGCTGCCCCTGCACAGAATCTGCACTTTGCCAGCTCCCCGCGAGGCGGGGATTTAGGAGCACCCACATGGGTGCTCACACGAGGGACTCCAGCAGCGAGGCCCTGGTGAGGCTGCTCCAAATGACTCTCAGAGAGTGGATGTCAGGGCTGAGAGGGGCCCAGCCTGGCACACCTGCACATCTGAATGCCCACACGCTTGCAAACCTGACACCTCCAACCCTTGCCAAGGGCCTCCTGTATACATACACCCAAGACTCCATGGGCAAGGGAAGTGGGGAAGGCCCCATGTGAGCAGATGGGGACTGGAACTTTAGGCCCCTGCCTGCATCTAACAGGAGACATTAGGGTAAAGGAGACACAGGCAGAATGTGCTCTGCCACAAAACACTGCAGCGAAGACTCCACCATGGTCCCAGCTCGCCGCGAGTAAATGCCCAAGTACCACATCTTACCCCCACCCTGCCCTGTGACCCCAGTCCCTGCTGCTCTGGTACTCACTCCCAGTGCTCCAGCCACACAGGCCTTTCGCCAGCGCTGGAGAACTCCTGGGTGCTCCCAGCAGGGCTTCTGCTCAAACCACACCTCTGCCTGAGACATTCTTCCCCCAGGAATCACAGGACTCTCAGGCCTCACCTAGCCGGGCTGTCCTCATACCGCCTGCTTGGAGGCCTTCCCGACTCACTCACTCGCACGGCAGCCACTCCCTGACTCTTGCTCTCCACCTTCTCTTCTTTATTTATTTTCACAGTACCCTTTGCCAGCAAATATTCAACTTCAGTATATTTGACTTATTTTTTGTCTATTGTAAGTTCCCTGAGGGCAGGGATTATTAGCCGTTGCTGTCTGTCCAGTGCTTACCATCGTGTCTGATAGCTAGTACTTGCAGGCACATTTTTGAATGAATGAACGAACAGATGGACAAATGAGTGAATAAATGAGAGAAAGGGAGAAGACACAGTGCCCGTCCTCAAGGCCTTTGCTCTGTGGTTGACTAGATCTTTTTGCTTAGAATAACTTAGGAGCAAAATACGTTCACTGGTCGTAAAAGATTTAAAAAGTTTTTTCAGCTCTTCTTCCCTCCAGATTCTAAGCAGGAAATTACACCTAACCCAGCTCTTTCCTCCCCACCCCCAAAACAATCATGGAAACCATGACTGAGAATCTGAAGGGATTTGGGAGGAAACTCATCTGTTGCACTGCGGTCCTCACCCAAACCAGCCTGGCCTGGGGGCCAGAACGAATGCTGACAGCAAGCAGAGCCAACGGTGCTGCCAACACCAAGTGCTGGGGCAGGGCCTGAGGAATCCGGGCACAGGGAGTGGGGAGCAACACCAAGGCTGCCAAAGCAGGGCAGGCAGGGGGGCACCCACACCGAGCACATACAGCAGCAAGATGACTGTCACCCACTCTCAGACCACACGGCCCTGCCTTACTCTGGGAGTTGGCAGCTCAAGTCTGGAAAGGGTCTTGATATCTGAAATTCTATTAGAGTTGCTGTGTGTCTTAGCTAAGGTTGTATAACAAGTCACACCAATGCTCAGAGACTTCAACAATAACGGCCGATTACCTCTCCTGGTTTCTGTAGGTCAGGAATTCAGGGACAGCTGGGCTGGGCAGTTCTGACTCAAAGTCACTCACGAAGTTGTAGTTGGATGTCAGTTAAGGTTACAATCATCTGAAGGCTAGACCGAGGCTGGCGCTCTCCTCCCACCCTCCCAAGGCGGCTCACTCGCATGGCGGCACGTTGGCACTGGCTGTTGACCCATGCGCATCTAGGGGGGTCCCTCCACAGGGCCGCTTGAGTGTCCTCATGGGAAGGCAGCTGGTTTCCTCCAGAGCAGCGGATTCAAGGGCCATGTCAGAAGTGGCAATGCCTTTCTGCCTTAGCCTTGGAGGCCATCACTTTCACTTCCATCATATCCTATCCATCACAAAGGCCAGCCCAGATTCAGTGTGGAAAAGGGCTGCATGGGGTGTGAATCCCAGAAGTGAGGATCACTGAGAAAGTGTGTGTTTGGGGGCCCGTTCCCACACACTGTCTTTCGTGACATCAAGTCACTGCCACAGTTGGGGTACATGGCGAGACCTAGCTACTAAATCTTATCAATCCAATTCACATCTTATCCGGACTGACTCCATGACACCATCCTTTCCAACTAGGTTTTGCCTCTCTTCCCCCATCCCCCTCCAACCTCCCACCCCTGCCCGGCCCCCACCCCCACCACAGGCAGCAGAGGAAATCAAAAAGGAGAGTAAAATGACATAGCAGGGAGAGTGAGGTGGAGGCTGGGAAGGGACGTGAGGGGAAAAGCCAGACGCGGGTCTTCTTCCCTCTACACTCAGGGCTCCTGTTGAATTCACCTACTGAACAAACACTAATTGCACCAACAATATGCTAGGGACCGAGTAGTAACCCAGATTTCCCACCCCAAATGTATTCTGTATGGCCTGCATCCTCATGGAGGTATTTTCTAAGGTCCACCAGGGGCACAGAGGAAGAAGCGCATAAAGTCTGTGCCGGGGAAGATTGGGAGGGCCTCACAGAGGAGGTGCCACTGCATACAACGTAAATGAGGCTTCCCGGCCCTTGTACAGTCAGAGAAAGGAAGAGGCTGAACATCTTATTCCCTGTCACAGGGAGGAGTTTCACAGCCTGATCTTCTGCTCAGCACCCAAACAGCACATCCCACAGACTGTCATGCTCGACACAGCTCTCTGGCCATGGCAAGGAGACAAGGCTGGAGCTGTGGAGCCAACACCGCCATTTACCAACATGCAGCCCAGGACTACAGGCCGGCAGCTTCCTATCCTGTCGCAGAAGTAATCAGGGGGAGAGGCCCTGGCAGTATGCTCACCCAACCCTGTCTAGGCAAGCCATCCTCACTCACAGGAATCCTCCCAACAGCTCAGGTCCAGTCTCTCTGGCTAGATGTTCAAGGCAGTTCCTTTAACCATGAGAATTCTAAGAGTTATCACACAGTGTTTGTCTTTTTGACTGGCTTATTTCATCGTGCCTTATATCCTGCAGGTTCGTGCGTGTGGCAGCATGCGTCAGAATGTCCTTCCTTTTTAAAGCCAAGTAATATTCTATTACGTGTATATGCCATGTTTTGCTTCTCCATCGAGCCGTCAGATAGACAACGTGGGTTATTTCCACCTATTGGCTATTGAAAATAATGCTATGAACGTGGGTGTACAAATAACTCTTTGAGACTCTGCTTTCAATTGTTTTGGGTATATACCCAGAAATGGAATCACTGGATCAGATGATAATTCTATTTGTACTTTTTTGAAGAACCACCATGCTGTTTTCTGCAATCGTTATTATAGTTATTGATAATTTAATGATCAGTGAACAGCAGCCATCCTGCAAAGCCCTATCCCTCATTCCAGGTCTTTCTCATCTACTCTCATTGTCTGAGGCAATACCCCAACAGAGAGCCTTCATTTGCTGGCATTCAGTGTTGTTGTTACACATTAACCCCCCAAATTACGCGTATTTCACAGATGAAAATCCTGAGTTGCCCTGATGAAAGGGAAATGGCCAAGGGCAATAGAGTGAAATGTCAGAACTCAAGACTTGAATCCGAGCAGCCAAGCTTCTCATCTTCTCCCAGGAGGTGTGGTTCAAAGCCTGCGTTAGAATTGGGACCTGCAGGCCAGACATGGTGGCTCACGCCTGTAATCTCAACACTTTGGGAGGCTGAGACATGCAGATCACCTGATGTCAGGAGTTCAAGACCAGCCTGGCCAACATGGTGAAATTCCATCCCTACTAAAAATACAAAATTAGCCAGGCATGGTTGGCAGGTGCCTGTGGTCTTAGCTACTTGGGAGGCTGAGGCAGGAGAATTGCCTGAACCTGGGAGGTGGAGGTGGCAGTTGGCCAAAATCATACCACTGCGCTCCAGCCTGGGTGACACAGCAAGACTCTGTCTCAAAAAAAAAAAAAGGAAAAAAAAGAATTGGAACTTGCAAAACTGTATCACCTATATCATGTGACTTAAACTCCCTTTGCTTCAGTTTCTCATCCAGAATATGATGCTGATTTGGGAGTCATTTAAGGATTAAGTTAGGTAACCGCCAGTCTGCCTGGGGTGCCTTAACTAAATACCACAGGCTAGGTGGCTTAAACAAAAGAAATGTATTTCTCACCATTCTGGAGGCTGGCAAGTCCAAGATCAAGATCAAGATCAAGGTGTCAGCAAGGTGAGTTTCATTCTGAGGCCTCTTCTCTTGGCTTACAGGAGGCCACCATCTGGCTGTGTGTTCACATGACCTCTTTTTTGTGTTTACATGGGGGTGGGGGAGACAGCAAGCTCTCTGGTATCTTTTAAATACACTAATCCCATCCTGAGGGCCCCACCCTGACAATGTCATCTAACCCTACTGCCCTCCAAAAGGCCCTACCTCCAAATACGATATGCCATCACGTTGGGAGCTGGGCTCCCTATGAATTCTTGGGGGCATACTGAGTCCACAACAGTCCATAACTTACCGGAGGAGTTTGCTGGCTATGCTAACTGCTTTCCCCCATCCCAGGTTCACAGGGCAGCGCTAGGCAAGAGAGCTTTGTGGCTAACAGCACCGGCTCAGAAACCAACTGCCTAACATATGGTAAGTGCTTAACAAATAGTTGCTATTACTTGCTCCACTTTGCAGATGAAGAAACTGAGCTTTAAAAAAATCAAGAAATGGCCGGGCACGGTGGCTCAAGCCTGTAATCCCAGCACTTTGGGAGGCCGAGGCGGGTGGATCACGAGGTCGAGAGATCGAGACTATCCTGGTCAACATGGTGAAACCCCGTCTCTACTAAAAATACTAAAAATTAGCTGGGCATGGTGGCGCGTGCCTGTAATCCCAGCTACTCAGGAGGCTGAGGCAGGAGAATTGCCTGAGCCCAGGAGGCGGAGGTTGCGGTGAGCCGAGATCGCGCCATTGCACTACAGCCTGGGTAACAAGAGCAAAACTCCGTCTCAAAAAAAAAAAAAAAAAAAATCAAGAAACTTGCTGGAGGGGTAAGCTGGGCTCCCTGATTCCCGGTTCCCTTGGGAGAGCCCTTGCTACAGTTCCTCACACAAGGTAGACACTCTGAAGGACAAGGCTGGCCGATGACAGTTACAATGTTTCCTTCTCGGTCAAGCAGCTGGCCCTGCTGTTGCTGCCTGAATTCCAAGGGCAGACCCCAGAGGGAGAAACTCCAGTCCCCACCTCCCCTCTTTAAATTCTTATCTCAGCCTCTGATCCTTCCTTGCTCCAGTCAGTCATGGCCCCAGTGCAAGATGCAGCTTCCCAAACAGCTGACATGGGGGCTTCTGATGGCCTAGGGGACGGCGAATGTCATGGCAGAAAGAGGCGCCAAGGTGTGGCTCTAGCCTCCCTCCCAACCTTTTCATTGACTTCTGGAGTCAGCTGTACCCTGCAGCACTCCCTGGACAGCTCCCGGATGCCTTCGTGTGTGTTCTTCTCAGGTCCACAGGAGTAAATCCTACCCCATTTCCAAGACCTCCTTTGGAGACTTCTGAATCACTCCCCATTCGCTCCACCTCCCCCTGCCCATCTCTGCATTTCCCACTTTCCTCTGGCTTACAGATATTAAGGCACATGTGCACTCTCTCTTGCCAAACTGCAAGCTCCCTGCAGGCAGAAACTACAAGAACATTGGGAGCTAAGCATCTGGAGAGGTGCCAGGCCCACAAGAGTCACTCCATGAATGTTGATCAAATTGGGTTGAACTGTTGAAGTGAAATCCAAAACTCCCAGGGAACCTCATTCTCCCTGAGGAGGACCAGAAGGGCCCCGGCAAAAGAACGCCTTTGTTCCCAACACTCATTCTAGGTATCCCTGGAGAGAAAGAACGTGAGATCAATCAATACCAGGGGTTGCCAATCTTTGCTGTTTTCCCCTTTCTTTTGTTAAGTCATGTTGACTGTTACGATTCAGTCCAAATATTTTAATTCCCACACAACTGTGTCACCTCCAGTCTCCACAATGTCAAAATGTCATCGAGTAACCTCCCCAAAGTCGCGTTTAACCTCCGTGGCGGCATCAACACCCACACAGCTGCGGCGCCACAAAGCAGCGGTGAGGCAGTGGGTGTATCATCCCCTCTGCCTGCCTCACTTGTTTCTATATATATGCAAAATAGTTACAAGAAATAAAACAATTGTCTCTGGCGCTCCAGCTAAATCTTGCAAAGATTATGTCTTTCTGCTCTCTATGTGAACCACCCAAGAACTGCTTGTCTCCCAAACTCTATTATCCTCAAAAAACAGAGACAACATGATCATCTCTTCTTTGTTGCCATCGCTTTTGCCTGCTGTTTTCTCCCAAAACATAATTTTTTTTCAGTCCTAAGCATACAACTTTGCCAATAATGGTGAAAAAAAACTCTTAAGAAATGCAGCCCTTCTCACCCAGGGATTATTTTGCACGTGTTTTTGTTGGATGTTCTACAGGCTGCGTGTGTCTATGTAGGTCATTGTGATATTACTTGTGTTGGGGCATGATTAACAGGTATGTACACTTGTGTATGCTCATGTATATGGATACGTACTAAGACCAGCTCAGCCATAGAGACCCCCACCCAGGCAGTGCTGAAGGAATTCAGAAGCAGACACCCAGATAGAACAGCAAAGTGGGATTATCTGGGGAAACGAACAGCCTTCCGAGCTGAGAGCCTCAGAGGGCTGTCAGCGTCCGGGCTGAAGGCCTCGAGCAGACACTGACCCACGTAGTCTCTCTGAACAGGAGATTATTATTAACAAACAGGTGTTCTGTTTTTCTCATAGAACCAAGATAAGCTAGGTAGGCAGCTGGTGCCTGCTTACCACTGATCATAGACCAACTAGAAATTATTCTCCGAGAGGGAGCCACGGGGCCAGGTCACATATCCCGAGCTTAAAGAATTGTTTTAACCTGTGTATGATATACATATGCTATCTTGCTACTTTAGAATGCCCCAAATAGTTTTCCACTTGGGGTTGGGGGGGAGGGCTACTGGGTTTTCCTTGCCATCCTTCTTCTTAGTAAACAATATACTTTATACACTCAGCATTTCTCAACAGATATGTGTGCATTTGTGGATGTGGGCAAGGACGCACTGGTGTGTCTAGCCTCGTAGCAGGGTTGGACGGTGCTCACCCACTCTGCCTGTGCTTCTTATGCCTCTTGCCCCACCTTGTCTTTATGTTGGGGCAATATGGCTAGTTTTGGCCAGTGGATTGTGAACAGAAGTGACTCTGGCCAGGGCAACTTAGTGCCCACATGCCCTTGTAGTGGCAGCTGTCATGAACTAAAATTCATACACTAGAGCCCTAACCTGTGATGCGATGGTATTTGGAGGTGGGGCCTTTGGCAGGTAATTAGGTGTAGGTGAGGTCATGAGGGTAGGGCCCCATGATGAGATTAGTGAGTAGAGCCCATGATGGGATTAGGGCACTTGTAAGACAAGAAAGAAAGACTAGAGGCCGGGCATGGTGACTCATGCCTGTTATCCCAGCATTTTGGGAGGCGGAAGCTGGTGAATCATGAGGTCAGAAGTTCGAGACCAGCCTGACCAACAATGGTGAAACCCCACCTCTACTAAAAATACAAAAATTAGCTGGGCATGGTGGCACGTGCCTGTAATCCCAGCTACTCAGGAGGCTGAGGCAGGAGAATCGCTTGAATCCGGGAGGCGGAGGTTGCAGTGAGCCGAGAACACACCACTAGTACAGTCCAGCCCTGGACAACAGAGGAGATTCCATCTCAAAAAAAAAAAAAAAGAGCCTTCTCTCATTCAGCTATGTGAGGACACATGCAACCCGGAAAGACGGCCCTCACCAGGAATTACATATACTGGCACCTTGATCTGGGACTTCCCAGCCTCCACAACTGTGAGAAATAAATGTCTGCTGTCTAAGCCAACCAGTCCATAGTACTTTATTTCAGCAGCTCAAGCAGACTAAAGCAGCAGCCTTGGAGACATGCATTCTAGATGAAGTAGCATGAAGATGGAAGGCTGCCCAACTCACACAGTCTGCGACGTAAGATAGAGCCTCTGAGTGTGTTAAGCCATTGAGATGGCAGGGTTTCTCTTTTGCAGCAACTAGCGTTGCCTCATCTATAAAATAATACAGATTATCTTCTGGGATTAAAAAAAAAAAGTAATAACAATGTAGATAATACCAAGAACACAGGGTTTTTGTTAGAACTGAATTAGATAATAATTTAAAAATCATCTGTCCATTCTCCAAGTAATGTAGGGTAACTGTAGTAAACAACAATGTATTCCATATTTATTTCCAAAGAGCTAGAAGTAAGGACTTGAAATGTTCTCAACACATCCAAATGATAAATACTCGAGGTGATGGATATCTCAAATACTACAACTTGATCATTACACATTCTATGCGTGTAGCAAAATAGCATATGCCATAATTATGCAAAAATAGTATCAATTTTTTAAATTGGACAAGTGCCTAATAAGCAGGCTCTACTAGCCTGGCCCGGGGCCAGGTGCTGGGGATACAAGCCCAGGGACCCCGTCCTCAGGGACATTTTGTTCTAGCCGGGCAGATGGAGAAACTGACATACATGGTAAATGCACAATTCCGGGAGCGTGAGCGTACACAACACTGGGAGGCAGCAGTTCAACCCGCAGGATTCAGGAAACGAAGACCGTAAAAGGGTGGGATGAGTAGCATTCTGAAGAAGAAATAGAGCTTGCCAAGTTAAATGAGCCAGGGGTCTGCCCCAGGGGAGACGGGGGGGAAATTGCTTCTGAATGGTGGGATGTATATAGCAGGGCCCCTTGCTAGTTTTTAGAGCCTTCAAGGAAGGTCTGGGATTTCAGACGCTACATTCTGTTGAGGCTGGGTCACTCCGAGTGGCTCCAGGGATGGGGTGAGGGTCTGGGAAAGCTCAAAGGTCTCATTTACCCTTGGTACAGAAAATGTGAGCATTTTTTTTTTTTAAGCCTATGGTAAAGTATCCTGCTTTCTTCGTATTCATCTAGAAGGTCGTATGTCCGGGGGGCGTTGGCCACCGTTCCCCCAGCAAATGTGCGCTCCTAAAGGCAGAAACAGACCTGGTCATGTACCCTGGGTTCCCTGAGCCGAGGGCCTGGCTGCGCCTGGAGCCTCCGCAAACGCCTGTTGCATGGAAAGGAACACAGGCCTCACACTGGGCTGCAGTACCGAACAACAAAACTGAATACTCACCCCAGGGCGCCATCCACTTCAGCCCCAGCGCGGCGCAGAGGATTCTGTCCCGGGGACTCTGCGAGCGCGGGCGCCGGTATGCGGCGCCACCCCGCGGTCACACGTGGGAACTACACCTTCCCAGACTGCCCAGGAGCCCCGCTCTCCTGCCATTGTCACCCCTTCCAGGGCTGGCATCTTCAGTCCACCTCCTTCCCTCTATAAAGCTTCCGACAATGTCCAGGCACTGCTTCACCACGGTTATTTGGGTCCTGACATCCTAAGCCTCACTTGTCAGATTATACGTGGTAGGTGACAATGAGAATTCAAGGCACACGTGAGAGAAAGGGACAAAGACAGGACGTGGTAACCCCTTATTGAAGAGCATACTGGTGAAGAATGCTGGCAGAGAGGGGTTTCAGCCCAACCCGCTCACTCCCTAGTTCTGACCCTGCAGAGCTACCTCACCTCGCCAGGCCTCAGTTTCCCTCTCTATCCAGACTCACTGAATTAAAAGACATAATTCATTTAAAATAAGCTAAGGTTCCATGGCTGGCATATAGCAAGCATTCAACAAATTTAAATTCAAAGCACCTATGCTTCCATCAGAGTCTTGCTTCAGGTTAGTAAGGTAGATGTTAACATTGAGGCTGAGAGAGCAGAAGGGACTGGCCCGAGGTCTTTCAGCCAGAAAACGATGGGCTTGAAGCTGAGCCTTTTTGTGCTTCCCAACATTCCAGGAGCCCCCTGAAAGAAGGTGCAGGGCACAGAATGCTGGAGAAAAGCTGGGAAAAGAGAAGGCAAGTCCAAGACAGCAAACTGCTCTCTTCCCTTGTGGATGTTAGACCTTCCTTCTGGGGAAAAAAAGAAAAGGTTTATTCAAAAAATTCAGCCAATCACAGGGCACAATGGGAGGCCGAGGGCAGGAGAATCCCTTGAGCCCAGGAGTTAGAGACCAGCGTGGACAACATAGCAAGACCCGCATTTCTGCAAACAACAACAATCACCAAAAAAAAGAAAGAAAGACACGGAAAAACATGGTGAAACCCCGTCTCTACCAAAAATACAAAAATTAGCTGGATGTGGTGGCACATGCCTGTAATCCCAGCTATTTGGGAGGCTGAGGCATGAGAATTGCATGAACCTGGGAGTTAGAGGCTGCAATGAGCCAAGATCGTGCCACTGCACTCCAGCCTAGGCAACAGAGTGAGACTTCGTCTCAAGGAAGAAAAAAAAAACACACACGACTAAAAAGACAAAAGGTTGGTCCTGAGAAGCAGCCGGCACTGTTAGGAGGCCTGGGCTCTGGTCCCTGCCCTGCTACGAAGCAGTGGTGTGACTGGGTGACTTTGAACATGATACCCCCTCTCTGGTGCTCAGTTTCCCCCTTGACAAAATGAGGAGAGGCCACTGTTCCCTGCCACCTCTCAGCTGAGTGGAGAGTGGGTGGGCCAGGATGCCTGCTCTGGGGCCTTTCAGCCCCACACCAGTCACTCCACGTGCTTTTCAGGTGCCCTGTGGGGAAGCTGCCTGCCGCCACCCTGTGGACAGCCATGGGCAGGGGGTGTCATCATTTGACCATTTGCCCTCAGAGACCTCCGAGTAGGAGGAAGAAAGGACCCAGAACTGTGCCCCGGGGTGTGACAGATGGAAATAATAACTCTTAACTCGAGCATATGAACGGGAGATTAGCATTAATCCCCAGTGGGGACTGAATCACTATGCCCGAAATGCTGCACGCAGAGCCAGGAGCTCGGCAGGCGCAGAGCGCCGAGGGCCTGGAGCCGACCCGTTCACCAGCCAGATTACAAACATTCAACCCGCCGAGGCTCCGAAGGCCGACCCTGGGCAGAGCGGGAGGAGAGGCCGCTGCTCCCTGCCACCTCTCAGCTGAGCGGAGAGTGCCATGTGGTGTACCCATGCCTTTCTGGGTACGGGACAGCTGTGTGCCTGTTTCATTGTTTTGCTTTTGGCTGATGTTTCAAACATGAGTGGGCCAATTGGGAGACATAATCACGGGCCTTTCATAGCTGCCTAACTAGGGGAAGATGAATGGCTTGGGTGGTGCTAGAGCTGAAAATAACAGCAGCATATCAAGGCAGAATTAAAGAGAGAAAAGCAAGTGAAATAAATCTATCAGGACTGCAGGGCCATCTTTCCGAGGAAAACATCAGGATGAGACAGACCAGATTCCTGTTCCAGTCCAAGGGTCAAAATCCTCGACAGGCTTCACGTGGCCCCGAAGCAGGGCCACAGGAGGGACAGACACTCCCCTCCACTCCCTCCCCAATGCCCTCTAGACATAGGGTAGGGTCTGCAGATTCTGCTGGGATCACGAGGGAGGCCCAGATCGAAGCCACCCCTGCCCCTGGCCTCGGTGTAGAGGGGCAGAGCCAGGCAGCTCTGTCTGTGAGTGATGTTGGCCCATGCTGAAGGCCAGCTTCTCTGTGGCTGCCATCTGCTTCTTCTTGGAGGGTGCCCCTGAGCCAGTGACAAGTGTTTGGGGAGCCAAGCTCTGCCTTGGATAAGAAGACACTTCCACCTTCTCTCCCTGCTCCACAAAGACAGCTCTACAGCCCCACTCCAGGGGAACGTTCTTTTTTCTGAGATGGAGTTTCACTCTAGTTGCCCAGGCTGAAGTGCAATGGCCAGAACTTGGCTCACCGCAACCTCCGCCTCCTGGGTTCAAGCATTTCTCCCTCCCCAACCTCCCAAGTAGCTGGGACTAAAGGCATGCGCCACCACCCCCAGTTAATTTTGTATTTTTAGTAGATACAGGGTTTCTTTATGTTGGTCAGGCTGGTCTCGAACTCCTGACCTCAAGTGATCCACCCGCCTTAGCCTCCCAAAGTGCTGGGATTACAGGCATGAGCCCCAGGAGGACCTTCTAAGGATGGCTTTCTCTCGGTCTGGAGCCTCCGATATGTTCTAACCCCTCAGCCTGGTGGGGGAGTCCTTGAGGTCTTCATCCTCTCTCTGCTCACCTGGAAGTACCCTGTGCTCCCTGGGGCCAGTTAGTGCCCCATCCAGCAGGCTTTTCTCCCCTTGTGATGCCCAGCCAAGGAGGGTGCCTCCAGATGCCCCAGCCAAGGCTCCCAGGGCAAAGGATGGAGGTTGCTTTCTCAAAGGTCACTCGGGCTTGTGTGGGGTGAGGCAACAGGACAGGAGTGACCCCAAGATGCCGAGACCAGATGAAAACACACTCTGACGGCCCTCTGCTGTTCCCTCGGCCCTCATCTCTCGACAGCCACACAGGGAGTCAGGACTGGGTGTCTCAGAAACATCTTCTCCAGTGCCTGGAGGCTGAGCAACGGCAGCAAAATGGCATCCCAGGCTCCACCAGAGCTTTTTATGTCCCTGCAGGAGCGTGAAGCCGTGGGAGCTTACAGGGCATGGCGAAATACCCAGAAGTTATGTAAAGGGGCAGCTGCTAGATATTAGAAGAAAAACAAGTTCCTGATCAGAATATTCAATATTCAGCAACCAGAAGCTAGGCCTTACTGTTTAAAAAGAGAAAAGGAGGCCAGGTGCAATGGTTTATGCCTGTAATCCCAGCACTTTGGGAGGCTGAGGCGGGCGAATCATCTGAGGTCAGAAGTTCAAGACTAGCCTGGGCAACTTGGTGAAACCTCATCTCTACTAAAATTTATATATACATATATATATATATATATATGTATACATATATATTTAGCAGGGTGTGGTGGTGGGAGCCTGTAATCCTGGCTACTCAGGAGGCTGAGGTGGGAGAATCGCTCGAACCCGGGAGGAGGAGGTTGCAGTAAACCGAGATTGCACCACTGCACTCCAGCCTGGGCAACACAGCAAGACTCCATCAAAAAAAAGAAAGAAAGAGAGAGAAGGAGGGAGGGAGGGAAGAAAGGAAAGAAAGAAAAGGCCTACAGTGACCCAAATCTCAATGTTAAAGACAATTTTTAAATCTTTATGCCCTAATTAATAACACACAAAAAGAGTGACATTCAAATTTGTGAATACTCAATTCTGGCAAAAATATCAGACTCTTACAAGTAGAAAAAATATTCAAAAAATTATCTTGCCTGTGCTTCTCAAACATGATCCCATGAAATCGCATAGGGAGCCTAAAAATCACAGGTTTCAGGGCCACCTGAGATTTTTTCAGGGCCACCCTGCAGACCTAGTCGGACTGGAATCTCTGGGGCTGATGCTCTGCTGATAGCTAGGTCTGAAAACCACTGAGGTGGCCCACTGCTCCTGAACTTTTTCTGTGTATGGGAACCACCTGGTGATCTTGTTCTAATGCAGATTCTATCTGCATTTCTGTGGCTAATGCTGCTGGTCCTAAGACCACACTTGAAGTATCCAGACTGTTCTCCAACCTCCCTCACTTGACTGAGAAAAAGATAAACTGAGCAGCAGATTTAAGGGATGTCTTATACAAGAGAGGAAAACCACTGAGTTGAAAGAGAAAAAAAATGATGTGGTTGGGAGCTGAGCAGAAAGGAAGCTGCAAGCTAGCTGGTCAAGAGTGATAGTAATCCCAGTACTTAGGAGGGAGGCCAAGGCAAGAGGATTGCTTGAGCTAGGAGTTCAAGACCAGCCTGGGTAATATGGCAAAACCCTGTCTGTACAAAAAATACAAAAATTAGCCAGCCATGGTGGCTCATGCCTATGGTCCCAGCCACTCAAGAGGCTGACACAGGAAGACTCCTTGAGCCCAAAAGAGGTTGGAGTGAGCCAAGACTTCACCACTGCTGCAGCCTAAGTAACAGAGCAAGATCCTCCCTCAGCGCCCCCCAAAAAAAGAATGATGGTATAGCTGGTTTCAAAGCCAGCCCCATTATCTCCACTTGGTCATTTTCTTATCAACCAGTCTTGGGGCTTGTTTCCTAGTGATTGTTGCAGGCGTATAATGGGAACTAGAACTCTGCATGATCCCTGGGACTGAGAGCTTTCTCGGCAGCTTGACCCACTTTGCTCAGCCCTTGCTGCAGCAACCAGCTGGGCATATGTGTAGACCAAGGGCACCTTGCCTTAGCCGTCCCTAGTCTTCTGCCCTTGGGGCTTCTCGACCTGCCTTCCGTGAGATGCTCACTGAGCAGGCGCAGCCATTCTAGCATCTGTGCAAACCTATCAGAAGTTAACAGTCCCTGGGGCAACCCTGAGCCAGTAGGAATGGGAGCTGACAAAGATTTTCCTCTCTTGGGTCTCATGTAGACAAAGCACTCAGTTCATCAGACTGTCCTCAGAGGTTGGAGCCCCAGTTGCCTCTGAGAGCAACCAGCTCACAATGTCCTTAGATTGGCTTTCCCAGCCTCCCTAAAATAAACTCCCTGCATGAAAGTCAGGCCAGGCTCTGTTTTAAAGAAAAACCTGGCTGACCCATGCCCTCCAGTGGTAGTGGCTAAATCCTGCAGAATAAGGAAGGAGGAGGCCACAGACTTCACAGAGGACCGGCCCACAGGGACCCAGAACACGAGACGCTCTCCCTAAAGCCACAGCACCCGCCCAAGGCTCACTGCAGCTGTGCAGGGTGGTTCTGAGAACAAATTACGTTGTGTCCAAAACATAATTTAAGGTCCTCTGTGCGACGTTGGAAATAAGAGAAGGAAAGCTAAAGAAATGAGACTTGTTTAGCCTGGAGAAAAGGTTAATAACCAACTTCATAAAAACAAACGGGTGGTTCTCAATGTTAGCTGATGTAAGAATGCAGGGAGATAGGACCGAGCTGTATGCTGCTGAAGTGGAGATGGCATCTCCTGGTGAAGTAATGAGCTCCCCATCATCGGAGGCATTCAGCTTGTGAGGGAGAGGGGCAGACTTACCAGGGATAATGTGGATGGGATTCATTCTTCGGATAAAGCTTTTAAAGTTATTCCTTTCTGGCCTGGTGCAGTGGCTCACGCCTGTAATCCCAGCACTTTGTGAGGAGAAGGCAGATGGATAACCTAAGGTCAGGAGTTTCAGATCAGCCTGATCAACATGGAGAAATCCTGTCTCTACTAAAAATACAGAATTAGCCGGGCGTGGTGGCGAATGCATCCCAGCTACTCGGAGGGCTGAGGCAGGAGAATTGTTTGAACCTGGGAGACGGAGGTTGCATTGAGCCAAGATCACACCATTGCACTCTGGCCTGGGCAACAAGAGTGAAACTCTTGTCTAAGGGAAAAAAAAAAAAAAAAAAAGTCATTTCTTTTTTTCTTTTTTGGAGATGGAATCTCACTGTCACCTAGGCTGGAGTACAGTGGCATGATCTCAGCTCACTGCAATCTCCGCTTCCCAGGTTCAAGCAATTCTCTTGCCTCAGCCTCCTGAGTAGCTGGAATTACAGGTGTCCACCACCACGCCCAGCTAATTTTTGTATTTTAAGTAGAGACAGCCTCCTAAAGTGCTCGGATTACGGGTGTAAGCCACCACGCCCGGCCTTAAGTTAATCCTTTTCTAGGCACCTCTTTGAAAATCACGGATTCTTCTCAAATTAGAATTGTGTTAGTATGAGTCTGCCCCAAAAAGGGAGAATGTTGATTATATGCGACCTCATAAACTCCCCCAGTCTAAGAACACAGACAACTGTGCTTTCGCTCTGATGCTTTTTCCAGAGTGGGCTGTTTACTCATGAGGTCTTGGCACCACCTAGTGGGCTCCTTTGTTCATTACAATGCCTGCCTGGCCTGCAAGAGTATGAACTGTAAAGTTCAATATATACACCCTTTTTGATTAATCAAACAAGACATGGTCTCACCTACATGAGGCTCATATTCTACTGGACTAGACAATAAACATGTGAACTGCTGAGAAATGCTGAGCGTATGATAAATTATATTGTTTGCTAAGAACAGTGGCAAGGAAAACCGAGCCAGCCCCGCCAAGCTGCAAACTGCTCAGGGTATTCTAAAATAGCAAAACAGTATATCATACACAGGTTAAAACAATTCTTTAAGCTTGGGATACGTGGCCAAGCCCCCATGGCTCCCTCGTGGGGAATACTTTCTTGTTGGTCTGTGATCAGTGGTAAGCAGGCACCAGCTGCCTACCAAGTTTATCTTGGCTCTATGAGAAAACACAGAACACCTGTCTGTGAATAATAATCACCTGTTCAGAGAGACTAACAACGTGGGTCAGCGTCTGCTCGAGACTCTCAGCCCAGAAGATAGTTACAGCCTTTCTGAGAGTCTCGCTTTGCACACTATCTCTATGTCTGTTTCTTAATTCCTTCAGTGCCGCCTGGGCTGGGGTCTCTACGGCTGAGTTGGACTCAGTAGTAAACGAAAGAATTAATTATTATACATTGTGATGTCAGGAAATAAGCCCATTGTGTGATACACAGTCATGTAAGCAAGAAGAGGCTATATTAAATAGGATTGGCAAGGCCAGCGCGGTGGCTCACGCCTCCAATCCCAACACTGGGAGGCCCAGGGAGGTGAATTACTTGAGGTCAGGAGTTCAAGACCAGCCTGAGCAACATAATGAGATGCCTGTCTCTACCAAAAAACACAAAAATTAGCTGGGTATAGTGGCACCTGCCTCCAATTCCAGCTACTCAGGAGGCCAAAGTGGGAGGATCACTCGAACCCCGGAGGCAGAGGCTGCAGTGATCTGAGATCATGTCACTGCACTTCAGCCTGGGTAACAGAGAGACTGTCTCGAAACAAAAACAAAAACCAAAAATACAAAAATAAGTTTGGTGTGGTGGCACACCTGAGTGGCTCCCAGATACTCAGGAGGCTGAGGTGGGAGGATCACTTGAGCCTGGGAGGTCAAGGCAACAGTGAGTTGTGTTCACGCCACTGCACTCCAGCCTGGGTGATCGAGTGAAATGCTGTCTCAAAAAATACAATAAAAGGTGGACAGAGAAAGCCTCTCCACATGGACAATCATGGAGGAGCCAAGAGCTTGGCTGTTCAGAGCCCAATGGGTGAGGCCAGAGGGGCGCTGTGGGACTGGAGAGAGAGAAACGAGGCAATTTCCGTGTTTGTAAACATTTCCTCAAGTGAAAGCAACAGATGGTTGGGAGTGGGAGGGCGCTCTTCCAGAACAATACCTGATTAACTTAAAACCTTCAAAACACGGGGAGAGGGGAAAAGCCTTATATGAACTTGGCCATGTGCTCGGCTCCAGCAGGCCCCTAGGGGGACCATGGGTCACAGCTGTGTGCCCCACTGAAGACAGCTGCATCTGCCCCTCCCCCCTCATCCCCTGCTTCAGGGTCCCCGTTACTGATAAGCTGCATCTACACTGGAACCTCATTGTCAAAGTCTGGAAGAGTGGTTCTCAACCTTGGCTGAAAAAAAAAACCTTGAGAGCTCTTAAAACCCCCAAAGTCTAGCCCACACCCTTGACCAGTTAAAGCTTCATCCCAGGCGGGTGGGCCCTGGGCACCAGTGCTTTGAAAGCCCAAAGGTGAGTCCCATGTGCAGCCAAGGCTGAGAAGAGCTGATCTGGAAGGCTACTTACCAGGAGAAAGCAAACAAGAGGCCTCATTTGACATTCTCAAGTAGAGAATGTTACACAAGTAATGAGGCTCTTTTCTTTGCCAAGACCAGGCCCTTTCCCCAGGTGGAAGCCCCTACTCTGGGCCACCTAGCCCTCAACACTACGTTCCCCGCTGGACGCTTCACAACGCAGTCAACAGACCCTGTGAGCTGACTTTGCAGAAATGTATTTTTTCATAATGGCAAGCAGGCCTGCTATAGGCACAGGAGTTCTGGGGTTTCCACGGCCTCATTGCTCAGTCACACTTCCCCAAGGTACAGAGGGTCCAAGAGCCAGACCTCCTAGAGCAGCCATTCTCAGCTGAGCAGCACATCACAACAGCTTGGGGAGCTCATAAGAAATACTTATGCTTGGGCCCAACCCAAGATTGATTTCTGGGCTGCAGTTTGGGCTGTTGGGTGATTCTAAAATGCAACCAAAGGCCAGGCATGGTGGCTCACACTTGTAATCCCAGCACTTTCGGAGGCTGAGGTGGGCAGATCACTTGAGGTCAGGAGTTCAAGATCAGCCTGGTCAACATACTGAAACCCTGTCTCTACTAAAAAATACAAAAATCTGCCAGGTGTGGTGGCACATATCTATAATCCTAGCTACTCAAGAGGCTGAGGCAGGAGAATCACTTGAACCTGGGAGGTGGAGGTTGCAGTGAGCCAGGATCATGCCACTGCACTGTAGCCTAGGCAGACAGAGTGTGACTCTGTCATAAATAAATATGCAGCCAAGTCTGGAAGCTGCTGTTGCCAAAGGAAAGGCAGCGCCTGTGTTCCTGTGTGTCCTGAGGAGGCCTATGATAACCAGAACCACTGTATAACTAGGGTGGGTTGCTGCTTGAGTGACCAGCAATTGCTACAGGCTTTGTATTCTCTGCTCTGCAGCCCAGTCCTGGACCTACCTCTGTGATCCCCAAGCCTCAGATCGGCTGGCTACGAACAGGCCAGTTAAGACTACGAGGGAGTCCATATAGCCTGTCAACTGCCCCCCTCACCTCCCACTGGCTGGGAAGAAAGAACTCACACAAGACATGTAGCTGCCAAGATGGCAATGTTACATTTAGTACCCAACGGTGGTTATCTACAAAATTCCCATTTCAAAAAAAGGGAGTATTATCCTTAAAGCTCTTGCCAGTCAAGCACCAACAAAAAACTGATAACATGCACTTTAGCTGCACTTGAATGGTGTAAGTCTCTATATAAGCAATGGCTTGTGTTATTAAAGAAAAAAAAAAAAACTACCCACATACATCTTAACATCTAGGATACACACCAGAGGGAACTGGTTACACCGGATGGTGAAAATCCATGTGATTTAAATGCTGTTATTGTCGTTGCTTATCTTCATTTTCTAATTGTTTTATGATGACTATGGATGACTGATAGACTGATATGAACAATATTACTAGAGAATAAACACAAAAAAGAATCCATTGTTTCTTACAGAACTCAAGTGTGTAGCTGGTCTGTAAGTGCTCAGCTCACAACTCTGCCTTTTAGGATGCTTCAAGAACCCTGAAAGCATTGCTCCCTCAGCAAGAGGACAGGGCCATGATGCTCTTATTTGGTAGCTATGCGGCTCTAGTACAGCATGGCAGGCACTTGGAAGGATCGAGATCAACATGCTAATCAATTCAACTGCCAGAAAGTAAGCCATTCCCCATCAGTCTTTTTCATAAGGAACATGGATTCTTTACTGCCTCTGCAAATTCTGTTAGTTTTTCAAAGCATCTTCTGTGAAACTAGTGTTCTCTGGACAATAGGTATGCAAAAACCAAAAAAGGTACGTGTGTGGGAGCCTGAAAGACAGATTTTTTTCCTAAAGAGCTTTGCAGAGCTTTGACTGTGCAATTATTCATTGTGAGTCGCAATAGGAGGTTACCGTATATAGCTTTTCCCAAATGTATTTAGCCATAGAACACTTTTCTTCAGGAACAGCTGCAGGGACTGGTACTCCCAGAAATCCGTTTTGGGAACTGCTAGTCTGTCTTTCTGGTGCACAGCTCTTTGACCTACCACCCACAAAGCAGAGTGGCTGCAAACGTCCCCTGTAATGAGGGCAGGGCAGCAGGCCCCAGGAAGGGTTGTACAGGATGAGGTTAGGTGACCACGCAGCACACGCAGACTTCTGCCTTCAAGTGAGCTCAGCCACAAATGAGGTGACTTAGAGCCCAGAAAACAAATAAGGAATGCTCCAATAAATACTCACAACTGAACATCAGGTGACATTTTCATTTATTCTGTTTACAGATGCCGCTTAGTTACACTGTCTTTTTTCCGTCTCATCTGGGTTGGATCCAAAGACATGAGAGGCATGGTTGAGGGGCAAAGCGTCAGACCTCTCGTGGGTGGCAGGTACTTTCTGACCACTCTACCACCTCCCGCATCTTTCCCCACCTCATCACCCTCAAAGCTATTTACTGCCAAACTCTACTGCAAAAAACCAATGCATTTACATAAACTAATGCCTAACTGCACATTGACATTTTTTAGAAAAAAATCCCACTTAAGCTTTTCTAGAAACTTATGGCAGGAAAGTTAAAGACCAAGACTATGAGTGAGACATGTGGCAACTACAAGTGGATGAGCGCTGAGTTTCTCCACAGGCGGAACCAAGCCGCACTGAACCAGCTCTTCCTGTGGGGCAGGATGAGACCTTTCTTTTATACCCTGCTGAGACTCTCCGGTGGACAATGTGGCTGCATGAGTGTTGAAAGGCAGCTTGCCGGCTTAGTATCACCTTGCAGAGGTAGCTAGGCACTATGCAGCCACACTGCCCAAGGTGCGCTCCTAAGAAATTGGTCCTACAAAGTGTTCCTTGTAAGATAACTTGAGGGATCAAAAGTATTTAGAAAATACAATACACTATTGTTTCCTTCCTGGAGCTCCACAATGCACACTATTACATGGAAGTTTCCGGAAGTCCTTTCATAAAGATACGCTTAACTTTATTTAATCCAGAGTTTCCTAAATCAAGTTGACCTTGGAATCTCTTTTTAGGTGGCACATTTCATAGAACACATTCTGAGAAATACTCCTCTATGGCTTTGAGAAATTCTTTGCAGAAACAAAAAAATAATAATTGGTTTACTTAAAACAACTAAGTAACTCCTAGGATCATGTGTTGGTCAACAACAAAGAGATCAAAGAGTCAGGAAATCAACGTCATAGACCCCCTTTCTAATTCTAGCCCAGCACCGATGCCATAAACTGTGCCTGCCTGAAAACAGGCAGCAATCAATTGTCCACAACTTCCTTCTTTAAGGCTTGAGTTGTTCGGCATGGTAATCACAGTATAGAATTGAATGTGGCCCATGTGGGGCCCATATTTCATGTACAGAGGCCAAGTGTCTAGTCTTGTCTTCCGCCATAACAGTGAAATCACTAAACATCTATTGTTGCTTATCACATGACTACAAGGTTTTTCGAACAGACCTGACAGCCCTTTGTTCCTAACAAAAATGGGGGATAACTCGTAGAGCTTCTAATTATTTTCAGCGACAACTACACACACCAAGAGATCATAATACAAACTTTTGGCCAAATAATTTAAAAGCATTACAGCAAGGATGGGAAAAGACGGAAATAAATGACATGACTGGGATGATGTAAACACATTTCATCATCTGCATACTACGTTATTTTTTATTCTTGTTTCCAAGGAGTTTCACGTGATACTTTGAAGCAGAAGCAGACTCTCCGCATGTGGAACTTGGCAGACAATAATGACTTCTTATCTACGCCCTGCTGAGATATGAGGGCGCATTCACACCTCAATAGCAATCCTCGCAAATCGATACTGCAGAGACGCGGGAGGCCTCAGTAGCACTAAACCCCTCTGGGCCCCCGGCTGGCTGGACAGCATATCCAGCAAGCCTGTCAAGCTAACAAAGCCCAGGGCTTCTCCACAGCCAACAGCCATGGAAAAATCTCCCTGAGTCACAAAGCCTAGCAGAGTTCTGGAGCAGTGCAGCGTCACACGCGGCAGACGGCCTGACCACAGCCCAAGAGTCAGAGCTTCCTGCCCAGCCATGGGCTCTTCCCCCGCCAGGCCATCAGAAGAGGTGTGTCCCAGCTTCTGCCGCTTCTCCCTTTTCTTCTTCTCTTTCTGTTTCAGGATCTTGCTCTTGAATGGGTCACTGTGTTTGGATTCCTGGGGCCCACAGTAGTGCCAGTCCTTACGGAGCTGGAGGAAGTCCTCCTTGGCGGGGATGCAGATCATGGTGTGCGGCTCAGGGCTGCCTTTGCTGAGCAGGGACAGGCTGACCCACACCAGGGCCCTGGGGAAGTGGCCCAAGATGGACAGGCAGGCCTCTCTGGTCAACCCTTGCTGGGCTCTGCCAGGAGCTCGCCAGGCTGCCCGACTATCCTCAGAACTGGGCCCACACCAGGCTGACAGTTGCTTCAGTAATTTTCTACTCCTACATGAAGTTGGAGACATACGTTTGAGGATATTTTGTTCCAGAAAAAAATATGCAATAGAAGATTAGACACTGCTAGAATTAATCTGACTCTTTTATACTATATGAGAAAGCATCAAAACTACAATTTTTAAAAAATTAGAAATACACTGTAGCACATTTTCGTACTGACATTTTTCTTCTTGTGTTTGCCATTCTGACACTCAGGAACTAACGGGTTTAAGAAGTTGAAGACAGGGAAAATAAGATAGTGAGACAGAATCTAGGATTGCAATCACAGTGAGGGTGAAAATAAAGAGGCACTGAGGTTCTGATGAGTAAAGGAACTGTGAGGGACAGTTACGTGTAAAGTAAGAAAGAATAATATGAAATTATGAGGCTACTATATGGAAAAGTAAGCACAAAGCTAGAGGATAAGCACTTTTTAAAAATCAGAGCACAGGCCGCGCGGTGGCTCACACCTATGATTCTAGCACTTTGGGAGGCCGAGGAGGGGGCTCACCTGAGGTCAGGAGTTCAAGACCAGCCTGGCCAACATGGTGACAATTAGCCAGGGGTTGCAGCACGCACCAGTAGTCCCAACTACTTGGGAGGCTGAGGCAGGAAAATCGCTTGAACCCAGGAAGCAGAGGTTGCAGTGAGCCAAGATCACACCACTGCACTCCAGCCTGGGCAACAGAGAGAGACTCCATCTCAAAGAAAAAAAAAGTCAGAGCAGAGCACAGAATGCAGGTTCACTGATACACAGAACCTGGACCACAGCAATACTGAGAGGAGAACATACTGTAGCCTCTCTGGTTAGGACCATATTACATCTAATGGGTTACTATTCTATCACAAATCCATATAATTCAAAAGGAACTAGAATAAATCTAATTTGGTGATTTAAAGCAAAGAATCCTTGCTCAAACTGCATAAAATATGTCAGAAGAAACTGCTTTGGCTTAGATCCATGGATGACAATATTGTAAATCATTTCAGCAATTAGCATCATGCCTGACATTAAATATTAGTAAGTTCTTTCCCTGAGCTCTCTAGGAAATATAAAAGACTGGCTTTTCCTTTGAGAAAGTCTATAAATTCACTTGGGTTTTGCATAAAGAAACAGTGATGACATTTATATCCTGTAGCCTCTTCAGTATTAAAATAAATAATCCAAAATGTACCCAGAAGTCACCGACACTCACCTGAGAACGCAGAGTTGACTCCCTGTGGCAGCAACATGGTTTTCACTGGCCTCCTGGTCTGTGATGCTCTCAGGCCCCACTGGTTCTTGACACCCTGTGTCCATTACCTCCTCTGCCTTCCTGGGGTGATCTATGGATGTGCCCACTTCATCAGATGGCTGAGGAGTTTTCTTCGGCATGAGAGCACAAGGCATCTCAGATCTTAAGTCACTCTCCTTACCATTTGGAGATGAAGCTACAGAAGGTTCTTCATGGGCCTGGCCTCTTAACTCCCAGTCTTGAGTTAACTGCTCCCAGGGACAGAAGAAAGGTGCCAGAGTGCCAAGCTTAACGTAGTTGGGCCGTTTTGCAGGAGGGCGTCTAAAGAAAAACAAAGAGGAGAACCAATGTTGACCAATTTAGGAATGGAAAACTAAAATAACTATAACCATTATAATGCAGCTCTCTCTTATTTTTTGACACAGAGTTTCGTTCTGTCACCAGGCTGGAGTGCAGTTGTGAGATCTCAGTTCATTGCAACCTCCGCCTCCTGAGTTCAAGCGATTCTCCTGCCTCAGCTTCCCAAGTAGCTGCGATTACAAGCATGCGCCACCATGCCCAGTTAATTTTTGTATTTTTAGTGGAGATGGGGTTTCACCATGTTGGCCAGGATGGTCTCAATCTCTTGACCTTGTGATGTGCCCGCCTCGGCCTCCCAAAGTGCTAAGATTACAGGTGTGAGCCACCGTGCCCAGTCAATGCATCTCTATTTTAAAAACACACACACACACAAAAAAAAAAGCTTTCCAAGAAACATACGATAAAGAATAATAGGGTGAGCTCAACGGGTCATGCCTATAATCCCAGTACTTTGGGAGGCTGAGGTGGGCAGATCACTTGAGGTCAGGAGTTTAAGATGAGCCTGGCCAACGTGGTGAAATTTCTACTAAAAACATAAAAATTATCCAGGCGTGGTGGAGGGTGCCTATAATCCCAGCTACTTAGGAGGCTGAGGCAGGAGAATTGCTTAAATCCCGGAGGCAGAGGTTGCAGTGAGCTGAGATCGCGCCACTGCACTCCAGCCTGGGCAACAGAGCGAGACTCCGCCTCAAAAAATAATAGTAATAATAGGCCAGGCACTGTGGCTCACACCAGTAATCCCAGCACTTTGGGAGGCCGATGTGGGTGGATCACCTGAGGTCAAGAGTTCAAGACCAGCCTGGCCAACATAGTGAAACCCCATCTCTACTGAAAACACAAAAAAATTAGCCAGGTGTGGTGCTGTGTACCTGTAATCCCAGCTACTAGGGTGGCTAAGGCAGGTGAATTGCTTGAACCCAGGAGGCAGAGGTTGCAGTGAGCCAAGATCATGCCACTGCACTCCAGCCTGGGCGAAAAGAGCGAAACTCTGTCTCAACAATAATAATAATAATAACCAACTCTACTGGCTAACCTTTTTTATTTTCTTTGGTCTTCAATAAACAATGTAGCCCTATGTGGCCACTGAACTATCCCAGGGGGTCCATTCCTGAAAGCTACAAGCAACTGGTTTCCCTGGAATTGTGCCTGGGTTTTCCTATATACTCACAAGTTTCTAAGTTCAAAGTTACATGAAGTTTCTGTCTTATTCTGACCTCTAGTGACCCAGCTACCCTCCACAGACACTAAATATCATTATCGGTTTCTTATATAACCTTCCAGAGACATTTTATATACATATAAGCAGACATGTACATATTTTTCTTTTTACTTATTTTTACACAAATAGCAGCATACTAGGTACAGTAGTTTTTGCTTAACTTTACTTTTTTCATTTAACAAAATATCTTGATCACTTTATGCCAGTCCCGAAAGCTCCCTCATTCTTCCTTAAAGGCTGTGCATAGTGTAGCTTATTCTACTGTATGAATACGCCTAATTGATTCAAACAGTCCTCTATTAAAGGACATTTTGGTTGTCTTCAAGCTTTTGTTCCTAGAAACCAGGCTGCAATAAATGGTCTTGAAGGTCATGCTGCTCTGTACCACCATGACTCTTGTCACTCCCAGTGGCTTTCAGCATCTGCCTAAATCATGCTTCCAATATCCCACCAGTCACCTTCCCAGCCTCACTTCAGATCTCTTACTTCACCCACCTCAAGCACCCAATCCCTGGTCATACCTTAGGTGTAGTCACTGCCAACACCTGTTCCAGCTTAAAACCTTGATGTCAGTATCCTGCTGCTAGAGCCATGCCTCCTGTTTTCCACTCACTTACCCTCCCGCAACAATGCTCCAACCATACATTTACATTAGCACCTCCTGCTGCTCCCAGAGGCTGCCTCGCTCTCCATCAGCCTAGACTCCATGGCTCACACCACTGTCCGTCCCCTACAAACACCCTGACTCCCTCCACTGGAAAGCCACCTGGGTACAGCTGACTCTCCAGTGACCCCATGCCAGCACGAGCTGCAGAACACAGCTGAGGAAGAACTCACGATGGTCCTGAACCGTCTTCCTTTATAAACACAAATCTCAAGTAGGTGTCCTCTACATCTTACAGAGCCCATGTTTCTCCTCTCAATTCTATCTTCCATTCTTCTAGAAACTGCTTACAATTCCTCTCTCCTCAAATCTCCAACAGCTTCTCTCCCCTTCTTACTGCTGGCTGATAGCTGTGCCTCTTTTTTCATGAAGACAGTCACAGACAGGAGTGTGCTACTGAATCCCCTCACCGCAGAATCTAACCTTGCTAAATAAATCCATGTCCAGATTTCAGTGGAAGTCTATCAGCCTCATATTAATTTTTCTGAGGAAGGAGAACTAGCCAACTTAAGAATTACTGAAAGTGGTCTGAAAAATAGGATTAAGGGTCAGAACTATTAGTAAATCTAGTTGGAAGATAGCCAAAGAAATAAAAGCAAATTAAACTGTATCAGTGGCGGCCAGGCACAGTGGCTCATGCCTGTAATCCCAGCACTTTGAGAGGCTGAGCCAGCAGATCATCTGAGATCAGGAATTCAAGACCAGCCTGACCAACAAGGAGAAACCCCGTCTCTGTTAAAAATACAAAATTAGCTGGGTGTGGTGGTGCATGCCTGTAATACCAGCTACTTGGGAGGCTGAGGTAGGAGAATCGCTTGAACCCAGGAGGCGGAGATTGCAGTGAGCAGAGATCATGCCATTGCATTCCGGCCTGGGCAACGAGAGTGAAACTGTCTCAAAACAAACAAACAAAAAACACTGTATCAGTGGCAGTCTAACAGCCTTATATTGAGAAGAACGGAACTCAATCCCAACAGATTGAGTTGTGCCCTGAATCCTCTCCACTTGTGCCCTGAATCCCACCACTTCTTCCTGTTCAAGAACTTTTAGCCTCCCTCCCCTCTCCTGGGTACCCCCAACCAGCCTAGAAACTTGTGCTTCCATCAAGAACACAAGCTACATGGCCAGGTATAGTGGCCCATTCCTGTAATCCCAGCACTTTGGGAGGCTGGGGTGGGAGGACTGCTTGAGGCCAGGAATTCAAGACCAGCCTGGGCAGCAAAGCAAGACCCTGTCTCTACAAAAAGTTTAAAAATGGCCGGGCGCAGTGGCTCAAGCCTGTAATCCCAGCACTTTGGGAGGCCGCGGCAGGTGGATCACGAGGTCAAGAGATCGAGACCATCCTGGTCAACAATGGTGAAACCCTGTCTCTACTAAAAATACAAAAAATTAGCTGGGCATGGTGGCATGTGCCTGTAATCCCAGATACTCAGGAGGCTGAGGCAAGAGAATTGCTTGAACCCAGGAGGCGGAGGTTGCAGTGAGCCGAGATCGCACCATTGCACTCCAGCCTGGGTAACAAGAGCAAAACTCCAACTCAAAAAAAAAAAAAGTTTAAAAATTAACCAGGAGTGGTGGTGCACACCTATAGTCCCAGTTCCTCAGGAGGCTGAGGTGGGAAGTTTGCTTGAGCCCAGGAGCTGGAGGCTGCAGTGAGCTATGATCACAACACTGCACTCCAGCCTGCATGACAGAGTGAGACCCTGTCTAAAAAAATAAAAAAGAATGTAAGCTCCATGAAGGCAAAAACAGACTTGTCTGCCTTGTCTCTGCTGTCGCCCCAGCACTTACAATGGTGTTTGACATACCATAGGCTCTAAAGAAATGTGTGTTAAATGAAGGAACAAATGAGACAAATATGTAAAGATGCACACAGGAAGATGTTCACAGAAACACAGCAAAAAATCAGAAATAACCTCAAGAGCCACTGATAAATTACAGGACATCCATGCTGCAATTGCATGTGACTATTCAAAGTGACATTTTGAGCAAAGCTGGCAGGCTGATTCACAGGCCAAATGTGGCCTGCTGTCTGTTTTTGTACGACCCATGAGCTAAGAATGATTTCTACAGTTTTAAATGGTTGAAAAAGCAAAAGAATATTTCATGACACATGAAAATTACATGAAATTCAAATCTGAGTGTCCATAAATAAAGCATGATGGGAACACAGCCATGCTCGTCCCCTTACATGTCTTCTGCAGCTGCTCTGGAGCCACAGTGGCAGAGTCCAATAGTTACCATGGAGACCAAAGACTCCTCAAAGCCAGAAATATTTATCTTCTGGCCCTCTACCAAAAAAGTTTGTCAACACTTGGTTTAGAGTCATATTTTTTGATATGGTAAAACTGTACATACTATATTGTTAAAGGAAAAAGGCAGGTTTCAAAATAGTATATGTAATACCATTCTTTAAAAACATATGTGTATCTACAGAAAATTTTCAAGCATAAAAAAACTCTGAAAAGTGAGAAATAAGTTATTGTCAACTATTATTTAACAAACCCATAGAAGCCTCTCAACTATGTGTTATGGGAGGCACAAGATGTACAGAATGTGATTGCTGCCCTCAAAGAGCTAGTAAGCCAGCAATCCAGGAATACATCACTAGTCACTCATCTATCCACCACTCAGCAAATAGTTTGAAACCCAACCACAGGCCAGGCAGAGTGGCTCACACCTGTAACCTTAGCACTTTGGGAGGCCAAAGCAGGTGGATCACTTGGGTCCAGGAGTTCAAGACCACCCTGGGGCAACATGGCAAAACCTCATCTCTACAAAAAAATATATATATATAAAAATTAGCCAGGCTGAGAAAATATGAAATATTTGTTAACAATTAAAAAAAAAATTAGCCAGGCATGGTGGTAGGTACCTGCAGTCCCAGCTACTTGGGAGGCTGCAGTGGGAGGATCGCCTGAGCTTGGGAGGTGGAGGCCATGGTCAGCCATGATCATGCCACTGTACTCCAGCCTGTGTGACAGAGTGAGATCCTGTCTCAAAAAAATAAAAAAAAAAAGCCAGGCTGTCTCTATAGTTATGGTTGCAGCAACGAACAACAAAAAAAAATCCACAATTCTGCCCTTATGAAGCCCACCATCAAGGAACTATAACATTCAACCAGTCATTCACTAGACAACAAATAAAGGTTATTAAGCCGGGCACGGTGGCTCAAGCCTGTAATCCCAGCACTTTGGGAGGCCGAGGCAGGTGGATCACAAGGTCAAGAGATCGAGACCATCCTGGTCAACATGGTGAAACCCCGTCTCTACTAAAAATACAAAAAATTAGCTGGGCATGGTGGCGCGTGCCTGTAATCCCAGCTACTCGGGAGGCTGAGGCAGGAGAATTGCCTGAACCCAGGAGGCGGAGGTTGCGGTGAGCTGAGATCGCGCCATTGCACTCCAGCCTGGGTAACAAAAGCAAAACTCCGTCTCAAAAAAAAAAAAAAAAAAAAAAAAAAAATAGGTTATTAAGTCTACTATGCACCAGGCACTGGATAGACACTGCAAATGCCACAATAAAGAGAGAAAGCTTCTATGCTTCTGAGAGCTACAATTTAGGGGGCAACAGATTCCCAATGTTAGAATATACTTAGCAATATAAAAGAAATCATGACCCTCACTGGCCACACTTCCAGTGAAGAAAGAAAAGTCTAAATGGATAGGTACTAAGGTATAAAAACAGTGCTTGGCCTGGCACAGTGACTCACACCTATAATCCTGGCACTTTGGGAGGCCAAGGCCAGTGGATCTATGGAAAATTGGTATCAAGACTAGCCTGGACCAACATGGCAAAACCCCATCACTACAGAAAATACAAAAGTTAGCCAGGCACAGCGGCACATGCCTTTACTCTCAGCTACACGGGTGAGGTGAAAGAATCGCTTAAACCCAGGAGGCAGAGGTTGCAGTGAGCCAAGACCACGCCACTGAACTCCAGCCTGGGTAACAGAGCAAGATCAGCATCTCAAAAAACAAACAGTGTTTCTCTCTCTGGATGGCAGGACTATACCGATTTATCTTTTTCTGTATTTTCATAGTTTCATTAAAATTGTATAACTATGTATTACTTCCATAATAACTTTTAAAAACATAATTTCCATTTTGGAGGGGTAAAGGGGTTGGCAGTAGAAATCTATTAACAAGTGTGAAACTCATGTCCATGTTTAGGTATACATCATTATTGATAGAAACAAATAACAAACAGAACGGTTTGTAACTGAAATGGGCCTATAAAAGCCAAATAGATATAAGACAATCTCCTCACTTAATGTCTTCTGAATTATTTCTCAGTAATGCTGAACTCACTGAAAAATCTATGAAAACTCTACATTATATATAATAAGAATGACCAAAGTAATCCTAATGTTTGGGATGCCAATATAAGCAAGCACTTCTCTTTCAGACATCATTAAGCTAGATAACGCAGCTTCTTACCTTTTATATTTTTCAAGAAGATTGTTAGCTTGCTCTTCTGCAAACAGCATCCCAGCAGGGCAGTCTGGAAAATCCCCTGGGACACTAGGCGACCTCTTATACTGATAATGTACTGCAGACTCTTTCAAACCTCCAACTCTTGCACCTCGATAGATCTAAAGGAACGTCAAAAAGATACTGTCAACCTACCAATATGTCAAAAAGACACTGTCATTCTCCCAATGGGATTGCTTAACTGTTCATGTGGGGAAAATGGGAAACGACCTAAATGCCCATCAGAAGGAGAATGGATATAAACAAACCCAGTGGATTACCATGCAATAGTAAAAATGATGGAATCAACCCTCGTCATGCTTCATCAATCAATATGGAAAAAAATCTCAAGGCCAAGTGAATATAGCAAGTTACAAAATCATATCTACTGTGAGGTATATACTTTAAAAACATGTTCAGTCTAAATAGTTACTTTATTGCAGGATACAAACATACTTTAATAAAGCTATAAAAATATTCATGGTAGTAGCAAACACCAAAATCAGAAGAGTGATTGTTTTAAAAGGAGGGAGGGAAATGAGACTGGAGAGAGATACACAG